>NC_083569.1:28154148-28494648 GCF_027579695.1 Neoarius graeffei | reverse complement strand
CAGTCCAGATCGACCATTTAAGGTAAAGCCTGGGCTCGTCCGGGAGTTGAACCCGGGACCTCTCGCACCCTAAGCGAGAATCATACCCCTAGACCAACGAGCCAAACCGTCTAAAGCAAAGGATAAATTAGGAAAAAAAATCCGTCCGCTTCTTTCTCCGCGGCAAAAGGTTCGATGTCATCCTAATCCAAAGAGCCAACGATTGAGGACGAGTTTGAAGAGCTTTCGTGTCTTTTTCAAAAGACTCGGTATCAAGAACGCACGCCACTGCAGAGAATAGGATACAGTCCGTGTGGAAACAAAAGAACGGACTGGCGCAAACGATGTCACGCGTGCAGCGCCGCCGACCTGTAAATCGCAGCGAACTAATAATGGCGGCCGAGCTTTGAGTGATTTTTGGAACAGAATTCAGATGCAAAAAAGCAGTTTTCAAAATCATTTTTTGATTTTTCCGGCAACCTTACAGCGTATTTGAGCACGTCACACCTTCTGATATAACTTTCATGAGATGAGCACTTGAAGAGCAATTCAGCCAAGTGAAATCCCTGATACCCCGGTCCAGATCGACCATTGAAGGATTTAAGGTAAAACTTGGGCTTGTCCGGGAGCTTAACCCAGGACCTCTCACACCCAAAGCGAGAATCATACCCCTAGACCAACAAGCCAACCTACTGCTCAAAAAAAAAAAAAAAAAAAAAAAAAAATCCACTTCCTTCCCAATGTGAGTTTCGAATGAAAGACTGGGGTGAATAATCACTCCGAGGTCTTTTACTGCTACACGTGAAGAAACAGAAAGGCCATCCAGAGTTACTGTGGAATCAGAAAACTTACTTCGAGCTGCATGTGGTCCCAGGACAAGTACTTCCGTTTTGCCAGAGTTAAGCAGAAGCAAATTAATAAGCGTCCAGTGTCTAATGTCCTTTACACATTCCTCAATTCAGGTGCAGAAAAAGGAACCCAAACCAATTTTTCATTTATTTGCCAACTTTACAGTGTATTCGAGCACATCACACACGACGAGGAAGGGATTTTCTGACGTCACTTTCATTCGACTCGCACTTTAAGAAAGACGCACTCCAGCGACATCCCTGATACCCCAGTCCAGATCGACCATTTAAGGTAAAGCCTGGGCACATCCAGGAGTTGAACCCGGGACCTCTCGCACCCTAAGCGAGAATCATACCCCTAGACCAACGAGCCAAACCATCTAAAGCAAAGGATAAATTAGGAAAAAAAATCCGTCCGCTTCTTTCTCCGTGGCAAAAGGTTCGATGTCATCCTAATCCAAAGAGCCAACGATTGAGGACGAGTTTGAAGAGCTTTCGTGTCTTTTTCAAAAGACTCGGTATCAAGAACGCACGCCACTGCAGAGAATAGGATACAGTCCGTGTGGAAACAAAAGAACGGACTGGCGCAAACGATGTCACGCGTGCAGCGCCGCCGACCTGTAAATCGCAGCGAACTAATAATGGCGGCCGAGCTTTGAGTGATTTTTGGAACAGAATTCAGATGCAAAAAAGCAGTTTTCAAAATCATTTTTTGATTTATCCGGCAACCTTACAGCGTATTTGAGCACGTCACACCTTCTGATGTAACTTTCATGAGATGAGCACTTGAAGAGCAATTCAGCCAAGTGAAATCCCTGATACCCCGGTCCAGATCGACCATTGAAGGATTTAAGGTAAAACTTGGGCTTGTCCGGGAGTTGAACCCGGGACCTCTCACACCCAAAGCGAGAATCATACCCCTAGACCAACAAGCCAACCTACAGCTCAAAAAAAAAAAAAAAAAAAAAAAAAAAAAAAAAAAAAATATATCCACTTCCTTCCCAATGTGAGTTTCGAATGAAAGACTGGGGTGAATAATCACTCCGAGGTCTTTTACTGCTACACGTGAAGAAACAGAAAGGCCATCCAGAGTTACTGTGGAATCAGAAAACTTACTTCGAGCTGCATGTGGTCCCAGGACAAGTACTTCCGTTTTGCCAGAGTTAAGCAGAAGCAAATTAATAAGCGTCCAGTGTCTAATGTCCTTTACACATTCCTCAATTCAGGTGCAGAAAAAGGAACCCAAACCAATTTTTCATTTATTTGCCAACTTTACAGTGTATTCGAGCACATCACACACGACGAGGAAGGGATTTTCTGACGTCACTTTCATTCGACTCGCACTTTAAGAAAGACGCACTCCAGCGACATCCCTGATACCCCAGTCCAGATCGACCATTTAAGGTAAAGCCTGGGCTCGTCCGGGAGTTGAACCCGGGACCTCTCGCACCCTAAGCGAGAATCATACCCCTAGACCAACGAGCCAAACCGTCTAAAGCAAAGGATAAATTAGGAAAAAAAATCCGTCCGCTTCTTTCTCCGCGGCAAAAGGTTCGATGTCATCCTAATCCAAAGAGCCAACGATTGAGGACGAGTTTGAAGAGCTTTCGTGTCTTTTTCAAAATTCTCGGTATCAAGAACGCACGCCACTGCAGAGAATAGGATACAGTCCGTGTGGAAACAAAAGAACGGACTGGCGCAAACGATGTCACGCGTGCAGCGCCGCCGACCTGTAAATCGCTGCGAACTAATAATGGCGGCCGAGCTTTGAGTGATTTTTGGAACAGAATTCAGATGCAAAAAAGCAGTTTTCCAAATCATTTTTTGATTTATCCGGCAACTTTACAGCGTATTTGAGCACGTCACACCTTCTGATGTAACTTTCATGAGATGAGCATTGTATAATTGTATAATAATAATAATAATAATAATAATATTGTATAATAATAAATTAATAATAATAATTTTAGAATAAAGCAGTTGTGGCATTTATTTTTACAAATCAGTCTGTAGGTTTATATATTATAGTGTTAAAAATCCAGGTGTTTAACAGTAGGATGTTATTATGTCACTCTTCAGTATGATCAATATTTATAAATTAATAGTCATCAAATTTATACATGGTAATGGTAAAGTATAGTATATTTTACGTATTCTTTATGTAAATATGTACATATGTCTATTAAAACTTTAAGATTAATAGGTTTTTTGATATATAATAAAGTATAAATATTGTAGTCTAATAATATCTAATAATAATATCACAAGTCTCTTGGCGCACCTGAATGAACCGTTTCTCAGCTGTTTACTCGAGATCATGAAATAATTGTTTTGTTTTCTCAAGATCTCGAAATAATGGTTTTGTTTTCTCGAGATCTCGAATTAGTTGTGTTGTTTTCTTGAGATCCTGAATTAATTATGTCGTTATCTCCGGATAACAAGGTGAATAAAAAAAGGATTATATGAAGGGCCTCTCGCGGCTTCCGTAGTATATATTCTCAAATCACTTGTCTCTTTTTTGTTTCTGTTTAACATACCATGACAGTTTGGCCATATTGCTGTGTTGAACAGCTTGTTGCACCTTCCATTAAAGTGTTCACTTTTGTACACATCATCTTGCTTTATTCATTCAGTTGTGGGGAATGGTTAGTAAGGTTGATTCTGACCTAGGCTATGTTGAAGTCACATATCTACTTTTTAAGTTCATGCTATAGTGCGTACAATTTTAGAGATATAGCCTACATGTGCATATGCATTCCCCACAACTGAATGAATAAAGCACCAGGGGTGGTGAGTTCAATTCTCACTGGGGCCTTTGACCTACCTTCTGAAGTTAGACAGTTCTGATCAAAGATATCGGGACTGAGGAACAGTGGTGCTTGTGAGTTCTCACTGTTTCTTCAAAACAGTTGAGTTTACTTGTATAGTGCTTTTAACAATAAACATTGTTGCAAAGCAGCTTTACAGAATTTGAATGACTTAAAACATGAGCTAATTTTATCCCTAATCTATCCCCAATGAGCAAGCCTGCAGCGACGGTGACAAGGAAAAACTCCCTCAGACGACATGAGGAAGAAACCTCGAGAGGAACCAGACTCAAAAGGGCAGCTGAAACTCTAAAGGATTCTTATTGTGCTGCACATATTTATAACTTCCTGGTTACACAATTATAATTTTGGATGATGTAGCACTAGGAAACTTGGAAAAAGAAGTCTATGAGATATGCATGGAAAAAGCATGAGGTTGAGAAAATTACTTTTTTTTTTAAAGAACCAAAAACACTGGTCAGCTTTTTTTGGTTGGAGTTCTCATCACCTGAAAACCACTGGCTGCTGCTGAGGATGGCCCCGCTTGAAGATCCGTGAGGTCACTCATGGTGCTTATGGTTTGTCTCTTGAGGGCTTGGCTTGTCCAGTGTTTTTGTTAGCTCAGATGAGAAAGTAGCCAGAATGTACAGCCCACAGCCCACTCTACGATTGACACACCGCATTATTTAAAATGTGTGTCCATTTTTTGTGAGGCAAATCATAAACAGAAGCTAACTGCAGCTAGGAACTAAAGTTGTGAGTGAGGTTACAGCAGTTTCTGTGGGCTGTTTTTGAGGATTGGCACAGGGGCTTCAAAGTTCTGCTGTAGCCCCAATCTTCAGCTGCTATGAAAGCATAAAGGCTCCATAGCTCAGTGGTAAGCGTGCTGGTCTAGTAAACCAGAGGTTGTGAGTTCAATCTTTGCTGGGGCCTATAATGGACATTGTGAATGTAGAAAGATGATCTAGCCAAAAGAGGGGATATTGAGGACACTGACAAGAGAAGGTGAGCAAGTGCTCAGGATTTCTCATCACTTGAAGACCACTTTCTGCTGGTGATAGTGGCTCCATTTGGACAGTTTGAAGATCAGTGAGCTTACTGAAGGTGTCTTTGGTGTGCAATTCCTGCAAAACGCTTTGCATTCAAGTCTCCATCAATGTGCAGTTGATAACATCAACAAAAAAAGACTTCAAGGGGGACCATGTGATGATGGCTAGTGAGAAGAGAAGATTGCTTTTTATCCAGTGGTCTTTAGGTTTCAACTTTTTTTTTTAATTATTATTATTTTTTAGTTCTAAAAAAAAAATACTGAGGTCCAGACCTCAGTGACCTCATAGCTGCAAACAGACATGATTTTAATACAGCCTAATTCCCAATAAAGCTGTTCTCATTTACATTTTTTTCTGTTTCTGTTATCAGGCAATGGAACGAGTATGAAATAGTGACTAAAACGTGGCCCAGTAAAACAACATGTTCGACAGCAGTCACATCCAATCCATTTTCACGCTGCTACTCTGCACTGAGAAAATTCCTATTTTATAACCTCAGTGTCTCATCTCATCTCATTATCTCTAGCCGCTTTATCCTGTTCTACAGGGTCGCAGGCAAGCTGGAGCCTATCCCAGCTGACTATGGGCAAAAGGCGGGGTACGCCCTGGACAAGTCGCCAGGTCATCACAGGGCTGACACATAGACACAGACAACCATTCACACCTACGGTCAATTTAGAGTCACCAGTTAACCTAACCTGCATGTCTTTGGGGGAAACCGGAGCACCCGGAGGAAACCCACGTGGACACAGGGAGAACATGCAAACTCCGCACAGAAAGGCCCTCATCAGCCACGGGGCTCGAACCCGGACCTTCTTGCTGTGAGGCAACAGCACTAACCACTACACCACTGTCCAGGGTGTACCCTGCCTTTCGCCCGTAGTCAGCTGGGATAGGGTCCAGCTTGCCTGCAACCCTGTAGAACAGGATAAAGCGGCTAGAGATAATGATGATGATGATGATGAAAATCCCTGACTAAGAAATAATTATCTCATCTCATCTCATTATCTCTAGCCGCTTTATCCTTCTACAGGGTCGCAGGCAAGCTGGAGCCTATCCCAGCTGACTATGGGCAAAAGGCTGGGTACGCCCTGGACAAGTCGCCAGGTCATCACAGGGCTGACACATAGACACAGACAACCATTCACACCTACGGTCAATTTAGAGTCACCAGTTAACCTAACCTGCATGTCTTTGGGGGAAACCGGAGCACCCGGAGGAAACGCACGTAGACACAGAGAGAACATGCAAACTCCGCACAGAAAGGCCCTCATCAGCCACGGGGCTCGAACCCGGACCTTCTTGCTGTGAGGCAACAGCACTAACCACTACACCACTGTCCAGGGTGTACCCCGCCTTTCGCCCGTAGTCAGCTGGGATAGGGTCCAGCTTGCCTGCAACCCTGTAGAACAGGATAAAGCGGCTAGAGATAATGATGATGATGAAAATCCCTGACTAAGAAATAATTATTTTTCATAAAATCACCTGTTCCACAATTATTGGCATCCATAACAATTCCTAGAAAATAAATGTAATTGAAGCATTTCTGTAATTTCTACTGTAGTTTATAAAGTTGATCAGAGTATCTAGGAACCTTTAGTAATTCATCACATCCTGTTTTCCTGGGGTATAAATATGATGTGGCACAGAGGCCTATTTCTCTTATCCACTCTTCAACATGGGAAAGACAAGAGGACACACCAGCGCACATCATGTTGTGACAGTTCTGGCTCTTCACGCAAGACGGAGGAGGTATGTGTCGGGATATTCGCCTTATCCATACAGCAGTCTTGCGTTTCACTGCGGGTCACACAGTTAACTTATCTAGGCAACTAGCTCAGAAAGAGTCGGCACGCCATCTTCTTTCTTTGACTGGAAAACCCCCATCTGACATTCCTCGTAGGCTAGGCTAGGTCGCTGGGGTTGAAGTAGTTTGTGTTTTTCTTTCAAAAAGCGAAGAAAAATCTAACCAGACTTCTAATAATGAAATATTTCTCCACGTTATTGTTACACAAGCACTGAATCAAACCCACACCCAAACTGAAGCTCAAATGGAACATAAACAAAAAGGGATATGCTACTGGCCTTTGTTGAGGTTTACCACAGCATGTACAGTCATCACGGTGCATTCAGAAGAACAGAGAGATGGAGAAGGTGTTCTTCTTTAGCCATGTTGGCGGCTTATTTATTGAGAACAAACAAGTGCTCGTCACAATAGTTGAGCTCGCACTGGTGAAAATCAAAGACATTGCCCAGACCAGATACTAGGCTACGGCAAGTCAAGTCGATCATATTGCACATACATGTACTTAGGCTACACCTGCAACAACACCTGTGTGCTGTTCCGCCCTCTTGTGACATGAATAGAAAACCTTTAACATTAAGCCTAAATCACGTAACATGTATATCTATGCCATGCCTAAACCGTTTTCACATTTTAAAGTCTGCCAGGAAATAACTAATGTTTATTTTTAATGCCATTGTCTGTACTTTGGAGTATTAAACCTACATACTCTACTATTGCTTTTATTTGTAATAATGACATCATGGCATCTGTTCTGTTTTTAGGAGAATCTGGGTCAATCAACGGTCACAAGATGACCAGTGTTTTTGTTAACTCAGATGAGAAAGTAGCCAGAATGTACAGGCCACAGCCCACTCTACAACTGACACACCACATTATTTAAAATGTGTGCCCATTTTGTGTGAGGCAAATAGTAAACAGAAGCTAACTGCATCTAGGAAGTAAAGTTGTGAGTGACGTTACAACAGTTTCTGTGGGTTGTTTTGAGGAGCGGCTTCAAGGTTCTGCTGTGGCTCCAATCTTCAGCAGCTGTGAAAAGCTCAACAGGTTGACCCGGTTTTTCTCCCGAAATTTTTTTTTGATATCTTGGCATAACTTTTCAAGCCCAACGCAATGACGATAAAAGTTTTGTTAGAAAATTTTTTTCCCGGGAAAACCCTTTTTATTCAGCTTCGGTGCTGCACCACTGTGATATGGTACGAGCTGTAAATGCCAAACGGCGCCTTTTTCAGTGTGGAAAAGTATGGGGGTTTATGCATAAGGTCGAGACGAACAGAACAACACCAAGCTCACATAAATCCGTGCAGGACTCACATTGATCCAACAGCCTCTCAACGTGACCCAATACAATCCAACGAAAAAAAGCCGGAATAATTCCCGTGCCTGGGTTAAAAAAACATACCCACAGTCATCAGTGGCCTCCTCCGATCTTACAGACCCCTTTTTTTCCCAAATCGGGGCAACTGCTGATTTGTAAACAATTTTTTAAATTTTCAGGGTTGAGCGGGGCCATTCAGCAGCACCAGTGCTGATCAGTCAGTGTTCGCCTCTCTGCAAAAAAATAGCAGAAAAGAGCAGAAATATCACATCATATGCAAATGAATCTTATTTCTGCTGCTTGGTGAGTGTCATGGATATTATGGGATTGCACACAAACACACACTAGCTATGGGATTTATTTATTGAGAGGAGAGGACACACACACACACACATACTAGCTATGGGCCTCCGGGGAGGGCAGGCAGGCAGGGGTGTTTTATGATATAAAAACAATATTAATAGTAAGCAGTAACTGAGGCCTGCTAGAGGGGTCCGGGGACGTGCAGCCCCGGGAAGAAAATTTTGAAAAATACACCCTAAAATGATGGCTTCTAGTGGGTTTTCAGGGCTCTAAAGGAGAGAGGAGAGGACACACACACACACATACTCGCTATGGGCATCCGGAGAGGGCAGGCAGGCAGGGGTGTTTTATAGATTTTAATATTTGGAAGTGGTACATTTAGACCCCCCGAAAATATCGGCATAGTTCGAACACTGGGTTGGAGAAAGTAATGGCAAATAGTGAGTGCACAAACCATAGAAGGTAAACTGTACACAGCGCCAGGGCAGTGTGATGGTATGTCTACTTTTAGATTGTGTTAGCTGATCAATGAACACACTCGTCACTCGATGAGTTTCACGTCTTTACGACGGATACTTAAATGTGTGTTAGGTATTATTGTTGCAGTCTAAGCAGTCATTGTAGCAGCTAGATGAGCGAGAACCGAAAGGGTCTGTGCCATAAACCGTTATTTCTTCATGTCCAAAATGTCGGTCGCGTTTACGAAGGTCACGTGAGTGGGAAGGGTCAATAGGGTAAGGTGGCCTGGGCCAATCTCTTGCACCTTTACAGCTTTCTTAGCCATTGCAAACAGGCAGAGAAAGAAATAAGCCAATAAGTAAATAAAAAGAAAAAAAGAAGATAGATGGTGTTGTGTGATCTCTCTCATGAAAGGCAAGGCAAGGCAAGGCAAGTTTATTTATATAGCACATTTCATACACAATGGCAGTTCAATGTGCTTTACAGAAGTAAAAACAAAAACAGTAAACAATAGAGAAATAAAATTACATAAAATAATTTTATCTTTATTCTAAAAAAATTAATTAAAAGAATTAAAAGAAAATAAGAATTAAACAATAGTAGAAATAAAATATTAAAATGCCAAAAAGAAAAAGGAGAAAGAGGAGAAAAAAAAAGAAAAAGTAAAAGAAAGAATTATTGCAGACTCACAGTCCAGTTGCTTGTTAAGCAGGGAGAAAACCAAGAAATGGGGGAAGAGTCAGACCAGATCAAGCAAAAAAAAAAATATATATATATATATTTCCCTTTTAAACAAAATAACTATTTCTAGAACTACTATAATGTTACACAGACACATAGAATAAAAGAAGCAAACCCCAATTCTAGCTGTATACTTTTAAACATGCATTTATTACTCTTATTTAGAGAACATAAACTTAACTTTCTGAAAAAAAAGGCAGTTTGTCTTTTTTTTAGTTTTTAAGCAAGGGCACCATTCGCGGAAGTACTACAATACCGAGTTAACGCATAGAACAGAAAGAGCAAGCTCTTATTCCAGCTCCCTGTTATAAAAACCTGTTTAATATAACGCTCTCATCTAGAGAACATATCAGATATTAAACTGATAAGAACAGATATTACACTTGATCTTAGCCAAAAGGCCGAAAAGCAATAAACTCTTATAGTGAACAGCTTTAAATAAACCACTTCCAAATATTAAACTCCAAAAGGGTAAACACAGCTAGACTCCGCCCCCAACAGCTGGATCCTTTTGAAGAGAGACATCGCCTTGGGGGTCACAATATTCTGCTCCGTTGTGTTCCACCAAAAGAGATCCATCATCTCTCCAAAGCCCAGACTTTTAAAATTTGAAGTTTAGAACTGTAGTAATTCATTAATTAATTTAATAATAATAAATTCGTTTGATAAATTGCAAATCTTGCATGTGATGATTAACTCATTCTACCAATTCGCAAATGTGTTTTATTGGCTGTCGGGAGGGTGTATGTTCCTTTCCCTCATAAACGGCAGTGAAACCCATCCGGAGCTTAAACCCTGCGTTCCATGAGGCTGCAGGGGGAGGCGCTCTCTTCTGGGGGAGCTGCAACTAGTTTAGAATGCGAGTTTAAGCTGAGATGTGATTGGTCTAACGGGAAAACAGCATGAGCGCTCGAGAACTTTTTTGATACGTTGAAAGGTTACAATTTTACTCAGCAACAGAGTGTATCTGAATTCTGATTGGTTGTTGTATCTGAATTCTGATTGGTTGTTGTTATATTATTGCCCTTCTGTTTTTCATGTCGTGAAGTCAAGGAGCCTCTAAACCGATAATATTTAGGATTGTGATATTTAAATGACAATGGTTTTCACCCACCACATTTATCAATGCCCAATCATTCTTACGCTGTGATTGGCAACATACAAACGTTTCATGAAACGTGAACCCTGTCATACAGTGATTTCTACACTTTGATCTGCGCTCTTGCGTCATCCTCGTTAGTATAGTGGACAGTATCTCCGCCTATCACGCGGAAGCCCGGGGTTCGATTCCCCGACGGGGAGACTTTAACAATTTATTAACTTATGCAGCAGGGGAATGTAGTGGTTCGCACTGTCGCCTCACAGCAAGAAGGTTCTGGGTTTGAGCCCAGCGGCTGGTGGGGGCCTTTCTGTGTGGAGTTTGCGTGTTCTCCCTGTGTCAGCTCTGGTTAACTCCACAGTTCAAAGACACGTAGTTGGGTTAACATGGGGTGGTGTTGGGCTGAAGTGCCCTTGAGCATATATATATATAAAATGTGTGTGTATATATATAATATGAATGATTCACCACATTTTGTGTCAATTCCATCTTATTAATAGTAACAGATCTAGATAAATCCAGTACCAAACTTTAATATGCCTAAAGTCAATGTTAATGTCAATTATGACTATTATAAATTGCCAATGGTAGACCCTCTGATGATAATGTTCTTCTAATAATATTTTATTTCTACGTTAGTAAAAGTCAGACAAAAAAAGTCAGACAAGTTCGTTAGAATCTAACGTCTGGTCTGGTTAGCTAACCTTGTCAGATATCGGGTCGTCTTGCTGCCGTCCAAAATAGTCCGCCATTCGTCCCTGGCGACCATCGTGACGGGCGATCCGAACTTTATCTCGATGATTTTCTGATATTTTTTCTTCATAGTTTGGCTTTCGCCATTTTCACCAACGGAACTTTGTTTCATTATCTCATTCAAGAGAACATAAAGTTAAAGACGAACAGGCGAGAAATGCAGAAGCAAAAAAACCCAAACAAAATGATTGAGTGTCGCGGGTTTTCTTGTTCTCTCGCGCATATCATTAATAGTGCCATCTGTATGCTTTATCGGTAACTGCTAAGACATTGGGTGGGCTCAAGTGTGTACGAAATTCCGCTCGATTCATATGCGGGCTTGATCTGCGCGCGCATGCCTCCGGCATTCACTCCAATCCCCCCGTTACGCTGATTGGTGTACCGACCGGGGAATCGGCATATACCGCGGGGTACACACTTGAGTCCACCCATACAATGCCAGACACACGAAAAGCGGAAAGTCAACTATTAATTTTCGTCAGCATACTGTAAATGTATCAAGTTATATATTTTTTAACTAATCATGTGTAGTAAGGGCGGGCAGGAGATTTTTATGTTGTCAGCGGGAGGTCCGGGGGATTTTCTAAATGTTCCCTAAAGCGGGAGATCTCCGGCCCACGGCGGAAGAGTTGGAGCCTCTGTATATAGATTGAGGCACTACCTAAAAGCGGAGCTCCCATCTGTTTCTGGGTTGTAGAATTTTCTTATATCATAGCCAGCCTCTTTTGTTTTATTTCTTTACCGTTATAGTTACTATACTGTTTCCTTATGTTGTACAAAACATACACAGAAAGAGAATAGCTCTGGCCTGATGAGTAGAGTCAGGGCACTGATTTTATTTACAAATTCGATTTCACCATTGCTGAGACAAGAATACAAAAACAAAAAATCTCAGAAAAATAATATCATTTTGAAAACAAAATATAATACAATGTACGAAAACCCAGGATCAAAACCCAGTGGGATTAGAACCTCCCGGGAACGGACTCCTCGTCCGAATGCAGCGCATGGAGCTCCGGGGATTCGAGCTTTGACTTTGAAAAGACGATAGAGGTTTCGTTAAAAAAATTGCAATTGAGGAAATATTTAAAACACTCAACATCGTCATTATCAACATACTAATATTAAGAAATTGTGTTATGAAACTAGAAAGACCATTAAAGAGTTTTCTAGAGGTTGTTCATAAAAGATGAACATATTTTTCAGGTCCTTATTACACGGTTATCAAAATGAATAATGCATGTAATAGTGGCATTCCTGCACCCAACCGAATAGAGCCCCATAGGCGTAGAGTGTGGATACATAAAGAAACCCATCAAGTTGTTTTCTGATGGTTTCGGTCCTGTGTGCCTGCCACCATACCAATGTTAGTAATTACCAGTCATACACACCACCTAGTAGCCCTTCCATCCATTATCTGTGACAGATGCTCACACAATTGGTTGGGAATGAGGGAAATGCAGCAACCTTGCTGCTTTCCCAGGTTCTCAACTTTTCCTGTCTGACCTCTGCCACACACACACACACACACACACACACACTGCAGTATTACACACACAGCATGCAGTATTACACACACACACACACACACACACACAGACAGATGCTCACACAATTGGTTGAGAATGAGGGAAATGCAGCAACCATGTTGCTTTCCCAGGTTCTCATCTTTTCCTGTCTGACCTCTGCCACACACACACACACACACTTAGACAAAACTTTATTTATCCCCGAAGGGCAATTAGAAGGGCGAAGTGCGGTACATTACAAGAGCAAAAAAAAGGTGTATTATGTACAATATACAATGGCAGGACTGTTGCCAGTAACAAAGTAAAAGAAAAAATAAATGAATTAATTAAATAAAGGCAGCAGATAAAATATGACAAATAAATAAAATGACGTGAGGATAAAATTAAAATGACAATATGATTAGAGTGGCATTGTAGTTAAAGTGACAAGGTGATATTGTAATATTGCACATCAGGACAGCAGGTAGTCATAGGCTTTGGAAGGGAGTGATACATGTGTGTGTGTGTGATTTTTGTATTAAATGAACTGATATTCTTTTTGAATGCTAATTTGTTTGGTGTCTTACTTTCTCTATGTGTGATATGTGCAGCAGCAGGCAGCTTAATGTTAGAGCTGCTAAGTGGAAGAGAATAGTTAAGGTTTATTTCACAGTTTAGACATCCGTGGACAGTTATGTTGTTTTATCAGAATGGTGTCTCTGAACTAAACTGAGCTACTAAGAGTAACCAGAGCAGGGGTTCGGATAATATATATGCAGTGTGTATGATAGAAGACCAGGTATACTCTGTCACAGAGGTTTTACTGTGAAAAGTCGTGTTCTTCATCAGAGAGCTGAACATCTCTGGAGGATGTGAGCAGGGTTGTGTGGTTCTCAGTACTTTGCCCACAATAAGATAACTGACTGCGCCATCTAGTGTTCACCAAGGAGAAAAACCTTTATACATTCATAAATGTTTACTACACATACAGTGTATACATTACAGAAAGACAAAAGAGTTATGAGCTTTCGAAAAATACAGTATAAGTCAAATTTTTGGAGACACCTAATTCAAAGGGTTTTTTTTATTCATGAAAAGACTCTTCATGTCCTAAAGTCATGACGGACTGTTGTTTCTCTTTACTTAGGTGAGCGGTTCCTGATATAATATGGATTACTACCAGTGTCAAATAGAGCTACTTACTGCATTTTTATTATTTACTATTTACTGTTTGATATCAAAAACATTAAGAAGGCAAGGAATTCCACAAATTAACTTTTGACGAGGCAACGCCTGTTAACTGACTCCCTCATGAAGCTGGTTAAGATAATACCAATAGTGTGCAAAGCATCATCATGTGCCATGTGTTATTTCATAGTTTTGGTGTCTTCAGTATTGTTCGATAATGCAGAAAAGAGTCAAAATATTCTGATTCCCACAATATACAGTTTCAGTATTATATATGTGGATTTAATACACTCAGATAATGACATGCCCTTCCTCAGGACAATCCAACAGTGTAATTACTCCAGTCAGAACAGAGAGGCTCATGGGTCCACAGTCATTGTGGAATTCTGGTATGAGGATTGAGCCAAGCCTTGTCTTTAGTGCACTGGCTATTGAGGAATATGGAATTGTACCATGAGAGTCCAAAGATTTATTTTTAATAAAAATGACATAATGTCACACCACAAGGAAACATTTTAAGCAGAAGAATTGCAAAAATGTGATAATTTGATGATTATTTATTTTACTGGCAGCACTGTGGCACACGTGCAGTTTTACATGTTCACCCCACATGGGTACTTCAGTTTCTTTCCACCTCCAAAAAAGACAAGACTGTAGGAAATTTGCTGGGATAAAATGTCCCTAGGTGTGAATGAGTGTGTGAAATGGTTTGTACATGGTGCTCTGTGAAGGACTCACATCCCATTCAGGGTTTATTCCCACCTCACACCCAAGAGATTCCAGTACAGGCTCCATAATCACCCCGACCCTGACCAGCATATAATGGTTACCAAAGAATGAATTCTGTCTCCTAAAAATGTAACATGTGGCAACAATATAATCCCTTTATAAATCTTCAGAGAGAAAGAGAGATTCCTGCCAAAAAATTCTCAAAATCATCAGCAGAACTGCCTACAATATAAACAAAACTGTGTGAAAGTTTTTGTACAGTGCAGTTGGATTTCCTGTCACTGTGGGCTGCAGAGCGCAGTAGTATAGTGCAGAGTCTGATACAGCAGCAGAGGAGATGAGCAGATACACTTGGTTATTATTTCCGTTCACTTTAGCAGACATTCTTGGGGGACGGTTGGAACTGAGATCTCCACTTTGAAGAACATAAAGAAGGAACTCAGGTTTAGATTTTGGATATTGTCTGTACCATTGCAGGGGGTCTCCTTTATTTCTTGTTTCATATTTGCAGGACAGAGTAACATCACCACCTTCATGAACAACTTTATAAATGAAAAGTGGCTCTATTGACTCTGCTATGGAGTCACCTGTCAGAGAAAGGAGAATATAATGTTTTTTACCTTTCCATAATCAAGCCAGAACTACATAAGTCACATGAATATAACAGTGAACATGACGAATGGTCTCAGCTGAATGAGAATATTCTTTCTGTGCTCTGATATATTAAGATCATAAAGGTTCCTGAAGCTCCGCCCCACAGCATCACATGACAGTGTCACCAATGTTATTGACTGATTGATGATTCTTACTGAATAATCCTGGCTTTACATTCAACCTCATATATGGAACCTGATTTTAGCACATTGTAAGCAAATGCAAACTGGAAGCAGAAACAGCTAATAGTCACAACGATGCAGTGCTAATCATTTAATTTTAAAACCAATTATTATTCAATAATTACATAAGGATTTTTTTTAAAAATCAGGTTTCTGGAAGACAGTTGTGGTTAACCTTTGGCAATGTTTCCGCAAATTTGTGCCAAGGTCGTATTTTCACATGAAAATTAATTTTGTGGCAAACTTCTGGTTGTGGGGTGGCATGGTGGTGTAGTGGTTAGCGCTGTTGCCTCAGCAAGAAGGTCTGGGTTCAAGCCCCGTGGCTGGCAAGGGCCTTTCTGTGCGGAGTTTGCATGTTCTCCCCGTGTACACGTGGGTTTCCTCCAGGTGCTCCGGTTTCCCCCAAAGACATGCTGGTTAGGTTAACTGGTGACTCTAAATTGACCGTAGGTGTGAATGGGTGTCTGTGTGTCAGCCCTCTGATGACCTGGTGACTTGTCCAGGGTGTACCCCGCCTTTCGCCCGTAGTCAGCTGGGATAGGCTCCAGCTTGCCTGCGACCCTGTAGAACAGGATAAAGAGGCTAGAGATAATGAGATGAGACCTCTGGTGCATTTGTGGCTAACTTTGTGGAAAACTTACGGCAAACACTTGATCCCTAATTCTATTTTTTGCCGCAGGTTTGCTAGAATGTTTGCTGTTTGCAGTAAATTTGCTGGCTGTGAGATGAGTGCTCAGGGACTGTGTACACAGTGCAACACCAAAAAGATTTATTCAACAACTTCACTCTTACACAGTGTAGAATCACCATCACTGCACATATCGATTATTATTATTATTATTATTATTATAGAAAATGTTAAATAAACACAATTATATCAACAACACAGAAAGCAAACTAGTGGAAGGAAAAAACTAATTTGTTTGCTGCATTGATACAAATCGGCACATGTATGAATGAGTATATGCATTGTGGCAAGTTATTTAAATGATTTTCCTCAAATAAATATTAATTTCCTCTGATTTTATTCAGGAAAGTTCATATAGTATAATTATGTAGCACAAAAGTGAAACTGTGATTGCACTGGTGCAAGCAGAAATCACTGTGTTCCCAAATAGAATAATATAGATATTTAGGCACTGCCTAAAAGTGGAGCTCCTGATGAGTGCATGAGCAAAATATTTACAAAGACACAAAATCAGCCTGACTAGTTTTTAATGTTATAGCATATGAACCATCAAATTGTGCAGTGTAGTGGATTTCATGTCAGTAAATTGGTGCATTGTCTTGTCACATTGACACCAAAAAGGAGATACACATCACAGTTATGAATACATATTTATTCCTTTCTTTGACACTGCATACCATGCGCCAGAAACAACACCATGACATTATTATGGTGTGACTCTGCTGGGTGCCTGGTGGACAGCAGGGAACCAGTGCTTTCACTTTATAGCATTACTGCATAGTTATAATTGAATATCAAACTTGATATGTTCAACAGTTTTCTGGTTACATCTTTCAGAGTTATTGGTCTGGGAAGTTTGAATCTGTGAATATATTTCTAACTTTACCGCAGTTCAACCCATGCATGAAATAGAACTTGATTAATGAGCCATATTACCCAGTTAATTCTCCACACACCTCATTCAAACCCTTGGCTCACAAATGAGCTTAAAGTTATCATGTTATAATGTGAAAAGTTTCACGTTTTAACAATATAAATTATCACGTCATAACGTAAAATGTTTCATGCAATAACGTGAAAATATATTGTTATAGCATGAAAGATATATTGTGATAACAATAAATTTTTCACAGTATGATGTGATACTGATTTTTATTTTTTATTTTTTTCTGGTGTGGCATCAATACGCTTCCGTATTTTATACAGTGTCCTTCTTGTGTCAGGAATCTTCAGAACTTTTGCACATGCAAGGAGAAAATAGTCACAATATTTCTGCTATTTGTTTTAGTCATGAGACACTCAAGTCTTGCCCTAGAGGATCTTAAACAGTGTTTTGAAACACGCACTGACTGTCAAAAGTTGCCCGTAAAACCACTTTTGTCTTTGGTTAAACAATCTATTGTGCCATTTTACATACCCTAAAATCAAATCCTGTTTGGAATTAGGAATTGTGGGTGAAATTTGGTGTGTAAAAATCCCTGAAGGGTTTAAGCTCTCCAGTGTTTGAGTTTCACTCCCCTGATGTGATGTATGCCAGGGGTCCTCAACCTTTTCTGCTTTTCTGCCCATCAAAAAAGATCCCCAATTATTTTGGCTCATCTATTCTATTAGAATCTAATAATCTATTGTAAAGTGTATTAATGGGATGCAACAAACGAAGTTTGGCGGGGGATATAGAAACAGGTTCTGTCCATCCATCTGTCTGCCTGTCCATCCGGTGTTGTTGATGGTATCAAAGGCTCAAGGAGAGAGATTTGAGTGCAAGATGTTTTGAAGAAACTGCACCTTCCTCAGCAGCAGTGAGAACTCACAAGCAACAATGCATGCACCACTTCTCTCAGGTCCCAATATTTTCAGATTGGAGCCTGAGAGGCTTCAGCTGGCATGCCTTTGCAAAAATAAGCACTTGAAAATTTTTTGGAATGGAATGCTTAGAGAGTATTTGGAATCCTACTGCAATAAATAGAATTAGATCAGAATTAAATTCCTAGCATATACAAAATTACATCTCATCTCATCTCTCATCTCTAGCCGCTTTATCCTGTTCTACAGGGTTGCAAGCTGGAGCCTATCTCAGTAAAACATTTCTGAAAAATGTCAAGTTGTGAATTTACTGTGATAAATATGTCCTTGTTTAAAGTTGTACCACATTTAAACCCTCTTTATTTTAATTTGCTTTTACTTTTAGCTGCAGATGTTACCACAACCTTTGTTTGTGTGTGTGGTTAACTGATAATAATTTGGTAAAGAGAGTATCTTTGATGAGGTTTTAGAAACTTCCAGAATAACATTTGTATGTTTTTGTAAAGCCTTTCACTGACTCTGTATCACTGTGCTCCCTAGAGCACAGTGATAGAGCGCAGAATCTGAGAGCTTTAGACCTCTGATAGTAAGTTCAGTGGAGTCTCTGGTTGTTTTTGACTCGAATCGACGATCAGTAGGAGTGCTCTGGTAGGGGTTTGACCTTACGCCTTTATACAGTAAATACTGTGGTGCGCTGTTAGGATATTGTTTGTACCAGTAAAGCAAAATGCCCTCACTGCTTGACTCAAATGAACATTTCAGAGTAACAGTGTCTGTTTCTTTCCTGACAATGGCATCTTCATCTGTCGGCCAAATTTTATCAGCGAAACTGCCTGTTGTAAAGAGGAACATAAAGAAATAAATCTATGAAGTATTTTTGTAAAAAAAAAAACATTTCGAGAATGTATGCTTAAAACATGGGTATTAAGGAATACAGTTAATGATCTGATGAAAGTTAATTACCTGTAGTGACAGTGAGAATCAGTGGGATGTATCTCACTATGTACAGGAAGTTGTATAGTCGAGCCATTTCTGAACACAGCTCTGTGAGGATCCTGTATAATAGTGCTTGCTGTATGTGCTGAACTTTACACATGAGGGAACACATTTCTAGAAGGCCACACCCAGGAAGTTCTGCTGTTGGAGCATAACTTTGTGATTGTAGCCGGGTGCCCCGCCTTCGAAGTCTGAAGTGCAGGCCCGCATTGTAGCGCACCTGCATTCAGTTAATTAATTGCAGGGGCCTTATAGGAGCAGCCTTTTTCCTGTTCGGTGCATAGCCTGACTTTTTGGACTATCTTGGCCCTAGACTTTCGTTGCTAGCAGGTGAGCAAGGTTTGTAGTGCACACTTTATTTAGTTTAATTTTTACTTATCTGTGTATTTTGCCTGATAGGTTTCTGTGGCTTGTGAGTCCCGCGTGAATGCACTGCGGGCCTCTATCGCGTTAAGCCAGCTGATTCCTTGTGCAGGTGCGTTTTATTCTTTTAAAAGGTGGTTTTTTTTTTTTATTTCTTGTTAAGTTGGTTTTAATGTTTTCCTTTGGGATTTGTTAGCAGGAGGGCTCAGCACGGTGATGACCGAGTGAGGGACTTGGCGTCATTAGTACCGAGGCAAGGTAATGTGACATAGTCGGTGATTTTTTTTTTTTTTTATGCCTCGGTCTAATGACGCTTGTGTTCCTTTATAGGGAAGACTCGAGCTGCTTTGCACTACTGCTGCTTTGTTTAGTTTTGTTTCATATTGTTTATTTTTCCGATTTGCTTTATGGCTTTCCCCATTTGTTTCGCGAGTTTGTCTGCCGCACCTCTATCCTGCAGGGGTTAAATTGGGCCGGGGCTGTCCGGGGCTGAGCCCCGGCACATAAGCTCGGAGCGGATGGCATATGATCACGCACACATCAAAAGCAACAAACCCTTTTCATGATTTTCAGTTCTGAATAATTAAATATCGTTTTATTAATCAATAAACCCATGACTTTTATGAGATGGATCATAGTTTTCCTGATAACAAGACGACCTGTCAAAGCTATTTAGAACAGAACTTGCGATCAGAGATTCTGGTTTCTGGAACACTGCGTGGGTTGCCAATTCCGCTTTTTATAAGCGACTTTGGGGTTTCTTTTTTTTGTGAGCTCGCTTTAAAAAAAAAAAATCAGAAGTCGTGGTTTGCGGGTTTTTGGGCTTGTGTTTCAGCGTTGTGACTTGTTTATAATTTTCTCCGTACACTGTCTCCCCTTTTACCTGCATACGATCCTAATCCATCAGAGGTGCTTGAACGAACTGTCTGTGCATTTGGCGAGTTCAATTTCCATAGTCCCCAGTTATCGACAGAAATTAGCCAGGGTGAAGGGGGAGATGTCAGTTAAAGTTAGCTACTGAGATTGACCAAAAGTTGAGCCTAACGTTGCCTCAAGTTAGCTACCTTTGGCAAACATAAACAAAACACTCGTCTTGTGCTCTAGCCTTAATTAACTGTCGATACAGTCAATTTCACTTTTTTATACAAGGTTAATAAATTTTGTTGTCTTGGATTTTTAGAGGTCAGCAGCTAAAGGTTAAAAATGAGGAAAGCAAAGAGGAGGAAGCTTACAGATTTCTTCAAAAGGTGGGCAGCAAACAACATATCTGTTAAAATGTTAATTATATTGCTCAACCTACCTCTGTAAAGTCAGCTAACAACTTATTAAAATGCACCAGAATTCAGCAAATAACATGTATGATAATAAAAAAACTTCTGGGGGAGGACCCCCAGACCCCCCACTAATCATTTCCTTCAAACCAATGTACAACAACCTGTACAATCTGTTACATTGGCCAACATTCAAACTGCCATAATGTGTAGGGGGGCACTACAAGACACACATAGGCCTACAACACACAGATAAGGTGTATATCTCTGTGCAATATGATATGGTTATCAAATTAGAGGGTTATTTTCCAAAAAGTATATTGGGGCAGGGCGGCAGGGGCGGGTATGAGGCAGAGCCCCCCCACATAACCAATCCCAATTTAACCCCTGTCTATCCTATTCTGTTTCCCCGTGAGTGTGAGTGCGGGGAGACTGAATAGATTGTTTAGCTGGGGCTTCGCGCCCGTCATGGTCCAGGTGTAACGGTGTTTTTGATTTAATTGTCAAACCAACTGTGGGGTTCTATTTTATTTTGATCATGTTGCATTGCATAGCCCTTGCTGCTTGTGCTTAGTTCTGCCGCAGGTATTGCCAGGTCCATTGGAGTGCGGGATCTTCTTGGTTTCTCCCGTCAGCTTAACGCTTTTAGTTCACTGCATGTTTAGTGTGCTTTTTGTAGTGTTCACCCTTTTTCTGTATGTTTGCAGTGCACCTTTCGTTGCAGTGCGTGTGGATAGACTTGCTGTGCGCGTGTGACTATTTCCATCACAGGTCTTGGGTGTCTCCTTTGGTTGTCTGCGCTCTCAGTGGTGTGTACCTGGCTACTCCCCCTGCTGGTAGGCTTAGCTGGCTATGTAAATGTATGTATATTTATAAGTCTATTTATATATGAGGCTCAACTTGACGTAAAATTAATATTGTAATAAACATATTTTTGCATTGATCACTCTGCTTTAGCTTCCAGCTCCATCCGCATTCAGTTATATCCACGTTACTTAAAAATAAATTATTGCTTGAACTTGAGCACTGGGTCTCTGCTGCCTTTTATTGATTGTAAACTTGTGTGCCAGTACATGCTGACGTGTTAGAGGTGCCATCTTTTGGCAAAACCTTTTTGTCCCTTCGGGGTGGCGTAGTCGGGTTCCATTGTGTGCCGTGGTTGCAGTTGCGCCCGGTCACATACAGATCATCACTTCACAGTGAACTAAATCATCAGTACAACACAGAACAATCCCACTGTTGCTGATCAACTCGCTGCATCCACCTTCACCTCTTAAACATTATTGTAGACACTTCACATCTAAGATTTACAATAAAGAGTCCAGTTATTTCAGTTTAGTTTTCCACTGTGTGCATTATTGTGGTATAACAGCATGGTCTGGTGTTATTCCTCACCTCATGCTTATGGTTTTGGAATGGGATGTTCAACAAACTCATCAGACTGGTCAGGTCTCCTATATTACAATGTCAAATATAATCACATACAGACCCAGTCTACCATAGAAACAATATAAGCAGCCGTTCACCGATGAAAATAGTTATAGAGAAAACAAATGGTGTTAGCTTAAAGTTTAGTCATCTGTGATCTAATAATGATGCTCTCAAGTTTATAAAATTAAACTTTGCCTTAGGATGTAGCACAAGCGAATATTTTTGCCTCGAGCCCCAGGAAAAAGTTGTCAATAATTTAGGTTTTCAGTCCAGTGATCAGAATATTTTTAAAGACATTGCTGCTGGCTCATCCAAGTTTAATACTTCATTGAAATGTGCTTTGATTTGTTTTTGTATGTTGGTCACATTTGGCTTGTTTCTAAACTTATACTTTTGTAATGTCAGGGTTCAAAGCTCACACAGCTGCAGTCACGTGACTGAGCCTTTTGATATGACTTGGTGTTCCGACTGATTCACAAATCACAACAAAGGAAGGAGGACAAGGACAGACTGAAGATCTTTCTTCATTTACTTAAAGAAAATAGAAATATTTACTAAATGAATGTATGGTGTGAGTAAAGCAATTAATCAGTAGTGTTAGGCAGTACAAGCATGTGGTGATGGTGGAGCGAAGAGCTGTAACATGAAAGAAAAATCAAATATAAAACAAAGCTGTGGGAGTTAAGGGAATGGCCCTCTCCTGGCTCAGGTCTTATCTAACTGATCGTTATTAGTATGTTGATATAAATGGTGATATTTCTAGACATACCGAGGTGAAGTTTGGTGTTCCACAAGGTTCTGTCTTGGGTCCACTGCTTTTTTTTTTTTTTCTCTATATATGTTACCTCTGGGTGATATTATTCGTAAACATTGTATTAGTTTCCACTGTTATGCTGATGGCACACAGTTGTATGTCTCTGCAAAACCTGATGAGAGACACCAGCTTAATAGAATTGAGGAATGTGTTAAGGACATTGGACACTGGATGCTTATTAATTTCCTTCTGCTTAACTCTGACAAGACTGAAGTACTTGTGCTAGGACCACATACAGCTAGAAGTAAGTTTTCTGATTACACAGTGACTCTGGATGGCCTTTCTGGTTTTTCACGTGCAGCAGTAAAAGACCTCTGAGTGATTGACCCCAGTCTTTCATTCGAAACTCACATTGATATCACCTGGATAGCTTTCTTTCATCTCAGAAATATTTCAAAGATAAGAAATTTAATGTCATTGCATGATGCAGGAAAAACTAGTCCATGCTTTCGTTACCTCCAGGTTGGATTATTGTAATGCCTTACTGTCTGGATGTTCCAATAAGTGCATAAATAAGCTCCAGTTAGTTCAAAATGCAGCAGCAAGAGTCCTAACTAGAAAATATGACCACATCACGCCTGTCTTATCCACACTGCACTGGCTCCCAATCAAATTTCGTATTGATTATAAAATACTACTATTGACCTTTAAAGCACTAAATGGTCTCGCACCATAGTACCTGAGTGAACTTCTGCTCCTCTATGACCTGCCATGCCTACTTGGATCAAAAGGTGCAGGCTATCTGCTGGTACCTCGTGTAGTGAAGGCTACATCAGGGGGCAGAGCCTTTTCTTACAAAGCCCCACAGTTATGGAACAGCCTTCCAAGTAATGTTCGGGAATCAGACACAGTCTCAGCATTTAAGTCTAGGCTGAAAACATATCTGTTTAGTCAAGCCTTTTGTTAATGGCATTTATGAGGTAAAGGAGTAGATCTGGAGGGTCCTCAGACAGAGTGTTTTGGTAAACTGGGATGTATGGATGCTGTCAGTCCCCACTCGCTTGCTCACTCGAGTTTGTTGACGGTGTAGTGGCTGGCTGCTTTATGTCCCGGGGCTCCCTCATGCCTGTGTTACCTTCTGGCTCTCTCCTTTTAGTTATGCTGTCATAGTTAGTTGCCGGAGTCCCTGCTTGTACTCGGTGCAATATGTATGTATACTGCTCCTACTTATTCAGGTGACATTGGGCATACCTAACAACCTGTTTTCTTCCCCCCCCCACCCCAAATCTGTCCCTCTGAGTTACATGGAGTCAACAGGAAATCTTTTGGTGGAGAGGGTGGAGACCTCGACTGGCTATCGTAGCCTGCAGGGAATCGGCCGTCAGACATTCTGTCGCATGTCCCAGACCCGGTGAAATGTAACTGAATTGTCTTGGCCAGCCCTAAGGGTCCCATCTGCATCTCATCGTTGCTGAGGAGTGTGCTCCCATCACCCAATCAAGCATCCAGCCACAGCAGGTCATGAGATATATATATATATATATATATATATATATATATATATATATTTTTTTTTTTACCATATTAACATGCCATTGCTGTGTGTTATGCCTGATGTAAAGACTCTCGTCTCTGCGAGCCTACCACACACAGATTTAATACTTGTCATTTTTAGGGCATACCTAATAACATGTGTTTTCTCTCCCCCCCCCCAATCTGTCCCTCTGAGTTACATGTTGGTCCTGGGATTGAGATGCTGGCCTCTTTCTGCCCCTCGGACCTGCTTGATCCATCCTGGTGCCCTGTGTCTGGTCGGAGTTTTATCGCACCGCTCCTGTGAAGGACTGCCCCATGAGGACAGCTGAGGGTTATACCTGGAGGATGCTCTTGACTCTTACAGTAATGCTTTTATGGCTGAGGACTACAGTTGTCTTGCTAACTTTAGGACTGCAGTTATCATGAACAGTTTTGCACTCAAGTTTCCATCAATGTAGAGTTACAACATCAACGAAACTGTCCTCATGTTAAAACTGTTAATATTAGTCAGGCTGTCTGTTGTTGCCCAAATGAGGATGGATTCCCTTTTGAGTCTGGTTCCTCTTGAGGTTTCTTCCTCATGTTGTCTGAGGGAGTTTTTCCTTGCCACCATCGCCACAGGCTTGCTCATTGGGGATAGATTAGGGATAAAATTAGCTCATGTTTTAAGTCGTTCAAATTCTGTAAAGCTGCTTTGCGACAATGTTTATTGTTAAAAGCGCTATACAAATAAACTTGACTTGACAAAGCCATAACAAATAACCAAACCAAGACAGCAGGTGATGAGCTCCAAGCCCCCGCCATTTCCCAAAGGCTCCTCCTTTTAAAGGAGATCCCAGGTGTTTCCGTAATGAGCTCCTCAGCCACAACTCCAAGCATCACAGCGGCAGCGCTGAGAGTCTCACAGCCTCCAATCCAGTGTCACTAACCTGATCCAGTGTTCAGTGCAGCTCAGGTTTCTCTTCACTGATGTGGAAATCTTTCACCTTTTACTAAACATTTCCGGGGAGAGGGATGTTAATGAGCTCAGCTTATTTTTGCAGGCTTTGCTCTGGTAGAGCTGGACATGTTTCATGGTCAAATGTTAGAAATATCGAGCCTTTTGCATGGAACTCCCCCCCCCAAACACACACACCAAGGCGATGTCTCTCTTCAAAAGGATCCAGCTGTTGGGGGCGGAGTCTAGCTGTGTTTATCTTTCTGGAGTTTAATATTTGGAAGTGGTTTATTTAAAGCTGTTCACTACAGTAAGTCATCGCTTCTCGTTCTTTTGGCTAAGATCAAGTGTAGTATTTGTTCTTATCAGTTTAATATCTGATATGTTCTCTAAATGAGGACGATATATTAAGCAGATTTTTAGAACAGGGAGCTGGAATAAGGGTTTGCTCTTTCTGCTCCATGCATGGGTGCTGCCAGGGGGGGGAAGGGTTAGAACAATTCTAGGGGCCCAGCACTGCCGTGGTAGTCTGGCTAACGCGACTTCAAAGCTCTGCTCTTGCAACAGGCCCTTGTGTTGCGTCACACTTAGGATGGGCGGGCCCAGGTTAATGCCATGGGGCCCTTTAAGGGGCTGATAACATGCTTTTAATGATTTTAATAAGACTTTCGAAATAATGCAGTATTCCATCTGGTAAAATGAGCTAATTGAACAAGGTTGTCTATTTCTTGAGTTCAACATATTGTCATTTAACCCTCCCCCTTTTGCGAAATGGTATGGTCCAGTTCTGGTAGAAGCGTGATGCGTTAAATCTGTGTGCTGATCAGTGCAACCGTAGACATATAAACACAAGACACCGCCTTCCGCTTAGAATCATATGTCATCCTCGCCGCCATATTGGATGTGGCAAAGTGGAGAATAAAGATGCCTCATTCATGTGCTGCGTTTAACTGTACCAACAGGTTTACCATCCAAACGAGATCACATGGGATTACCTTTCACAGGTGAGACTGGAAAAATACTTTTCATTGTATTTGGTCATTATAACGTAATTTTACAGATTTTTCTGACTTTGTGGCTAATATGAAGTCTCGCACATAATAACCACTCGGTGAAACCTGTCTCCAAACAACGAATATAATTTATTTTATAGCCCACCCAACCAATTTCACCACCAGCTGTCAGATGGTGATGGCACACTCAAATAGAAGAGATTGGAAGCATGTCAGACTGTGAAGTAATCACATGGAGCAATCATTGAATTTTTTTTTTTTCCATATAGCACTGTATATTGCAAAAATTGTTTTTGGAGACATTTTATAGCCTATCTGCACGGCATTTAATGAAAGTGATGCGGAGACGGCCCGGCTTCAGCAGCGTAAGCACAGCACATTATTCTACACAATCCCCGCTGAGCTGGGTGAGCTCCAAAACATGTCTTGATGTGTAGATATCGTTAGTAGCCTACGATAGTAGCAGCGGAATAAGAGTTTCCGATAGCTTGATTCCGGTACAGGCCTGCTGCATGTTGAGGAAATTTAGGTCACACCTCCCACGGAATATTGACAGGTATTTTGCACACTATTTATAATCATCACATTAAAAGTTGTGTTTTGATGCCTGTTTGTTTCCCAAATATATACGTGTGTGTCTTAATGGGTGAATAAAAGGCATCGAGTTAAACATTATTGTAGAAAGGGGCTTTATGAAGTTCAGTCCATTTACTTGCATTGGTTTACGGGGAAGATTTGCCACATCCAATATGGCGGACACTCTGACGTATCCCAGCAACGGGCCACCAGCTCAATGCGGCGTCTATGTTTGTCTATGCAGCAGCCAGCCAGCAGTGGCGTGCGTACAGTCTATGCCGGAGAGGCAGGCAACTGGCCACTCAGTTTTTCCCAAAGAAAGGTAGCCATCACCCACGTGTGTTCAAAATATTAGTGAATGGTAAATGAACAGTATGAACGTGGTTGGATTAGCCTATCAAGAGAACACTTAGTTTGTACAGTGACATTTTCCATTTTAATAACAACTGACTTGTGTGATAAACAAGATGAAATATTACGTTATGCTGGTGCTAATAACTAGTGCTAATAACCAGTTTCATAACTAATGGGGTGCCCTAAATATGCACAGATTCAGCCTCAGGGGGACCTCTGCCCTACCAAACCACTGAAGCCCCCTTTGGAGAAGGAGGTAAGCAGCAATACAACCCATAAATGCTTTAGGATTGAAGTTTTTAAATGAGCAAGTGCCATATACAGTTTGCTAGATTAAAGTGTTGCTAATAACGGACACCAGTCAAGTGTTTGGCATGGTTACGTGTGTGGAATGTTCACATGTTCTAAACAATTGGTTTCAAATTGAGGAGCTGGAGAAAGCACAGCACACAAGAGGGATAGAGGTTACAACTTATGAAGAAATACCGGTACGTACGTAATTGATCAAATTGAAATGTCACTCTGTCACTTTGAAATAAATTTATAATATGTTTCCTGTCTTTTATGGGTAACATTTGTAAGGCTACTGAGTATGGAGTTCATTTAAATGCATCAAAATTGTGACGAGGGTGGGCAAAGTTGGGGGGCCCAAAATACTAATCTTTCATGGGGCCCAAAATTTCTGGCTGTGCCCCTGGCTCCATGCGTCAACCTGGTATTGCAGTATCTCCAGGAATGGTGTCCTTGTTCAAAAACTAAAAAAAAGGCAAACTGTTTTTCTGGGGCGGCACGGTGGTGTAGTGGTTAGTGCTGTCGCCTCACAGCAAGAAGGTCCTGGGTTCGAGCCCCGGGGCCGGCGAGGGCCTTTCTGTGTGGAGTTTGCATGTTCTCCCCGTGTCCGCGTGGGTTTCCTCCGGGTGCTCCGGTTTCCCCCACAGTCCAAAGACATGCAGGTTAGGTTAACTGGTGACTCTAAATTGACCGTAGGTGTGAATGTGAGTGTGAATGGTTGTCTGTGTCTATGTGTCAGCCCTGTGATGACCTGGCGACTTGTCCAGGGTGTACCCTGCCTTTCGCCCGTAGTCAGCTGGGATAGGCTCCAGCTTGCCTGCGACCCTGTAGAAGGATAAAGCGGCTAGAGATAAAGAATGAATGAATGAAAACTGTTTTTCTTTAATAGATCAGTTTAATGCTTGTTTTCTATATAAGAATAATGAATAGATGCTTGATGGCAGAAAGCTAGAATTGGGGTTTGCATGATATAACAGCTCTAGAAAGAATTGCTTTAGTCAAAAAGTAAAGATTTTTTTTGGTTTAACTCTTCCCCCCATTTTCTGGTTTTCTTCATGTTTAACAAGCAACTGCACTGTTGGTCTGCAGTAACTCTTTTTCTTACTTTTTCATGAGACAGATCACATAACATCTACCTTCTGCTTTCTTTCTTTTTATTTACTTACTGGCTTATTTGTTTCTGTCTGTTTGCAATGGCTAAGAAAGCTGTAAAGGTGCAAGAGATTGTCCCAGGCTATACCTTACCCTAGACCAGCTTTCTGGACCTCCAATAGTGTTTTTCACCAACATCATCAGAACATGAACATTCTGGATGTATGCTGTATTAGACGCATGACTTTCCATAAACAAACAGTGCTTGCGTTTCATCCAGGGGAAAAAAAAAAAATCACAATTTTTGTAATGGTATTGGTTAAAGAAAATTGCAATAAGAAGACAAACTGCTAGAAAACATGTACAAGGCCTGGAGCCCAGTGTAAGAGCTGATTATCTGGAGGAAATCAAGCTTTTTGCATGGTATTAACCACACACACACACACACACGCGCCCCCAAGACGATGTCTCTCTTCAAAAGGATCCAGCTGTTGGGGGTGGAGTATAGCTGTATTTACATTTCTGAATTTTAATATTTGAAAGTCATATAAAGCCATTGACTTTAAGGAAGTATCTGTTTTTATCAATTTACTATTTGATATGCTCTTTAAATGAGTTTTGTTAAGCAGGTTTTTAGAATAGTGAGCTGAAATAGGGGTTTGCTCTCTCTGCTCCATGCATCAACCAGGTATTGTAGTATCTTCAGAAACGGTGTCTTTATTCAAAAATATGAAGAAAAACACCCCTTTCTTTAATAGTGGAGCCCCACAGGCATAGAGTGCAGATACATTAAAAAAAAAAAAAAAATCGAGTTGTTTTTGGTCCTGTGTGTGCCTGCCACCACAGGAAACCCAACAACTAGTGAAGTAGAGTAATAGTCAGGACAGTATAGTAATGAGTAACTTGTTGCTGTTGTTGCCTGACCTTTTGTACAACATAACACTTAAAACTATTCCTATGCCATTCTTGAGGTCCCAAGGCATTTAAAAACAAAAAGTGAGGCCATGGTTCTGTGTATCTCCTTTAATAAGTACCTTGCTCAAGGGCACTTCAGCCTGAGACCACCCCATGTTAACCTAACTACTGTACATGTCTTTGAACTTTAGGGGAAACCAGAGCACCCAGAGGAAACCCACTCTGACACAGGGAGAACAGGCAAACTCCACACAGAAAGGCCCCTGGGCTCAAACCCAGAACCTTCTTGCTGTGAGGCAACAGTGCTAACCACTACACCACCATGCTGCCCAAGTTAATACATTTTTAAAGCCTCCCCATCAGGGAATCGAGCCCCGGTCTTCCATGTGACAGGCGAAGATACTGTCCACTATAACGAGGATGACACAGTGGACCTCATTTATCAATCTAATGTACCAGTGCAGATCAAAGTGTAGAAATCACCGTATGACAGAGAGAGAGAGAGTAAATTAGTGTGTCCAGTAGCTGAATGAACCTATTTTAATTATGAGTCTCTTGAACCCAAAGTCTGCTATCTTCACAAATCTCATATCTCAATATAGGAGCACAGATTCTTCCACACATCCACTGGCAGCATCATGTACCTTTTCATCACTGGCTGAGGTGGTGGGATCAGGCAAAGGAGATCTTGTGGCTAATACCACAGAATATCATCCCTCATAGTCCATAAGAAATGGCTTTGGCCTGAACGGCTCATAGTTTTGGCAAAGGTCCAATCCTTTTCATTCACATCTTAAATTATTCCTGGATACACATAGCCGTCATATTTTACAACACACTGACATCCTCTGAGTTTTTCTGTGATTTCAGTGACCAGAGCAAAGGTTGCTTTTGCACCCGTCACAGATTTCTGCACACCCATGTTTGCAGCTCTCCTGGATGTGGTGTGCACTTGCAGTCATGTGGAGCTGACCAGAAGCAGCTGAGTTCTTGTCAGTTGATGTGCCCTGGGGTGCTGGTGAACATCTGTTTCAGTAGGAAAGACTGTATGTTCATGTTGCTTTACATATTATCCACGTGTCAACAGCATAGAACTGAAATTTACCTGGTGAATCTTCATGGTTCCACAGACAGTGTCCAGCTGTTGGGGAATTAATTAATTGGCCTCACTCTCAAAGCTACACTGCTGCCTCCCCACTGTTTCTTATCTGGGATTTGTGCTCTCACAAGGGGAAAGAAAACTGTCTGAGGACAGACAACAAATTCTCTGTGAGCTCAAACCTCCCGGCACCCAGACAGGCATGCTAAGGTTCTTCGGTCTGGTCAACTACAGCAAACAGTGGATTCCTGACTGCACCATACAGTGGTGCTTGAAAGTTTGTGAACCTTTTAGAATTTTCTCTATTTCTGCATAAATATGACCTAAAACATCAGATTTTCAGAGTGTGTGTGTGTGTGTGTGTGTTCAGTGCTTCCAATGAGTTAAATGCAGAGAAGGAATTTCGTTATGCTTGAGTGTACATGGGACAAAAAGAAAGGCTTCTTCTTCTACCCAGAAATGTATTCATTCCACTTGAAAAGTGTTCAGCAAACCAGTTATCGGATTTGGGACACTACGACATCCTGAACTATTGAGCATTTGGGACTTCTAATACACTGGAGTGATGCTAAAGGCTGACAAAAGCACAGATGCTTCCCAATATTTCAGGGCAGGTTTCGTGCTGGAATGTTATGGGAAATTCCCGATAAAGTAAAATACCTTTATTATGATGAAGGTAAGCATAAACGTGGACTTATAAGAGTAATAAACAAGCCAAAGCCTAGAGCTCGCATATTTTATGGTGTTTAGCCGAGTTTAGCACATCCAAAGCTAAATATCCAGATATCCACAGCTGCCATGATGTCACGTAAAAGTGACCAGGATGCTGTGACCTTCTCATTCTGTTCACTTTTGCTTTGTTTGTTAAACAACATAATCTAACAGATTTGCCAAGGCAATGGGGAAAAATTCAAGTAGGAACCCTGCGTCCTGGGACGCATTAAAATTCTGAACATGCATTCTTGTGCATAAAAATGCATGACTTCTGTGTTAGCACAGTCTGGTAGGCCTAAATTATAAGTGTTGTGGTGATGGTGCAGCATGTCACGAAGCATATTGATTGATTAAGTAGAGCCACTACACTACAATGCTTTAGGGGAAACCCTTATATATATGTTCTTACCATCAAATACTTTTTGTTCCATATTTTGTTGCTCTTTTTTGGGGTTTTGTTTTCGAATAGAGTTTTTATTTCATCGTTGGTTGGTTCAAGAAGACAGTCTGCCATTGTTTTCTTCTTTAGGGTTTTTGCTGGTTTCCCCGATAGCAGAGGGTCGTTGAAACGACGTAGTTTTGGTCAGAATGGTCGGTTTCCGTCGTACGTCAGAAAATCAACGTTGAAACGGCGCCGTGAAACGTCGATTTCTCCGCCGTCTGAGAGGGTCGATTTATCACCGTTGAATCAACGTGGGTAAAGGTTGATCTGTCGACCGTCAGAGAAGGTTGAATATACGACGTTGAACCATCGTCACTTTTGCCGGCCAGTTTTCAACATTGGTAGGATGAGCAACTGTAGCCAGGGGTGATCGGAGGGTTCGTTCGATCCCCCCCCCCCCCCCCCCGCGACACCGCGCCCCGGACACACACGCCTCAAGATTACTCAAGATTTATTCATTTGTTCATGTCCGATGAATATACATTGATTCACATTTAAATTTACAATATCAAATCCAGACTAATCAAAAAAGAAAAGTAGACTAAGTGAGGACGAGTTAGAAAAACGGGTTCATTTTTCCTATGTTTATGTTTACACGTTTTGTTCAGACTGCTTTACACCCCAATCCAGTGGGTGGCGGTAATGCCCCCATTAGACCCCTTTCACTGACGTCACCCGAAACCGGAAGTAAACAAACCCTGCGCCACATTGGAAGACCAACAAATTCGTGATTTGGGGGAAATAACGGCAGCGCGCGGTATGTGAACCCACGAGGCACTTGGATCATCAAAAACCTACAATGGTAAACTTTTGTGCTGTGTTAGGGTTCTAACAAAGCTGATGGGAAAGGTGAAAAGAAGTCTTTCTACAGAATACCAGCTGTGACTGAGACACAAGGGGAGCAAACCAAGGAGCTTTCTGCCGGGAGACAGAGAGAGGATTTAGCTGCTTTATGCAGAGCGGATCTGAATACTTCAAGTCTATTTTGTTACTGGTAAGTCACTAGGCTAGAGTGTTGTAGAACATTTTTTTAAATGTTTACTGAATAAAAACATCCTTAATTTTATCAAATATACTCTACTCTATATTTCATTTCTTTCTTTTGTTTTAATTTTCCTCCCTCCATCCCTCTTTGGATTTTAAATATAGTTTTTCCCCATGTCCAAATAATTCAAATATATATAAATAAAAGCAGATAAGTAGTAAATTAAAAATAAATTATGAAATAAAAAAAATCCATTCTCCCTTGCCGCGAGTCTTATCATATGGGTCAAACCCATCAATCACAGCCAGTTTCTTCACATACCGTGCCCTTTCTGCAGCTGGTAATGTACTCACATAACCAGAATTATCAGCCATCGTGTCACTTTACTCTCGCTCGTACTTTGTTTTATATTGTGAGTGCATGTACTTGGTCTTCCAATATGGCACCTAACAAAATCTCGCGGTACGGTGACGTCACGCGGTAGCCCTGGATAGAAGAGAAAATGGGGAAAAAAGAAGATAACGACAGAAAACGCAAGAAATCTGCTGCTACTTTGTCCCAAAATATTGGCGCCATGTTCCAAAAAAGGGCCAAAATGGGTAAGGTGCTGAGTGCAGGACTTTGTTTTTCTTTTGTTTACAACAGTAGTGGTAGATCGATCTGTCAGAGTGATCAGTGGGGGTGGGGGGTAGCGTCAGCCCGTCCATCAGTCTATGTGTGTCAGTGACACACGCACACAGAGATGAGTTAGGTGGCTCGATGGCTAGGTACTAGTAGCGTCGGACCTGGGGCTGCTTTTATTTTTTTTTCAGCTTGGGAAATCTGTGGTGTGGTGTGAAGACAGTAAAATGCGAGACTTTAAGAGCACGTGTTTTTCAGTCGTCATGGTAACATGGCATCATGGTAACATGACGCCCTGTCATGGTAACATGACGCCCTGTCAGTGGTTTGGCATTTGGATCAGAGTGAAAAGAAACGTGTGCACTAGCTGAAAAATGAAAATGTTCAGACCAGTGTGTGTGAAAACACCCACTGTTGCTGCATTTGGGCAATTTTGAATTAATTGTCCTTATAGGGCTGTGCAATATTATTTCAATCTCAGGATTACTTGAAACATTTATCTCAATTAGAAATTATTGTTGTTTTTTATGCTAAAGCATGGGCAGATCAGGAGTGTTCTGATGCCATAAGCAACAACTGAAGTGAGCAACAGAGACAGACAACAACAGACAGACAGAGGAGGGGAGAGCAACAACAGACAGACAATGAAGGAGAGCAACAGAGACAATGAAGAAGAGCAACAACAGACAGACAATGAAGGAGAGCAACAGAGACAATGAAGGAGAGCAACAGAGACAATGAAGAAGAGCAACAACAGAGACAGACAATGAAGGAGAGCAACAACAGAGACAGACAATGAAGGAGAGCAACAACAGAGACAGACAATGAAGGAGAGCAACAACAGACAGACAATGAAGGAGAGCAACAACAGACAGACAGAGGAGGGGAGAGCAGCAACAGACAGACAATGAAGGAGAGCAACAACAGAGACAGACAATGAAGGAGAGCAACAACAGAGACAGACAATGAAGGAGAGCAACAACAGACAGACAATGAAGGAGAGCAACAACAGACAGAGAGGAGGGGAGAGCAACAACAGACAGACAGAGGAGGGGAGAGCAGCAACAGACAGACAATGAAGGAGAGCAACAACAGAGACAGACAATGAAGGAGAGCAACAACAGACAGACAATGAAGGAGAGCAACAACAGACAGAGAGGAGGGGAGAGCAACAACAGAGACAGACAATGAAGGAGAGCAAAAACAGACAGACAATGAAGGAGAGCAACAGAGACAGGCAATGGAAAAGAGAAACAACAGACAACTGAGGTGAGCAACAGAGACAGACAATGAAGTCACAGCACAGTTGTAGGAAGATAACAATAATAAGTTAGACAACAGAGAACTTATAACGAAAAAAAAATGTCTAAATTAGAAGATTTGAAGTGTGCTCGTGTATTTGGGGGGTACGGGAGTAGGGGGCCAGATGAAGTCCACTTTTGGGGAAAAAAGATTCCCCCCCCTCCACAATGCTGGCTACGGGCCTGAACAATGGATATATTTGTTGGTACATTTTGGGTATTGGGGATAAATTAATAATTATTTGAAGAAATAAAAACAAGAAAGGTGATTTTACATTTTTATAAAGATTATTTAAGCACAATCAGCACAGAAATTCAAATATACTCTACATCAAAGACTGGAAACTGAAACAGGGAAATTTACTTGAACAAGCTAAATAGCGCCCCCTCCTGACAAAAAAGAAAAACAATTCTCTTTTCTCATCTGAAGGGGTTTTTGTACAGTGTAGCTGGGTTTCCTGTTACTGTGGGCTGCATGGCGCAGTAGTACAGTGAGGAGTCTGATACTGAAGCAGAGGAGAGCTCCAAAACTACTTTCCTTTCAGTTTTGTAAAGTTTGATGGATAGTCCTGGGTGAGGATTAGTAACAATGTCTGTAGATTTTTGAATCATCAGAAGAAACTCTGGTCCTGACTGAGGTTTTTGTCGATACCAGTGTAGATAGGTAGCTGATTCATCATATGTGCAGCTCAGTGTGGTTTTGCTGCCCTCAGTTGAAGTTATGATTGTTTGGTCTGGTTTCATGCGTTCATCAACAGCCGCTGCTGAAAACACATTGTAATATACTTTAATAACAGCGCAGTATGACTTATTTAAGAACATTAAAAGGGTACATATTTGTATATTGTATGTCATGTTTAATATATATACTTATTGATATTAATCACAGCTGTTGTAACAGCTGCATACGGTAAGTAACATGGTTTTCCTGAGTGTCAGTTTGGATCTCTCTTGTATAAATGGCAGATTTGTCTCTGTGTCTGTATCGTTACCTCCTACATCTACATTCAACATTTCAAATAAACCTTTTGTTATGAAAATAAAATCACCTAAAATAATACTAAATGACTTACCAACATTGATAACAACCATGAAAACAGAGAGGAAGAGTAACATGGTTGTTCTGAGTGTGTCTCTTGCAGTCGATATGAATGGGAGTGTTGTCTCTGTGAAACTGTGTAAACTGTATCTTACACATCTCGCTCCACCCACTGAGGATTAGATGGAGTCCTACAGATTGTGTTATCAGTCCCTTAACTTACAATATTGTAAACTCAAACCTCGTTTAATCTGATATTGCTTATGTGGTGCAACAAATCCATTAAAAAGTAATTAATTAAAATCCTGATAATGTAGTTAATGATGCTTTGTGTTGTTAATTGTGTTTATGTTGACTTTGCTGAATTTGATAATATTACACTGTTCATTAATATAAGGTTTTCTGAGCACATCCCTTAATTTATTCATTTATCTTCAGTAAGTGCTTTATCCTGGTCTGACTGCTGTGGATCTGGAGCGTAACACTACGTGTGAGGAATTCACCCGGGAAAGGACACCACTCTGGTGTGTGTGACACCACTTTGGCCTCTGATCAGGGCTGTGTCTCCCTGCTTGTATTGCTTGACCTTAGTGCAGCTTTTGGCACCACTGATCATACCATTCTCCTTGAGAGACAAGAACATGTTATTTCCAGGGAACAGCCCTCTCCTGGCTCAGGTCTTATTAAACTGATCGTTATTAGTTTGTTGATGTAAATTGTGATTTTTCTATGCACACTAAGATAAATTTTGGTGTTCCACAAGGTTCTGTCTGAGGCCCACTGCTTTTTTCTTTGTTATGCTGATGACACAAAGTTGTATGTTTCTGCAAATCCAGATGAGAGACACCAGTTTAATAAAATTGAGGAATGTGTGAAGGAAATTAGATACTGGATGCTTATTACCTTCCTTCTTAAGAAACCAAGCCTTTATTTGTCACACATACACTCAAGGACAGACTTAAGCACACAGTGAAATTTAACCCATCTGATGCAGTTAACACACACAAGTGAGCAATGAGCACACACACACAGAGCAGTGGGCAGCCATGCTACAGCACCCAGGGAGCAGTTGGGCATTAGGTGTTTTGCTCAACTGCACTTCAGCCAAACCTCATGGCCACCCCATGTTAACCGAAAGACTGCATGTCTTTGAACTGTGGGGGACACTGGAGCACCTGGAGGAAACCCATGCAAACACAGGGAGAATATGCAGATTCCACACAGAAAGTCCCTCGTCAGCCGCTGGGCTCAAACCCAGAACCTTCTTACTATGAGGGGACAGTGCTAACCACTACACTACCCTGCCACCCTGAACTCTGACAAGACAGATGTACTTGTACTAGGACCACATGCAGCTAGAAATAGGTTTTCTGATTACATAGTAACTCCAGGGGCAGCATGATGGTGTAATGGTTAGCACTGTCACCTCACAGCAAGAAGGTCCTGAGTTTGAGCCCAGTGGCTGACGAGGGTCTTTCTGTGTGGAGTTTGCATGTTCTCCCTGTGTCTGTTTGGGTTTCCTCTGGGTGCTCCAATTTCCCACACAGTCCAAAGACATGCAGGTTAGGCTAATTGGTGACTCTAAATTAACCATAGGTGTGAGTGTGAATGGTTATTTGTCTCTATGTATTAGCCCTGAGATGACCTGGCAACTTGTCCAGGGTGTACCCTGCCTCTCGCCCATAGTCAGCTGGGATAGGCTCCAGCTTGCCTGCGACCCTGTACAGGATAAGCGGCTACAGATAATGGATGGATGGATAGTAACTCTGGATGGCCTTTGTGTTTCTTAACGTGCAGCAGTAAAAGACCTCAGTGTGATCATTGACTCCAGTCTTTCATTTGAAACTCATACAGACAACATTATGGGGATAGCTTTCTTTCATCTCAGGAATATTAAAAGCCGATGTAAAAAGTGTACACACCCCATTAAAATGATAGGTTTTTCTGATGTAAAAAAAAAAAGACCACGATAAATAATTTCAAAACATTTCCCACCTTTAATGTGACCTATAACCTGTACAATTCAATTGTACAACAAACAAATCTGATAGGGGGAAAACATAAAGAAATAAAAAATGTACAGTAAGCTGGTTGCATAAGTGTGCACACCCTTAAACTAATACTTTGTTGAAGCACCTTTTGATTTAATTACAGTATTCAGTATATAGCCTAGTGGCCAGTGTTATTAATTAGCAGTTCTAAACACCGCCTAGTGGCCAGTCGGCATAGAGTGTGGATACATAAAGAAACCCATCGAGTTGTTTTCTGATGGTTTCGGTCCTGTGTGTTTCTGCCACCACAGGAAACCCAACAACTAGTGAAGTGTGAATGCCTAAGGCCTAATGGATGTGCAGAGGTTTTCTAACAGAGCCAGATGTGTCATTGCCAAGATCTAATTACTGGCAAGACTCTTCTTTAAATAGTTTAGATGCTTATTCATTCATCTTTCACATATTTGTATCTGAAGAATCAAACTTACATTGTCTTGCAAAAGTATTCATCTCCCTTCGTATTTGTCCTGTTTTGTCGCATTACAAGCTGGAATTAAAATGGATTTTTGGGGGTTAGCACCATTTGATTTACACAACATGCCTCCCACTTTAAAGGTGAAAACTGTTGTTTTATTGTGACACAAACAATAATTAAGATGAAAAACCCCCAAACATCTGGAGTAGAGGCACATGATCTGCTTTGTTTTCTACGTTAGATTGATAAATGACATGATAATATTTAGGATTGTGATATTTAAATGACAATGGTTTTCACCCACCACATTTATCAATGCCCAGTCATTCTTACACTGTGGTTGGCAAGATACAAACATTTCATGAATCACATGTGAACCCTGTCATATGGTGATTTCTACACGTTGATCTGCGCTGGTTTCTACATTAGATTGATAAATGAAACAACTGCTGTCATCCTTGTTAGTAGAGTGGGCAGTATTTCTGCCTGTCACATGGAAGACTGGGGTTCGATTCCCTGATGGGGAGACTTTAAAAATGTATTAATGTGGGTGGTTCTAGTTGTTAACCCCACAGTTCAAAGTCATGCAGTTAGGGTAATATGTGCTGGTCTTGGGTAGCCTAGTAAACTAGACCCTAGCGGCCAAAAATATTTTTGCCTACGAGTGGGTCTAGCCTCGGACCATATCAACAACACACCCCGGGCATCAAATCTTGCCTGCCAATCACAACGCAAGGTTTTTGTTTGGATTCTTTGGGCGGGCTTTTGCAGGAGTGACGACAAGGCTGCGCGACGCTGGAGAACAGCGCTTGTTTGACTCCGCTTTGGAATCAGTTTTAGAAGAATTAGACTTGGAGTTTTCATTGAAATATGAGCAGGAAGAGGCTCTCCGCTCATTCCTTTTCAAGAAGGACGTTTTCGCTGTTTTGCCGACCGGCTATGGCAAAAGTCTGATCTACCAGCTGGCTCCGTTTTCTGTCGCTCTGACTACGTCACAGTCACTGTTGCGTTGATTGGTCAGAGCGTTGGCCTATATGCACAGAGACAGTTTGAAAGACAACGGGTTGTTCCTACCCACACCCTTCGGAAATGTCTATGACCGAGACCAGACTAAATATTCACATTTAGTCTGGCTTGCCAGGCTAGGTCTTGGGCTGAAGTGCCCTGGAGTAACGTACTTACTTGCTTTTAAATGCCTTGAGACCTCAAGTATGGCATAGGAATAGGTCATACACACCGCCTAGTGGCCAGTGTTAGTAATTACCAGTCATACACACCGCCTAGTGGCCAGTGTTAGTAATTACCAGTCATACACACCGCCTAGTGGCCAGTGTTAGTAATTACCAGTCATACACACCGCCTAGTGGCCAGTGTTAGTAATTACCAGTCATACACACTGTCTCGTGGTCAGTGTTAGGGGTCATCCATAATTTTCATCATTATCACGAGCGTACAAACCGTACGCGGGGGGAGGGGGTTAATGACCAGGCGTACACTTTTTTAAAAATGGAAAAATGATGATCCGTCAATGTGCGAATCGGCGGCCGCCATGTTAAAAATTTCGCGCCACATCGGTGTTGCCAGCTAGCTCTACACGCTTTCTTTCTTCAATACAACAACAATGGCTGACCCAGATTTTGACCACATTTACAAATTTGTGAATAGCAGAAATAACGCTATTCACAAGACTCGTTCAAACGAGTACGAGCAGTTTTTAAACATTTATTGTTTCCTGCATTCATCTGAGAGGAGGCAGTTAGGGCAGGACAGGCTGCTTGGAAAGAATCAAAAATGAACGTTTCAAAGCCAAAAGGCAACAGCTCCCCTTAAAAAAGACAGTTCCTAATTTTCAATAATCAGACCCTCCAGGATGTTACAATTTGCAAATTCAACCAATCCCCGCGAATTCAGGGCGGTGTTGCGGTCCAATCACCGCAACTTTCCCGCAAATTTGACCAATCGTTGGCGTCGTCTTGAGGTGACGTTGACAAACTACCTTCCGCCTTACTTCCAGTGTTGCCAGATTGGGCGGTTTCCCACCCAGTTGGGGGGGGTGGGGGGTTTCAAGTGCATTTTGGCAGGTTTTGAACATATTTTGGGCTGGAAAACGTCAGCAGTATCTGGCAACACTGCTTACTTCCGTGTTTCCGTTCAAGAGAAGCAGCATGTGCGAGTCAGTGTTTATGTAGGCTTAAATTCTGTTACTGAAAGTGTGTTATGTTTACAGTGAAGGACTGTGTGCACTTTACATTATTTTTTTTACTTAATACAAGAAATTAATGGATGCCAACATTTTTACCAAAATGGTATTTTATTTTCCATTGTTTAGGCAGCTTCAGCATCATACTGTAAGATTCTATTCAAATTGTTTTTCTTCTTTATGAAGCCTGAGTCATTTATTTTATTAGTTTATAATTATTGTTTAATTTAGTCTTCAGGAGAGACTGCCTGCACACAGTACTAGTATTAATGGTTTTTTTTTCTTACATGAAAGCTGAGGCATTTATATTATATTTTAAGGTAACTTCATGTTGTGCTGTGAGGTTCTATGCACTTTAACTTTTGAACCAACAGGTGCATTTGGATAAGTAAAGCCTATTTTTCTGCATTTTTGTAGTCCTGGTAATCTTTTATATTGGTAAAGTTGTTTACAGGGCCATTTCTCATTGTCTTTGTTTTTTTTTATCAATAGTTTTTCAGTAATAACTTAATATTTAACACCACTCAATTTTAATCACAAAAACAGAAAATCACAACAATTTCTCGCAACTTTCACTTCCTCCCGCAATGTAATCACAACAAAAACCTAAAAAACACTGCAACTTTCATCGCAATTTTTTGGAAACCCCCCCACAACATCAGACATTTTAGCCTGCAACAATCACAAAAAAGGCCCGCAGAATCCTGGGGGGACTGAAAAATGAATCGCCTGCTTTCCACGAAAACTTCTGGACCCGTCTTGTGTCTTCTTTTCTTCTCTTGTGAATCTTTGTTTTGTCCTGTCATCCGATTTTAATAAAAAGTAATACAAGACATGGTTTTATTTTGAATTTCTATTCCACGTAGATCCATCATCATTTTTTTTGTCCGCTAATGTACACTTTTGGGGGGAGGGAGGGGGGTTGCTCAAAAGTCTACTCTTTGTAGACTCATGATAATGATGAAAATTATGGATGACCCCTTAGTAATTACCAGTCATACACACCGCCTAGGCATGGTGGTGTAGTGGTTAGCGCTGTCGCCTCACAGCAAGAAGGTCCGGGTTCGAGCCCCATGGCCGGCGAGGGCCTTTCTGTGCGGAGTTTGCATGTTCTCCCCGTGTCCGTGTGGGTTTCCTCCGGGTGCTCCGGTTTCCCCCACAGTCCAAAGACATGCAGGTTAGGTTAACTGGTGACTCTGAATTGACCGTAGGTGTGAATGTAAGTGTGAATGGTTGTCTGTGTCTATGTGTCAGCCCTGTGATGACCTGGTGACTTGTCCAGGGTGTACTCCGCCTTTCGCCTGTAGTCAGCTGGGATAGGCTCCAGCTTGCCTGCGACCCTGTAGAACAGGATAAAGCGGCTAGAGATAAGGAGATGAGATGAGACACACCGCCTAGTGGCCAGTGTTAGTAATTACCAGTCATACGCCGCCTAGTGGCCAGTTTTAGTAATTACCAGTCAGACACACCGCCTAGTGGCCAGTATTAGTAATTACCAGTCAGACACACTGCCTAGTGGCCAGTGTTCGCGGAGCTCCTGTGCCTGCGCGAGCGGAGCCCCATAGGCATAGAGTGTGGATACGTAAAGAAACCCATCGATTTGTTTTCTGATTTCTTGTCATGATAAATTTCATTGTACCTCTTACCTTTAACTGACAAGCATAATTTTATCATTTAAAGAAGTGTATGCTTATTTACATATATGATTTTCTTTCAGCTCACCAGCAAAGTTATTTTCTCTTTTGGATGAAACAAAGCCCAAAGATTCCAGCCTGCAGAAATTGTCTAAAAATACAGCCAGATGGCCGAGCACTGGAGTTCATTCTGTCTCAACATACTGTATTACGTGCATTATTCATTTTGATAACCGTGTAATAAGGACCTGAGACCTTCGTGCAAAACGTGCACACTTCTAAAAAAAATGTTCATCTTTTAGGAACAAATTATCACTCTAGAAAACTCTTTCGTCCATGCGCTGCATTCGGACGAGGAGTCCCTTGCCGGGAGGTTCTAATCCCACTGGGGTTTTATCCCAGGGTTTTGTACCGGGCAGCGGATTCATTGTATTATATTTACTTTTCAAAATGATATTATTTTTCCAATATGTTTTTTTTGTTTGTTTTCTTGTCTCAGCAATGGTGAAATCGAATTTGTAAATAAAATCAGTGCCCTGACTCTACTCATCAGGCCAGAGCTATTCTCTTTCTGTGTATATTTTGTCCAACATAAGGAAACAGTATAGTAACTATAACGGTAAAGAAATAAAATAAGAGAAGCTGGCTATACAGAGCATTTTTTAACATAGTTACTGGGAGACCAAATCCCAAACCAGCTTCACTGGGAGACCAAATTTTATCATTTGGTTCAATTGGTTGCAATTAATTAACCAAGTACCATGTAAGTATACATTTAACAAGGAAAATGAAGATCTATGTTATAAGATATACACACAAGATCATGTTGGTTAAGAAAAACAAAACTAAAATTTGGTTACTGAGATGGCTGATGTCAGAATCCGATGTCATTACTGTGTAACTTTGAGTGTCTTTGACATAACATTTGTGCTTGGTAATTGCTCTTGATAGCTGTGTAGTCACTGTAGTGTGTTTGTCTGTATGGTGACTGGTGAACCATTTTGCATCACAGAATATGCTGCAGCGGTGCAGCCACATGGATTCTGGGGCTTGTGATTGTATTGCCCAGACCAGTTGGTCTCTTAGTGGAAAATCCTTAAAAAATGCTCTGGATCATGATACCGCTTAAAACTATTCCGATGCCATTCTTGAGGTCTCAAGGCATTTAAAAACAAAGAGTGAGGCCATGGTTCTGCATATCTCCTTGAAGTGCCTTGCTCAAGGGCACTTCAGCCCAAGACCAGCCCATGTTAACTTAACTACAGAGCTGACACAGGGAGAACATGCAAACTCCACACATGCCCCTTTTCCACCAAAGCAGTTCCAGGGCTGGTTCGGGGCCAGTGTTTAGTTTGGAACCAGGTTTTCTGTTTCCACTGACAAAGAACTGACTCTGGGGCCAGAAAAAATGGTTCCAGGCTAGCACCAACTCTCTGCTGGGCCAGAGGAAAGAACCGCTTACGTCAGCAGGGGGGCGGAGTTGTTAAGACCAACAACAATAACAAGACTGCGAAAGATCGCCATTTTTAAGCGACGAGAAGCAGCAGCTGTACAAACGCGAAGTCATCCATTATTATTATTGTTGTTGTTGCTGCTGCTGCTTCTTCCGTGTTGTTTTTGCTTCGATATTCGCGCCAAGGTTTATGCAAACGTAGCGACGTAACTGACGTGTACAGTGACGTAACTGACGTAATGACGTGGCTTCCCTTAGCACCGCGAGCTACGGAAAAGCAAACTGGTTCTCAGCTGGCTCGCAAGTTGAACGAGTTGTGAACCAGCACCAGCACTGGCCCCGAACAAGCCCTGGAACTGATTTGGTGGAAAAGGGGTAACAGAAAGGCCCCCACCAGCCTCAAACCCAGAACCTTTTTGCTGTGAGGCGACAGTGCAAACCACTACATCCCCCTGCTGCCCAAGTTAATACATTTTTAAAGCCTCCCTGTAGGGGAATCGAACCCAGGTCTTCCGCGTGACAGGCAGAGATACTGTCCACTATACTAACAAGGACAATGCAGTAATCCTCATTTATCAATCTAATGTAGTAACCAGTGCAAATCAAAGTGCAGAAATCACCATATGACAGGTCTCACTTGTGATTCATGAAACGTTTGTATCTTGCCAATCACAGTGTAAGAGTGATTGGGCATTGATAAATGTAGTTGATGAAAACCATTGTCATTTAAATATCACAGTCCTAAATATTATCGGTTTAGAGGCCTTGCTCCTTGACTTTACGACATGGAGAAGCATAATATGGTCAAGAAGAGAAACTTATCTGACCTCAGAATAGAAGCTTCAACATCACAAATCCAATGGAATAAATTATTTCTATTTGGCAGCCTGAACAGTAGCATCACAGGAAGGCAGGAAAATGTGGTATGGAAAGCACTTAGGTGGAGTAAAAATGTTGTGTGTTATTCCTCACCTCATGCTTATGGAATGGGATGTTCAACAAACTCATCAGACTGGTCAGGTCTCCTATATTACAGTGTCATATATAATCACATACAGACCCAGTCTACCATAGAAACAATATAAGCAGCCGTTCGCCAATGAAAATACATTTCTAGAGAAAACAAATAGTGTTAGCTTAAAGTTTAGAGGCATCTGTGATCTAATAATGATGCTCTCAATTTTATAAAATTAAACTTTGCCTTAGGATGTAGCACAAGCAAATATTTTTGCCTCGAGCCCCAGGAAAAAGTTGTCAATAATTATTTAGGTTTTCAGTCCAGTGGTCAGAATATTTTTAAAGAAATATTGCTGCTGGCTCATCCAAGTGTAATACTTCATTGAAATGTGCTTTGATTTGTTTATTTGTATGTTGGTCACATTTGGCTTGTGTTTCTAAACTTATACTTTTGTAATGTCAGGGTTCAAAGCTCACACAGCTGCAGTCACGTGACCACGCCTTTTGATATGACTTAGCGTTCTGACTGATTCACAAATCACAACAAAGGAAGGAGGACAAGGACAGAAACTGAAGATCTTAATTCATTTACTTAAAGAAAATAGAAATATTTACAAAATGAATGTATGGTGTGAGTAAGGCAATTAATCAGTATTGTTAGACAGTGCAAGCATGTGATGATAGTGGAGTGAAGAGCTGTAACATGAAAGAAAAACCAAATATAAAACAAAGCCATTACAAATAACCAAACCCAAGACAGCAGGTGATGAGCTCCAAGCCCCCGCCATTTCCCAAAGGCTCCTCCTTTTAAAGGAGATCCCAGGTGTTTCCGTAATGAGCTCCTCAGCCACAACTCCAAGCATCACAGCAGCAGCGCTGAGATTCTCACAGCCTCCAATCCAGTGTCACTAACCTGATCCAGTGTTCAGTGCAGCTCAGGTTTCTCTTCACTGACGCGCAAATCTTTCACCTTTTACTAAACATTTCCGGGGAGAGGGATGTTAATGAGCTCAGCTTATTTTTGCAGGCTTTGCTCTGGTAGAGCTGGACATGTTTCATGGCCAAATGTTAGAAATATCGAACCTTTTGCATGGAAACCACACACACATGGTGATGTCTCTCTTCAAAAGGATCCAGCTGTTGGGGGCGGAGTCTAGCTGTGTTTACCTTTCTGTTACCTTTCTACCCAATCTGGCTGAGTTCAGTGCTATTGGCTTGAAGAATTCTCTGCGATTCCAGAAAAGGTTAAAATTGTCTATGAAGTTTATACAGGTACCAAATAAAAAATAAGTTTTTCCAAGCCAGTTGTTAAGACTGAAGAGTCTAGTAAATGCAAAGCTTCCCCTTGCAGGGAGTGGGCCACTGATAAAAGATTGTATTCTAGTCTTATAGAGATCAGAAAAAAGTTTTCTGAAATCATCTTGGACAAACAGCTGTTCTCTGAAAACATCATTTGCTCCCACATGCACAACAATACGTTTGATAGTTTTATGCTTGGACATGAGTTTCAAAATACTGTGTTTGGTGTCAGAGATGGATGCATTTGGAAGGCAGCAAATAATCAGTGTTGGGAGTAATGCGTTACAAAAGTAACGAATTACTGTAATGCATTGCTTTTTGCATTAATGCGGTAATGTAAGGCATTACAGAAAAAAATTTGGTAATATTTTACTCGGTACAAATGTCAGTAATGCGCGTTACAATGCATTTTTAACCTGGAATGAAGTGGTGGGGTTTTTTTTCCTTCAAACAAATTCGCCAAAATCACACGAGATCAGCAGAGGTGAAACGTCCGCGCAAAATGTTTCACTGCCTTTTCCTTTAGGCTAGTCAGACAGGAGCGAAAGATGAGTGAACCTGCAGCTGATCTAATGTCGGATAGCACATTCTCCAGATGGGCATACGCCCATTACTTTAAGTTTGTGAAAAATAAGGATGTGAAGAACATCGTAGTCAGATGCACTTTGTGTGCTAAACCTAAAGAACTGTCCACTTCCCAAAATAGCACCAGTAATTTAACTAAACAGGGGTGGCATGGTGGTGTAGTGGTTAGTGCTGTCACCTCACAGCAAGAAGGTCCGGGTTCGAGCCCTGTGGCCGGCAAGGGCCTTTCTGTGCAGAGTTTGCATGTTCTGCGTGGGTTTCCTCCGGGTGCTCCGGTTTCCCCCAAAGACATGCAGGTTAGGTTAACTGGTGACTCTAAATTGACCATGAGTGTGAATGGTTGTCTGTGTCTATGTGTCAGCCCTGTGATGACCTGGCGACTTGTCCAGGGTGTACCCCGCCTTTCGCCTGTAGTCAGCTGGGATAGGCTCCAGCTTGCCTGTGACCCTGTAGAACAGGATAAAGCGGCTAGAGATAATGAGATGAGAATTTAACTAAACATTCACAGAGGTGCCACAGTAACATGAAGGAAGCAAGCGGAGGATGAGAGTGGCGATGAAATCACAAAGTAGCCAAAATTAACGTTCGCCTGCTCTGAGATGCTCCTTCAGCCTCAGGAGGTTAGGAGACTTGTGGTGGAGTATGTTGTTGAAGATATGCTGACAGTTTGTTTACATTTTTCCTACGGAAGCCGTGAGAGGCCCTTCATATAATCTTTTTTTATTCACCTTGTTATCCTGAGATGACGACATAATTAATGCAGGATCTCGAGAAAACAACACAACTAATTCGAGACCTCAAGAAAACAAAACTGTTATTTCGAGATCTTGAGAAAACAAAACAATTATTTCATAATCTCAGCTGGATCACTGTATTTCCGTCGGTAGAGACGAAGCCGGGCCAGTCTTCTGTGGAGGTGCCGCGGACTAATTTTCAAATTATCCCTTATTAAAAGACTTAATGCAATCTCTCCCTGTGTCAGCCCCTGATCAAAATATTGCCTTATTAGGTGATCGATTATTCCAGACATTCTAATGACCAAAGTTGCGTCTATACAGAATGAGAAATAGCCCCAAAGTCAGCATATCACAAGTCTCTTAGCGCACCTGAATGAACCATTTCTCAGCTGTTTTCTTGAGATCATGAAATAATTGTTTTGTTTTCTTGAGATCACGGAATAATTGTTTTGTTTTCTCAAGATCATGGAATAATTGTTTTGTTTTCTCGAGATCTCGAATTAGTTGTGTTGTTTTCTCGAGATCCTGGGCTCTCATGAAGTTGCGATTATTTTATTTCATTTCAAAATGTGTTGATTTGGGGGAGGAATGTGCTATATTTGCATTCAATAAATGATTTCTAGATCTTTTGCCTTTATTGTCTTTGAAAAACGCATGAAGAACCCTCTACCACCCCTAATGCAAAAATGGTTTGGTCTGACTCTTTGATTAAGGGGAAAAAATGACATCGTTCGATCATAGTGCTTCGACAATCAGCGTGCGTGCCATTTGCCAACATGCACAAGTCAGGAGCACAGAAAAGAAAAGAGAAAAAGAGAGGAAGAAACCAAGAAACTCAGGGGCTCACTGCATAAATATTTAAAAAAAAGATTCGGATGATGCAGCAGGTAGTAGCAAAGGCAGTGGGGCAGCTGAGCCAGGTAAGACCAGTGTTGGGCACATTACTTTCAAAAAGTAATTAGTTATATTTACTAGTTACTTTTCCCAAAAGTAACTGAGTTACTAACGGAGTTACTTTGTCATAAAAGTAACTAATTACCAGAGAAAGTAATTATTCCATTACATTTTGTTCCCCCTCAAAAAAAATCAAATTCAATTAGTGTAATCATAATAAAAGTGAATGTTAAATGTGTTTAATGACTGAAATGGACACTTAACAGAACCAATTAGTAATGCTATCTACACTATATTAATATTTTTGTGGGACAATGTGAGATAAGACATCTATCAAATGTAATATATTTTTGTAGTTATTAAAATTATGTTACTAATTACTGGCCACTGACGAGGACAAACGCTTTGTTCCTCGACATAATGTGCATTGCACGTAAACACTCTTGCCTTTTATTTCAAGTAATGAAAAGTAATGGCTGTATTTCCAATGTGAAAGCGCAGTGCTGGGCTGAGTGCTCGCCATTGCTGTGTCTTCCGATTGAAAGAGCGCGCAGTAGTGCAGTAGGCGTGGCCTACCCACGTATGTTGTCCAAATCTACTCTGATTGGCTTACTGTGCCGTTGTCTCGCGTCTCCCCACCCCACACTAAAGCAGAGGAAAGAAAGGCTGAACGAGCAGCGTGCCAGATGAGAACAGCTTTAATAAAGTAACGCATAGTATTTTATTGTAAGTAACGGGAACGGCGTTATAACGATGTAAAAAGTAATTCGTTAGATTACTCGTTACTAAAAAAAGTAACGCCGTTAGTAACGCCGTTTATTTCTAATGCCGTTATTCCCATCACTGGGTAAGACACAGCCAACTTTTTCCAGCCCCGTAAAGTAACCCCAACCAAGGCACGCGCGGCACGCAATTCATGTTACAAACGAGGGGAGAGCAAGTCACACTGAACACCATATCAAACGCACAGGGCATTGAATCATTTCATAACCACAACGGCTTAATAACATTGCGTTTCATATATCTGATTGAAGCTAAGAATATTCACATTAGCCCGCAATCATATCCCGCCGTTTCTCGAGTGGTGTGTTCTTCTATGCTTTTCACACTGGACAGTACGCACGCCCGCACAACAAAAGTCCGGCGCATTGCATTTCGCACCTGAATAGTTGCAGACTAAGGAAATGTTAAAATGTTAAAACTGTAAAAATGTTGAAATGCTAAAATGAAATGGTTGTTGACCGGTTGAATGGTTTTTGAATACCTGTCATTTAAGGGTTGGAGTGAGTAGAGACTGGGATAAGAGAGGTGGGTGTGTGTGTGGGTTGTTGGGGGGGGGGATTCAGAGCATTTTGTCCTGGGCCCAGCCAAAGCTGTCAGCGGCCCTGTCTCGGGATAACAAGGTGAGTAAAAAAAGGATTATATGAAGGGCCTTTCTCGGCTTCCGTATTTTTGTCCTGTATAACTGAGTTTTTTTTTTTTCTGGTTGGAAGTCAGACTAAAGTGATTGAGCTGCCTTTCCTTCGAGGGCTAATATGTCTAAGCATTTCAATATCATTAAAAGTACTTTGATTTTGTTATTTCTAATTCTGTTTTTCGAAATGTGACTGGGTAGCCTCATATAGCTAATAGTCATTGTCTAGCTGTGATTTAAAAGGCTTGTGGGTTTTTTTTTCAGGCCAGTTTTATTGTAGGCTACGATTTGCCATAATATGTTCATTTTCGTTAAATTTCTGAAATGATGGAGTCATATCCCTTAGGGCTAATCTTTTTTTTTTTTTATGAAGCATAACTATGCTTAATGCTGTAAACTTGAAAACAATAAAGGCATAGAAATGCTAATCTTGTATCCTGTCATATCTTTAGACATTACAATACATTACAGTTAATATGAATAGGCCTAAAGTTACAGTATTTCTATCACAATTTGCCAGACTTTCACCTATTGTCTGTTCTTGCAATGATTGTTCCTTGTATTGTGCCATGAGCCATCACTGTGGCTATTATATTCTACTGTTTTTAACCATAAGCCTAGCTCAGTCAGATACCACATCACCTTCCACTGGATGTGTGATGAGCTAATTGAGCGTCTTGAGCTACATTTAGATTGCCAAATCCATACTTCCAGTTATTTTGGTGAGAGTAACTTAGAAGTAATGCAATAGTAGTGTAATGCCTTACATTTTAAATACAGTAATATTGTAATGTAACTCATTACTTTAAAATGACAGTAACAAGTAATAAATAATGCAAAACAGTTTTGAAGTAACTTGCCCAACACTGCAAATAATCATCCCATGTCCTTTTAAATGTCTTACAGTGGAATCACCAAGAACAAGGGTTGTGGGATCAGGTGGTGTTACGAGCTGCTTTTTGCCTCTTCCCACAGCTCTTCGGTTGTGGTGCGATCTCTTTCTATGATGTGCTTGTCTGGCTGAAAATTCCGCTTCCACATCCCTGAGGCATTCAAATTTATTCTGAAGCCTTATGGGATGTGGATTTTCCATAAGATTGTAAATCCTATTGTAGTTTGTAGACCTGGCTCTATTTCTAATAGCATGGCTGTGGAGCATGGGTTGCATAGTATCAGAACGAACTGGTGTTGAGGTAATTACTCTTCTGTTTTTATTTTTGGGCCTGCCACCCATCGTGTGCCAGTTTTCTGTACTCACATTTTGCTTTGTTAGATCGATGCATTCATCCACTCGATTTGCAATGCCATCGGCCTGTCGGGGTGCAATCTCTGCATTCTCAGCCACTGTTTCTGTACTCCTTTCGTGAGATATCGCTCTTAGTTCATCTGTCTTTGGCAGACCATCAATCTTTGATTCCAGGATAGAAATCCTCTGTTCTAGTTCTGTGCATTTTCTGCAGGATCTCCTGGATTTTTTGCCCCCTGGCATTTTGTTTTAAAAGCTAACTTATCTTATAAAGGTGAAAAATAAAATGAAGAAATAGTGGAAATTAAGTGAAAAAGTAAAATAAAATAAAGATCAAGCAGAAGCAAAGCAGGAGCAAAGCAAAGAAGCGTCCTACTCGCTTGAGTAGGCTCTTCATGTGGGGCCATCCTCAGCAGCAGCCAGTGGTTTTCAGGTGATGAGAACTCCAACCAAAAAAAGCTGACCAGTGTTTTTGGTTCTTAAAAAAAAAAATGTAATTTTCTCAACCTCATGCTTTTTCCATGCATATCTCAGTCTTCTTGTCCGAAGTTTCCTAGCACTACATAGTCCAAAATTACAATTGTGTCACCAGGAACTTACGAATATGTGCAGCATGATAAGAATCCTTTAGAGTTTTAGCTGCAGTCTTTTTTTTATATCAACTGGCTCACTGATAGAGAATTGAGCAGAACTGTTTTGAAGAAACAGTGAGAACTCACAAGCAATGAATGATACAGGCACCACTTTTCCTCAGTCCCAATATCTCAGCTCACAACTCTCTACCTTCAGAAGGAAGGTCAAAGGCCCCAGTGAGAATTGAAATCATCACCCCTGGTTTACAAGACCAGTGCTCTAAACAGGCACCTATCTATTGTAGAGTCAGCCCAAAGCAGAACCTTGAGGACCCTTTGCTGATCCTCGAATACCACTTGTCCACCAAGTCACCACTTTTCCACTGAGGGCTGGTTCCGAGCTGGTGCCTAATCTTGAGCCAGTTCTTGAAGTTTCCACAGCCAAAGAAACAGCTCTCAACCAGGAAAACTGGTCACAGTGTGCCACCAAATCCTTGCTGGTTTAGAACCAAGAACTGCTTATGTCAGTGGCTAGGACTTGTTTTGCTGGGAAACAATCTTGAAGGAGTTTTTTTTTTTGTACAACATTTAAGGGTTCATCTCTGAGAAACAACCAAAAACTCCATGAGATGACATGAGGAAGAAACCTTGCGAACAACCAGACTCAAAAGAGAACCCATCCTCATCTAGGTCACACCAGATGGTGAGATTATAAATAAGTTCCCTTAAATAACTTTGTGCCACATTGCCAAAATTTGCAACAGACCCCTTGCACCAATGTCACACTTACATTCGCAACCGTTACTGCCCTTGTCCTGGGGGACAAGCGAGCTTTGTTTACATACTGAAGGCAAGCGATATTGAAGATGTCAAACATCTTCACGGAAGGAATCGGTCTTGCACCGACAGAAGACTTTTGTCTCAGGCACTGCTGGGATACCATGGCTCCTGTTTACTGGCAGTCCCTTTTGGGCTAGATTTATCATCTTGGCATGGCTTTTCATCTCACGCTCTTCCACAATTATGGGTGGCATACTGCTTGCCTGTACTTCTTGATTGTAGAGGTGCATTTTTGTCAGCAATTGAAAGAAACCTTCAAGAGAGTCTCGAGAGCAAAGACCTGTGGCAGGACCTGAATCGGCAAGCCTTTAAATGCAACAAGCCTTCTCTGTGAGCAACTGAAATCAACATTCAGTAGAGTCTTGCATCAGGCGCTACTGGGTTTTCTCCCACATGGAGAACGCAAGTGTGGGCTTTGGAGGTGTAAGCACAAATTATGGCAGGAGTGAATGTCATGAGTATTGTGAGGAACTGGAATTTCAGGTACAGCTTCCTTTTGGGCAAATTCATAGGAAGAGGTGGAACATGGTGATATTTCTGTTTGACTGGGGTCAAGAAAGAATTGCATCTCTGATGGAAAAGAGGGAATGGCCATATCCAAAGGATTTCGCCTCGGTCGATGATTTCGGTTGGAAAAAGCTTCCCTGCAGAGTGTATGCAAAAGGAAATGACTCTGGTGGGACTTAAACCCACAACCTTTGAATGGCTTCTCTGATGACCCTAGAAGTCCAACACGCTAGCCTTTGTGCCACAGAGCCCATTTTGCCCCATGTTTGTGGTGTTTCCTCTCAGATTCTTTCAAATTCCTGGCTGGCCTCACATTTCCTGTTCTGTTCCAGTGCAAATCATAAAGGTGAGAGAGGACAGCCCTGACGAGTACCTCTACTCTACTCGAGGGGAAGATATCCGATACTGAAACATTTATGAAAACCCTCGCAGCTGGGGACCTGTACAGCACCTTGATCCACTCAACAAAACTGGAGTCCAAACCATACCTGTTCAAAACATCAAATAGATACTCCCACCTGATCAAATGCTTTTTCAGCATCCAGTGACACAGCAACAACCTTGCTTTTTTGTCATTTGCGTTAATTGTATAACATTTAGAAGCCATCGGACACTGGAGTGTGAGTTCCTACCCCTGATGAATCATGTCTAGTCCAGTCTCACTCAAATGGGCAACACTTCTTTCAAACTTCTAGCCAGAAGCGTAGACAAAATTTTACAATCAACCCCAAGCAAGCTTATTGGTCTATAGAATGTACAAAGATCAGGAGATTTATCTTTCTTTAAAATCAGAGAAATATGGGTGAGATTTAAAGTTGGTGGGAGTGTGCCCCTCCTAAATGATTCCATAAACATGTTAGTTAAGTACCCCACTTCAAACTTTGCCATCTTTTTATAAAATTCAGGTCCAAACCCATCAGGGCCTGGTGCTTTCCCACTCTGTAGGGATTTAATGGCCTCCAAGACTTCCTAGGCTGTGACTGGCCTACACAGACCTTTTCTGCTTTCTTCAGATAGGGTAGGGAGTTTAATTCTGTCAAAAAAAAAATCCTTAGAATTGATATGTTTTGACACTCAGATGAGTATAGCTTGAGCTAGATGAGCAAGTAGCCAGACGGATTTATTCCCAGATTCAACAGTCTGTGCCTGGCATAAAATATTGCTGATTCTGCTTTTTGAGTTAGCAGTTGATCTAAAGCAGATCTGGCTGCTTCTAATTTCTTCAACACAGAACTGGAGAAAGACACTTTAAAATCTCTTTCCATGATAGCAAATGTCTCAATCAAGCTCCAACTGTTTTGCTAATATGTTCTTCCTCTTCGCAGTTGTGTAAAAAATAATAGACCCTTTGAGGAAGGCCTTGTCTGTTTCCCATAAGGTCGAGGCTGAAACCTCAGGTGAATCATTTGTAGAAATAAAAAGTTCCCATTGATTTCCTAAATATGTTAAAAATGCAGGATTGCTAAGAAGAGATGGATTTAAACGCCAATGTCTAGATAAGGGGTCATAGTAAGGAGGCAGGCGTTCTATAGAGATTGATGAGTGGTCTGAGAGAATGCATGTGTTAATGGAGCAGGCTCCGGTTCTGTCAAGGGCCGATCTAGAGATGAATATATAATCAATTCTAGAAAAAGAATGATGGGGATGTGAGGAAAAATGTGAAATCTTTCTCTCATGGATTAGTGACTCTCCATGTGTCAAATAACTTGAGGTCTGACCAAAGCTCTATTGTTGCTTTTGCCATCTTTGATAACAAAATATTATTTCCAGATATTATTTGTCAAGATATTATTTGTTTATTGGTGACCTTGTTAAAATAATAAAGAAAAAATATTTCTTTCTTTGCCCGACCTAACTTTTCGCTATTTCCTGGTTTTCTCCATGCTCAACAAGCAGCTGGACCGTTAGTCTGCAGTAATTCTTTCCCCTACTTTTTCATTAGACAGATCACACAACACTCAGCTGTTCCTTTTCAAAATTCAACAATCCCCACTCCCTAGTTACTTACTTACTGACAGCTGAATCCTTTTGAAAAGAGACATCGTCTTGGGGGCGTGTGAGGGGGGTCCATGCAAAAAGCTCAATATTTCTAACATTTGACCACCAAAAATGTTATCTATCTATCTATCTATCTATCTATCTATCTATCAAAAATGCTCGTTGATCAGACATTTCCCTGCCTGTTTGCAATGGATAATAATGCTGTAAAGGTGTAAGAGATTGACCAAGGCCAAATTACCCTATACCAGCTTTCTGGACCTCCAATACAGTTTCACTAACCTGATCCAGTGTTAAATGTAGCTCAGGTTTCTCTTCATTAACATATAAAGCTTTTGTGGTTTACTACAGATTACTGGAGAGAGGCATATTAGTAAGCTCAACTGTGTTTTTTTTTTTGTAGGTTCTGCTCTGGCTGAGTTGTACATTTTTGGTGGTCAAATATTAGAAATACCAAGTTTCTTACAAAGAATCTCCTCCAACCATTTGGTGCACTCCTGAGATAATATCTCTCTTCAGAAGGATTCAGCTGTGTTTACCTTTCTGGATTTTAATATTTGGAAGTGGTACATTTAAAGCTGTTAAATGCAGCCAGTTATCAGTTTTCTGCATTTTGGTTAAGATCTGTTCTTATCAGTTTAATATCTGATATGTTCTTTAAATGAGAATGTTATATTTAACAGATTTTTAGAACAGGGAGCTGGAATAGGGGCTTGCTCCTTCTGCTGCATGCATCAATCTGGTATTGCAGTACCTCCAGGAATAGTGCCCTTCTTGAAAAAAACAATCCTATGTCATTTTTGTGTTTGATGTGTTTTCTGAATGATGATGATGATCAATTAAATTGATTTTTTTTTAGAGCAGAGAGCTGGAATAGGGGCTTACTCTTTCTGCTCTATACAGTACATCAACATGGCATTGCAGTAGCTCTAGAAATGGTGACCTTATTAAAAAAATTACAGCCAAATCCTTTTGAAAAGAGACATCATTTTAGGCGTGCATGGGAAAGAATTACTGCAGACTAATGGTCCAGCTGCTTGTTGAGCATGGAGAAAACCAGGAAATGGGGAAAAGTTTTGGAGCTATACCAAAAGCTTGATATTTCTCATCTTTGACCACCAAAAATGTTCAGCTCCCCCAGAGCAAAGCCTGTAAAAATAAGTTGATCTTATTAACATTCCTCTCCACAGAAATCTTTAGTAAAAGGCGAAAGATTTATGTGTCAATGAAGAGAAACCTGAGCCACACTTAACACTGGATCAGGCTAGTGGCACTGTATAGAGTATTTTCACGTGACGTCATCAAACCGAAAGTCGGCCATATTAGAGGCATTGGACACATGAACAGCAAAGCAAGCTTTGTGAATTTTTCGATAAACAAACCAAATAATGGTGAATTACTGCACAGTTTTGGGTTGCCACAATCGCTCAGATCTTGAGAAACATCTGCACTTCTACCGATTACCTAAAATAATCAAAACTCAGGGGGAGGAAACCAGAAAATTGTCAGAGGAGCATCATCGTCTCTGGCTTGCCAAACTAAACCAGGATCTGACTGACAAAAATCTGCACAACATAAGAGTGTGTTCAGTTCTCTTTGTATCAGGTCTGAGGTTTTTTTTTTTTAAGTTTTAATCAATGTCTTAAAATTAAGCATGACACCATATTTCTGCTGTCTAGCCGTGATGGTGCTTCTGTATGTTCTCTTGAGAGGAAGCTAAAGTTAAAAATCACAATCAGCCATCTGCTGTCAGCTGAGGTAGGCCCACAGGGGATGTGATTCATGATCTACAGTATATCACTGTACATGTAATGTACACAGTACACACCTTTGCTTTCACCAGACATTTGTCACCAAATTTCCGTGCTTTTCATTCCCTGACCCAGTCACAGTACATCTGGTTATAGGCTTCTAGTCCCTTGAAACACTTCAGATCCTCAGCAGTGTATGGACTTGGCAAACAAATTAAATAGTTGATGATGTCTGGGTATATTACAGCGGGCAGCAATGCATTGTCTTCACTCAGTTCCTCTCCCATTTCATATGGTTCCACGCTGTTGATTAACTGCAGTTTCCCGAGATAGTAGGCTCTTACACTGGGCTCTAGGCCTTCTACATGCTTTCTAGCAGCTTCTGTCTTCTTATTGCAAGTTTCTTTAACCAATACCATTACAAAAAATGTTATTTTTTTTTCCTGGATGAAATGCAAGCACTGGTTATGGAAATCAAAACTGCCAACATGGCACACATCCAGAACGTTCGTGTTTTGGTGATGTTGGTGAAAACACTATTGGAGGTCCAGAAAGCTGGTATAGGGTCAGATGGCCTGGGCCAATCTCTTGCACCTTTACAGCTTTCTTAGCCATTGCAAACAGGCAGAGAAATAAGCCAATAAGAAAATAAAAAGAAAAAAGAAGATAGGTGGTGTTGTGTGATTTCTCTCATGAAAAAGTAAAAGAAAGAATTACTGCAGACTCACAGTTCAGTTGCTTATTAAGCAGGGAGAAAACCAGGAAATGGGGGAAAAATCAGACCAGATCAAGCAAAAAAAAAAATATATATACACATTTCCCTTTTAAACAAAGTAACTATTTTTAGAACTACTATAATGCTATACAGACACATAGAATAAAAGAAGTAAACCCCAATTCTGGCTCAACACTTTTAAACATCTATTTATTATTCTTAGTTAAAGAACAAACATTAAATCGACCTTCTGAAGAAAAAGTACTCGTCTTTTTTAGTTTTTAAACAAGAATACTATTCCTGAATGTACTGCAATACTAGGTTGATACATGGAACGAAAAAAGCAAGCCCTGATTCCAGCTCCCTGTTCTAAAAATTCGTTTAATACAACGTTCTCACCTAAAGAACATATCAGATATTAAACTGATAAGAACAGATACTACACTTGATCTTAGCCAAAAGGCCAAAAAACGATAACCTACTACAGTGAACAGCTTTAAATAAACCACTTCCAAAGATTAAACTCCAGAAAGGTAAACACAGCTAGACTCCGCCCCCAACAGCTGGATCCTTTTGAAGAGAGACATCGCCTTGGGGGTCACAATATTCTGCTCCGTTGTGTTCCACCAAAAGAGATCCATCATCTCTCCAAAGCCCAGACTTTTAAAATTTGAAGTTTAGAACTGTAGTAATTCATTAATAATAATAATAATAATAATAATTCATTTGATTAATTGAAAATCTTGCATGTGATGATTAACTCATTCTACCAATTCGCAAATGTGTTTTATTGGCTGTCGGGAGGGTGTATGTTCCTTTCCCTCATAAACGGCAGTGAAACCCATCCGGAGCCTTAACCCTTTGGTGACTGACCCCTTGAAAATGGTTCCTCCAGGAACTATGACTTTTCAGTTGTCAAGACAACAGAAGAACTAAAATACAAAAACAGAAAGATACGTCACAATGCTCTTGTGCACAAAACAAAATGCTCTTGTATTTTAGTTTTTCCGTTGTCTTGACGACTGAAACGTCATCGTTCCTGGAGGAACCATGTTCAAGGGGTCAGTCACCAAAGGGTTTTAAACCCTGCGTTCCATGAGGCTGCAGGGGGAGGCGCTCTCTTCTGGGGGAGCTGCAACTAGTTTAGAATGCGAGTTTAAGCTGAGATGTGATTGGTCTAACGGTAAAACAGCACGAGCGCTCGAGAACTTTTTTGATACGTTGAAACGTTACAATTTTACTTGGCAACAGAGTGTATCTGAATTCTGATTGGTTGTTGTATCTGAATTCTGATTGGTTGTTGTTATATTATTGCCCTTCTGTTGTTCGTGTCGTAAAGTCAAGGAGCCTCTAAACCGATAATATTTAGGTTTGTGATATTTAAATGACAATGGTTTTCACCCACCACATTTATCAATGCCCAATCATTCTTACGCTGTGATTGGCAAGATACAAACGTTTCATGAATCACACGTGAACCCTGTCATTTCTACACTTTCGATTGATAAATGAGGGTTATTGCGTCATCATCGTTAGTATAATGGACAGTATCTCCGTCTGTCACGCGGAAGACCGGGGTTCGATTCCCCGACGGGGAGGCTTTAGCAATTTATTAACAGGGGAATGTAGTGGTTCGCACTGTCGCCTCACAGCAAGACGGTTCTGGGTTTGAGGCTGGTGGGGGCCTTTCTGTGTGGAGTTTGCGTGTTCTGCCTGTGTCAGCTCTGGTTAACCCCACAGTTCAAAGACATGGAGTTCAGTTAACATGGGGTGGTGTTGGGCTGAAGTGCCCTTTAGCATATATATATACAGTATGCATATATAAAATGTGTGTGTATATATATGAATGACTCACCACACTTCGTGTCAATTAAATCTTATTAATAGTAACAGATCCGGATAAAGCCAGTGACTAAAGACCAAACTTTAATATGCCTACAGTCAATGTTAATGTCAATTATGACTATTATAAATTGCCAATGGTAGACCCTCTGATGATAATGTTCTTCTAATAATATTTCATTTCTAAGTTAGTACAAGTACTCATCCTGTAAATGGATCATGATTTGCATATTGCAGATACTCCCATATCCTTAGCCATTTTGCACTGTTACCATTTACACTAATACAATTTGCGCTATTTCTGCTTGTGTGGTATTGTATGTGTGTGCTTTTTTTTTAAATTAATGCTTGTTTGGTTTGTGTATTTATGTTTAGACCGAGGGTCTTGGAGAAACAATATTTCAATCTGTGAAAAAGCCCGTTTGCATGGCTCCGTCCTCCGTTGCACAGTTGCTCTGTTCACTAGATGAGCTCTAGTGCTCTCTTTTTAGTGAGCTCAGTCAGCAGGCTGGTAAAGTCCAAAAAATTAGGAAAAACCTCCTGTAATAGCCAGCCAGCCCCAGGAACTGCCTCACCCCTTTTTGGTCTTGAGTCTTGGGCAGGCCACAATCGCTGCATTCTTATCAATTTAGGGATGCACCTGCCCATGACCCAAGTGAAAGCCCAGATACTGTACTTCCACCCACCAAATTGCACACTTCCTTGGGTTTGCTGTGAGTTGTGCATATTTCAGTGATCTCAGGACAGCCCTGGGGTTTTGGAAATGCCACTGCCAATGTCCCTGTGTGCTCATGACAGGAATTGAACTATGATGCAACAGCTGGAGCACACCTCTGCAGAGCAGGGACCTAATCTGTGAGCAATGTCCACTGAGTAAGCCAGCTGGTCCACGATGTCCAGGGAAATGTGTTTGAAAATGTCAACGATGATATTCTTCACGTTCTCACCTGCTTGCTCTGGAATGCCAGACACTCGTAGATTCCATCTTCTTTTATAGGCATCCAGGTTGCTGCATTGTTTCTGAGGACACTGTTCTCTTTTTCTAAGATGTGGACTTTACTTTGTAAGGCGACGACTTTATTTTTCATGTCTTCTACCTGTTTCTCCATAGAATCAAGGACGTCGGTGACACTTTTAATGGAATTTGTATTATCTTTAACCATTGCCTCAAGTGACTGCAGCCATTTGAGAGATTCTTCTTGCATCTTTTCAATTCTTTCCATTATTTTTAGCAAAAGCAAGATGGGCACAGCCTCTTTATGATCCTCGTCACTGGCACGTGTCTTCGACTTTTTGGCTGGTCGTGGTTTCGGAGTTTCTGGTAGTGGCACCAAACACTGTTCCATTCCGTCTTGTAAACCATCTGGTTCAAACTTTTCACTCAGAGACTCTCTGGCATAGAAATGCATTACAGCGCAGCTATCTTCCTCTGTTTCCATATTGATGGATAACCTGAAAAAATAGCAAGTATGCTTACCAACCAAGGGCGGCTGGTGCATAAGGGCGATTGGGCGGCGCACTGCCAAAACGGAAAAAAAAAAGTTATTTTTCTTTTTTTAAAACAAACTTTCACCAGCGCTGCTCGAGGCTGTTTTAATCTGTCTCTGGGTATCATTGTCCAATCAGGGTGGTCTTGCTTCTAGAATACCGCCCCTTTTGGGGCGATTTCAGTCACGTTGAAAATCGCCCAAGAGTTCACTGATAGAGTCCCATGTTAATATATTTTTTTTCTCCTGACTGACACTTCAATGCAATCTCTATGGGTTCTGGGGGGGCTTGCCCTAACGTGCTTACGTCACTGCGAAGCGCGGCAAAGTTGCATTCGATCCGCTCAGTTTCTGACGTGAGATGGATGCGGAAAGCAATTCAGTGCGGTCCTTAAAAGAAGTTCCATTTAGTCAGCAATCAAATCGAGCTAAATTGGCAACAAAACAAGCTGGACCCCCTTGACCAAATCTAAACATAAAACAAATTTTGACAAGGGGGGGGAATCATATACTCGAGGTTTTACTTCAACATGGTCCCAGTGCAAATCCTGGCGAGCTGGCTGCGAGGATGCCTCAGCAGTTTTCTGCTCCCCCGCTTACTTTTCCACCCTGGAGGTGGCTCCACGGACAACACTGCTTGGATGGTCACTGGAGTTTCGGACATGCATCATTTGTCGGAGAAAATAAAAAAAACATGAGTCATCAAAGATTCACATGGGCAGCTGCGTGAAATGTTCGGCTTTTGGGAGAGTGAACATCGTTACACAACTGGATGAGGGCTACAGGCTAGCAGTTCACCACCACAACGATGAGGTGAGCAAGAACAGGCACATATTAAACCGGCTCATCCAATGCGTGAAATTTTGTGGAGTGTTCAAGTTAGCTCTACGAGGCAAAGACGAAACTGAGGACTCCAGTCACCGTGGTGTTTTTCTGGGTTTGGTTGACTTCGTGACTCACACACACACACACAGTCACAGAATCCGTTCACTTTTGATGTTTTCAATGTGCATTTTTATATTTGCCACACTTTGCTCTGAGAGTTAGCACTTTGGTAATATCCTTGGTAAATACCAGTAATTGCAAGATCTAAAGATCCACTCATCTATTTATTCAACTGCTATTGTTATGTTAGCCAACTATTTACAATGTTTTGTTACAGTAAATGCACTTTCCTGTTTGTCCATAAGTTGCACAGTCTGTAAAATTCTTGCTGGTCATGGAGTTTGAAGTACAAAATCTATTTACAGAACATTCTGTAGAACAGTTGACTTGCTACCTAGGTCAATTTACTTCAGTCCTGTGGACATTTATGGTCCGTGTAGACATAACAGGGGAAAATTGCCCCCCTGAAAAAAAATTCAGGAGCCGCCACTGTTACCAACTCTTGTCGGTTTAGTTCATATAGTGATATGTTCACTTCTCCTTTAGTTAGCAGGTTCACTGAATGGTTAGCTTGAGGCATAGTTGGATAACAGTGAATAAAATGAAAGAAAACAAGGATTAAAAAATTGTTTCTGAGCGAGGTCCTTGTAGTAGCTATTTAGTTTATCAATTAGGTTCATTCTAATCAGCCCTTAAGCATATTTAGCAATTCAGCACATTAGGTTTTGTTCTTCATGTTGCGGAGCTCCACAAATCACATATTACACTGATGCCATCTTGGCTGCCCCCTGTTGCTCTATGTAGTTTTCATAACAGGCTTATTAAATTAATATACAGCAATAATGTTCCAACAAATATTTTAATGAGTCTGAGTTTTGACTTTGAGAGAGTTACTAACACAAATGATCATTGCATCATACAAAATAAATAAACGCACACACACACACTCACCCACCCACCCACCCACCCACCCACAGGCGCGGTGGCTGAGAGGTTAAGGCGATGGACTGCTAATCCATTGTGCTCTGCATGTGTGGGTTTGAATCCCACCCTTGTCGTGTGCCTGTTCTTTTGGGTGGCACGGTGGTGTAGTGGTTAGCATGGTCGCCTCACAGCAAGAAGGTTCGGGGTTCGCGAGGGCCTTTCTGTGTGGAGTTTGCATGTTCTCCCTGTGTCTGCATGGGTTTCCTCTGGATGCTCTGGTTTCCCCCACAATCCAAAGAAGGTTGAAAGCTAACCTTCACAGCTCATCAGAGGAGCATATCAGCAGAAAAGTAGTGTGGAGTTAGTTGATTAGGTAATTGTTACAAACAGTGCCAAGGTTGTGGGTTTAATCCAAATAGTGGCTGTTTTCACAGATGCATGGGCGCCATCGGGGGGGGAAGGTTAGAACAATTCTAGGGGCCCAGCACTGCCATGGGGCCCTTTAAGGGGCTGATAATATGATTTTAATAAGACTTTTGAAATAACAACAATGCAATATTCCATCTGGTAAAATGAGCTAATTGAACAAGGTTGTCTATTTCTTGAGTTCTTCAACATATTGTCATTTAACCCTCCCCCTTTTGCGAAATGGTACAGTCCAGTTCTGGTAGAAGCGCGATGCGTTAAATCTGTGTGCTGATCAGTGCAACGCTACTTGCTGCTGTGTCGCGGTGCAGCAGCCAGCCATCCAGCCAGCAGTGGACTACGTACAGTCTATGATCGCTAAATATGAAGAGTGGCTGTCAAAAATGTAAAGAAAGGCAGCTGAAAGCTGAGAGGGACCAGAGAGGCAGGCAACTGGTCACTCAGTTTTTCCCAAAGAAAGGTAGCTATCGCTCACATGTGTTCAAAATATCAGCGAATGGTAAATGAACAGTATGAACGTGGTTGGATTAGCCTATCAAGAGAACACTTTTACAGTTTGTACAGTGACATTTTTTCCATTTTAATAACTGAACTGACTTGTGTGATAAACAAGATGAAATATTATGTTATGCTGGTGCTAATAACTAGTGCTAATAACCAGTTTCATAACTAATGGGGTGCCCTAAATAGGCACAGATTCAGCCTCAGGGGGACCTCCGCCCTACCAAACCACTGAACCCCCCTTTGGAGAAGGAGGTAAGCAGCGATACAACCCATAAATGCTTTAGGATTGAAGTTTTTAATGAGCGAGCGCCATATACAGTTTGCTAGATTAAAGTGTTGCTAATAACGGACACCAGTCAAGTGTTTGACATGGTTATGTGTGTGGAATGTTCACATGTTCTAAACCATTGGTTTCAAATTGAGGAGCTGGAGAAAGCGCAGCACACATAAAAGAGGAATAGAGGTTACAACATATGAAGAAATACGTACGTAATTGATCAAATTGAAATGTCACTCCATGTCACTTTGAAATAAATTTATAATGAGATGTTTCCTGTCTTTTATGCGTAACATTTGTAAGGCTACTGAGTATGGAGTTCATCACAAACTCAAGGTCCATGGGCTATGAAAAGTCAAATAATGACAATAGTGCAATTGTGACAAGGGTGGGCAAAGTTGGGGGGCCCAAAATTCTAATCTTTCATGGGGCCCAAAATTTCTGGGGCAGCTTGCCTGCAACCCTGTAGAACAGGATAAAGCAGCTTGAGATAAGATGAGACAAGTCTATTTGAAAAAATTAAATAAAAACTGTTTTGCGAACTTAATTCCACATACCATTTAAAAAAATAATTCTCATCTCGATGTCAATAATTGTGGAACGGTGTCAATAACTATGGAATGGTGTCACATCATCTGACATGCTAAGTAATCGGGAATCAACTTATTTTTTTTTCAGTGGAAGTTTGAGTGACTATTCATGCACAATTTACGTATTGAAAGTCTCTTCTACTTTTGCAATGGCCAAAAGATCATTAAGGTGTCAATGATTGTAGCTGCAGCTCTACTTCTGGATACTTAAACTTACGACCTACGATACCCTGTGGTAGGAGTGGTGCTGTTTCAGATTGGCGTACTGCAGCAATACGGTGTGAAGGTTTTGGGCACACCTGTAGAGTCCATCATCGCCACAGAGGACAGACAGCTGATTGCTGACAAGCTGAAGGAGATCGATGAGAGGATCGTCCCCAGTGTGGCTGTGGAGTCGGTGAGCCCTGCTCTTCTCTCGTTACACTCCACACGTGTATATCCAATATCCAGCACACGATATTCCCAGTCACCCGCTTTTAAAGGCCTATATAGATCAAATGGGTGTGCTTTTATACGAATGTTTGCATGTGTAACATTATTTATGATAATATTTACTCGGCATGTAATGATATATTGTAATGATAAATCTTGATACATATTTATGATGATTTGAATAAATTAATTACAAAACAATATCAACTGTGAGCTACTGCTCACTTACGTATCCCCTCGCTCTCGCTTATATCAGAATACAAGCAATTGAAGGAATATGACACTTATTATGAATGTTGACTTCAACAAATAATTAACCCTGACAAGTAAGTAAAAAGCAGTGTTCTCCCCAGGTATTTCAAATAGCATCCTGGTAAACTGTCATTTTGAAATAGCATTTTGCTTCTTGAAATGGCGTCTAAATCCACCGTATATATTTCATAAATACATTCAGTCGGTAAACAGATAGTCGATGTGCGACAGACCTGAAAACGGTATACGCAGTATAGAACCCCAAGCTGAAGTTCGGTACCAAATATCAAGCACAGCGGTCTCAAAATTAGCCGGTCACCGGCGGCAAATCGCGGTCTGTGGCTTGTTATGCCACCGGCTATTGTCAGTCGAGTCACAAAATTTAATATTAAATATTTCTGATGGCAAAATAAGTTGTGAACGTAAATTACATCCACTATGTCATGTATGTCGGTTGCCGCGTCAACTTTGTTTACATCCTCGACATGAGTGCAGCCATTACTGCCCCTTGTGCCATATGTAAGCCGTACTCTGATTGGCTTAGTGTTCCATGGACTGTGAATGGTTCATACCATCATGTGACTCACAAATGGCGACGAAGAGAGTTGCAAGCGGCTCCATGCTGGATGCGTGGCTAAAAAGGTCTAGAGGGAAAGGTAAGTACGTTTTGAACGCAAATTTATTCTGTCATTGTGTTGATATAGAAAAATAAATACGTCTTAGTCCACCGTTTCTCAGCCTTGCTTAAGACATTATAATTGCAGATCGTAAAGTTGACTCTGCGTTTGACAGCTGCTCGAAAAAACAAACTGCGTGCGTAGCAACGCTAATCAAGCTTAAGCTAGACGACCTGCCTCAAATACCCGCCCCGGGTAAATGTTATCCCAATTTTAGATGACCTGTTCCAAACCATCCCGCCCCATGAAAAATTCGTACTTGCATCTCTCTCTCTCTCTCTCTCATATATATATATATATATATATATAGTTCTTCATCTGTATTCAAGATTTCACCATATTCTTCAATAGTATTAGAGAATCTGGAGAAACTTGTCACCTTAGCTTAGTCAAAGTGCACATCAGACTTAAAATTATTATATCATCCATATGTGGATTTCAATCGGACTACTTTTTATGTGTTTGTTTGCAAATATTTCTGAAATTTGATAAAATGACTGAGGTATGGTTTCATATTTCAGGTTCTCCAAATGGTATTGATTACCCTTTATTTTCACCGTTAAAAGTTACCAGAGGCCACCATTTCTCAGTGCATTTCATAAAATTTTCCGTGCCCAAAGGGGGGCGCACCCCCCTTTGAAACCCCCCTGCACGCTTTGTGTGCATTATGTCTGCCACTGGCAGACATTTTACAATTTTGCACCCTGCTGTAAATTATTTGTACCCTGCTATTCTCCCAAACTTTGAAGCCCCTGCAAGCAGTTGTGATTTGTAGTTGCTGAGAAAAGTGTTTCGAAAATTTTCTGAATCCACCTTATATGTTTCGTAAATACATTCAGTTGGTAAACAGGAAGTCGATGTGGGACAGACCTGAAAACGGTATACACAGTATAGAACCCCAAGCTGAAGTTTGGTACTAAGTGGCTATGATTTGTGGTTGCTGAGAAAAAGGGTGTTTTGGATGGACGGAGAGACAGACGGACGGACAGAGGTAAACCAGTATATCCCCACTTCTTTGGAGTGGGGGTATAAAAAAATGAATTGTAATTATCAGGCTGTGTAATCACTAAGATAGATAGATAGCTCCCAAGCTGGGAATTTGTTTTGTTGCAGCAACAAGTTATCAAACATATGAAAAGAAAAAGACACACTGTGCAACATAAAATAGAATTAAAAAAAGAACAAGCTGACTTTACAATATACAGATAAAAAGGTAACAATTAAAAAAACCTATATATGCGCTTTGTACATGTGACTGTGCATTAATAGTGCTAAAATCAAGAATTGTGATAAATGAAGATAAAAACTGTGCAAAAGTGTCAGTATTGAATGGAAGACAAATAAATAAAAACAAATCAACTCTAACAGTGCAAATGACTAATGACAGTAAACCCAAAATTATACCTGTTCAGGTAGCTTTTTTTTGCCATGACCCAGATTTGAACAAGGGTTGCTGCAGCCACAACGCAGAGTACTAACCACTATACAATCAAGGCAAACCACTCAGGTAATCAGACACTTGCTTTCAAGACCATACCACTCATGATTTTCAAGTTCTGCTCCGGAAACAAAACCTCCCCCTCAGACTAACCTGAGAAACTAAGTCTGAAATTGTTTCCATGGAAACATGAAAAATTAAAATTTCTCAAATTTCTTAATATGAAAAGGCACATCTACATCACCTTCTTAATATGTATACCAAGTTTCAAATCCGTATCATGAATAGTTTTGGATATATGCTCCGCAAACAAACATTGCTCTTAGAAACTAAGTCAAAATCTATTTATGTAAAAATTTGAAAAATACTTGAGAAAGTAGCCAGAATGTACAGTCCACAGCCCACTCTACGATTGACACACTGCATTATTTAAAATGTGTGTCCTTTTTTTTGTGAGGCAAATCGTAAACAGAAGCTAACTGCAGTTAGGAACTAAAGTTGTGAGTGATGTTCCAGTAGGGTCTGTGGGCTGTTTTCTGTTTCCACTGACAAAGAACTGACTCTGGGGCCAGAAAAAACAGTTCCAGGCTAGCACCAACTCTCTGCTGGGCCAGAGGAAAGAACCGCTTACGTCAGCGGGGGGGGCGGAGTTGTTAAGACCAACAACAATTACAAGACCACGAAAGATCGCCATTTTTAAGCGACGAGAAGCAGCAGCTGTACAAACGTGAAGTCATCCATTATTATTATTGTTGTTGTTGCTGCTGCTGCTTCTTCCGTGTTGTTTTTGCTTCGATATTCGCGCCAAGGTTTATGCAAACGTAGCGACGTAACTGACGTATACAGTGATGTAACTGACGTATACAGCGACATAATGACGTGGCTTCCCTTAGCACCGCGAGCTACGGAAAAGCAAACTGGTTCTCAGCTGGCTCGCGAGTTGAACGAGTTGTGAACCAGCACCAGCACTGGCCCCGAACAAGCCCTGGAACTGATTTGGTGGAAAAGGGGTAACAGAAAGGCCCCCACCAGCCTCGAACCCAGAACCTTTTTGCTGTGAGGCGACAGTGCGAACCACTACATCCCCCTGCTGCCTAAGTTAATAAATTTTTAAAGCCTCCCCATCAGGGAATCGAACTACAGGCTTCCGCGTGACAGGCAGAGATACTGTCCACTATACTAACGAGGACAACGCAATAGCCCTCATTTATCAATCTAACGTAGAAACCAGCGCAGATCAAAGTGCAGAAATCACCATATGACAGGTCTCACGTGTGATTCATGAAACATTTGTATCTTGCCAGTCACAGTGTAAGAATGATTGGGCATTGATAAATGTAGTGGATGAAAACCATTGTCATTTAAATATCACAATCCTAAATATTATCGGTGTAGAGGCCTTGCTCCTTGACTTTACGACATGGAGAAGCGTAATATGGTCAAGAAGAGAAACTTATCTGCCCTCAGAATAGAAGCTTCAACATCACAAATCCAATGGAATAAATTATTTCTATTTGGCAGCCTGAACAGTAGCATCGCAGGAAGGCAGGAAAATGTGGTATGGAAAGCACTTAGGTGGAGTAAAAATGTTGTGTGTTATTCCTCACCTCATGCTTATGGAATGGGATGTTCAACAAACTCATCAGACTGGTCAGGTCTCCTATATTACAGTGTCATATATAATCACATACAGACCCAGTCTACCATAGAAACAATATAAGCAGCCGTTCGCCAATGAAAATAAATTTCTAGAGATAACAAATAGTGTTAGCTTAAAGTTTAGAGGCATCTATGATCTAATAATGATGCTCTCAATTTTATAAAATTAAACTTTGCCTTAGGATGTAGCACAAGCGAATATTTTTGCCTCGAGCCCCAGGAAAAAGTTGTCAATAATTATTTCGGTTTTCAGTCCGGTGATCAGAATATTTTTAAAGAAATATTGCTGCTGGCTCATCCAAGTGTAATACTTCATTGAAATGTGTTTTGAGTTGTTTATTTGTATGTTGGTCACATTTGGCTTGTGTTTCTAAACTTATACTTTTGTAATGTCAGGGATCAAAGCTCACATAGCTGCAGTCACGTGACCGCGCCTTTTGATATGACTTAGCGTTCCGACTGATTCACAAATCACAACAAAGGAAGGAGGACAAGGACAGAGACTGAAGATCTTAATTCATTTACTTAAAGAAAATAGAAATATTTACTAAATGAATGTATGTGTGAGTAAGGCAATTAATCAGTAGTGTTAGACAGTGCAAGCATGTGATGATAGTGTAGTGAAGAGCTGTAACATGAAAGAAAAACCAAATATAAAACAAAGCCACAACAAATAACCAAACCCAAGACAGCAGATGATGAGCTCCAAGCCCCCACCACTTCCCAAAGGCTCCTCCTTTTAAAGGAGATCCCAGGTGTTTCCGTAATGAGCTCCTCAGCCACAACTCCAAGCATCACAGCGGCAGCACTGAGAGTCTCCCAGCCTCCAATCCAGTGTCACTAACCTGATCCAGTGTTCAGTGCAGCTCAGGTTTCTCTTCACTAACGTGGAAATCTTTCACCTTTTACTAAACATTTCCGGGGAGAGGGATGTTAATGAGCTCAGCTTATTTTTGCAGGCTTTGCTCTGGTAGAGCTGGACATGTTTCATGGTCAAATGTTAGAAATATCAAGCCTTTTGCATGGAAACCACACACACACACACGGTGACGTATCTCTTCAAAAGGATCCAGCTGTTGGGGGCGGGGTCTAGCTGTGTTTACCTTTCTGTTACCTTTCTTACCTTTCTACCCAATCAGAGTTCAGTGCTATTTGGCTTGAAGAATTCTCTGCAATTCCAGAAAAGGTTAAAATTGTCTATGAAGTTTATACCAAATAAAAAATAAGTTTTTCCAAGCCAGGTGTTAAGACTGAAGAGTCTAGTAAATGCAAAGCTTCCCCTTGCAGGGAGTGGGCCACTGATAAAAGATTGTATTCTAATCTTATAGAGATCAGAAAAAAGTTTTCTGAAATCATCTTGGACAAACAGCTGTTCTCTGAAAACATCATTTGCTCCCACATGCACAACAATACGTTTGATAGTTTTATGCTCGGACATGAGTTTCAAAATGCTGTCTTTGGTGTCAGAGATGGATACATTTGGAAGGCAGAAAATAATCAGAGTTGGGAGTAACGCGTTACAAAAGTAACGAATTACTGTAATGCATTGCTTTTTGCAGTAACGCGGTAATGTAAGGCATTACAGAAAAAATTTGGTAATATTTTACTCGGTACAAATGTCAATAATGTGCGTTACAATGCATTTTTAACCTGGAATGAAGTGGTGGGTTTTTTTTCCTTCAAACAAATTCGCCAAAATCACGCGAGATCAGCAGAGGTGAAACGTCCGTGCAAAATGTTTCACTTCCTTTTCCTTTAGGCTACTCAGACAGGAGCGAGAGATGAGTGAACCTGCAGCTGATCTAATGTCGGATAGCACATTCTCCAGATGGGCATACGCCCATTACTTTAAGTTTGTGAAAAATAAGGATATGAAGAACATCGTAGTCAGATGCACTTTGTGTGCTAAACCTAAAGAACTGTCCACTTCCCGAAATAGCACCAGTAACTTAACTAAACGGGGGCGGCACGGTGGTGTAGTGGTTAGCGCTGTCGCCTCACAGCAAGAAGGTCCGGGTTCAAGCCCCGTGGCTGGCGAGGGCCTTTCTGTGTGGAGTTTGCATGTTGTCCACGTGGGTTTCCTCCGGGTGCTCCAGTTTCCCCCACAGTCCAAAGACATGCAAGTTAGGTTAACTGGTGACTCTAAATTGACGGTAGGTGTGAATGGTTGTCTGTGTCTATGCGTCAGCCCTGTGATGACCTGGTGATTTGTCCAGGGTGTACCCCGCCTTTCGCCCGTAGTCAGCTGGGATAGGCTCCAGCTTGCCTGCGACCCTGTAGAAGGATAAAGCAGCTAGAGATAATGAGATGAGAATTTAACTAAACATTTACAGAGGTGCCACAGTAACATGAAGGAAGCAAGCGGAGGATGAGAGTGGTGATAAAATCACAAAGCAGCCAAAATTAACGTTCTCCCGCTCTGAGATGCTCCTTCAGACTCAGGAGGTTAGGAGACTTGTGGTGGAGTATGTTGTTGAAGATATGCTGACAGTTTGTTTACATTTTTCCTACGGAAGCCGCGAGAGGCCCTTCATATAATCTTTTTTTATTCACCTTGTTATCCCGAGATAACGACATAATTAATTCAGGATCTTGAGAAAACAACACAACTAATTCGAGATCTCGAGAAAACAAAACAATTATTTCATGATCTCAGCTGGATCACTGTATCTCCGTCGGTAGAGACGAAGCCGGGCCAGTCTTCTGCGGAAGTGCCGCGGACTAATTTTGAAATTATCCCCTATTAAAAGACTTAATGCAATCTCTCCCTGTGTCAACCCCTGATCAAAATATTGCCTTATTAGGTGATCGATTATTCCAGACATTCTAATGACCAAAGTTGCGTCTATACAGAATGAGAAATAGCCCCAAAGTCAGCATATCACAAGTCTCTTAGCATACCTGAATGAACCATTTCTCAGCTGTTTACTCGAGATCATGAAATAATTGTTTTGTTTTCTCGAGATCTCGAATTAGTTGTGTTGTTTTCTCGAGATCCTGAATTAATTATGTCGTTATCTCGGGATAACAAGGTGAGTAAAAAAAGGATTATATGAAGGGCCTTTCTCGGCTTCCGTATTTTTGTCCTGTATAACTGAGGTTTTTTTTTTCTGGTCGGAAGTCAGACTAAAGTGATTGAGCTGCCTTTCCTTCGAGGGCTAATATGTCTAAGCACTTCAATATCATTAAAAGCACTTTGATTTTGTTATTTCTAATTCTGTTTTTCGAAATGTGACTGGGTATCCTCATATAGCTAATAGTCATTGTCTAGCCGTGATTTAAAAGGCTTGTGGGTTTTTTTCAGGCCAGTTTTATTGTAGGCTACAATTTGCCATAATATGTTCATTTTTGTTAAATTTCTGAAATGATGGAGTCATATGCCTTAGGGCTAATCTTTTTTTTTTTTTTTTTTAGGAAGCATAAACTATGCTTAATGCTGTAAATTTGAAAACAATAAAGGCATAGAAATGCTAATCTTGTATCCTGTCATATCTTTAGACATTACAATACATTACAGTTCAATTAATGTTAATATGAATAGGCCTAAAGTTACAGTATTTCTATCACAATTTGCCAGACTTTCACCTTTTGTCTGCTCTTACGATGATTGTTCCTTGTATTGTGCCATCACTGTGGCTATTATATTCTACTGTTTTTAACCATAAGCCTAGCTCAGTCAGATACCACATCACCTTCTACTGGATGTGTGATGAGCTAATTGAGCGTCTTGAGCTACATTTAGATTGCCAAATCCATACTTCCAGTTATTTTGGTGAGAGTAACTTAAAAGTAATGCAATAGTAGTGTAATGCCTTACACTTTAAACACAGTAATATTGTAATGTAACTCATTACTTTAAAATGACAGTAACAAGTAATAAATAATGCAAAACAGTTTTGAAGTAACTTGCCCAACACTGCAAATAATCATCCCATGTCCTTTTAAATGTCTTACAGTGGAATCACCAAGAACAAGGGTTGTGGGATCAGGTGGTGTTACGAGCTGCTTTTTGCCTCTTCCCACAGCTCTACGGTTGTGGTGCGATCTCTTTCTATAATGTGCTTGTTCTCCTGAAAATTCCGCTTCCACATCCCTGAGGCATTCAAATTTGTTCTGAAGCCTTATGGGCTGTGGATTTTCCATAAGATTGTAAATCCTATTGTAGTTTGTAGACCTGGCTCTATTTCTAATAGCATGGCTGTGGAGCATGGGTTGCATAGTATCAGAACGAACTGGTGTTGAGGTAATTACTCTTCTGTTTTTATTTTTGGGCCTGCCACCCATAGTGTGCCAGTTTTCTGTACTCACATTTTGCTTTGTTAGATCGATGCATTCATCCACTCGATTTGCAATGCCATCGGCCTGTCGGGGTGCAATCTCTGCATTCTCAGCCACTGTTTCTGTACTCCTTTCGTGAGATATCGCTCTTAGTTCATCCGTCTTTGGCAGAGCATCAATCTTTGATTCCAGGATAGAAATCCTCTGTTCTAGTTCTGTGCATTTTCTGCAGGATCTCCTGGATTTTTTGCCCCCTGGCATTTTGTTTTAAAAGCTAACTTATCTTGTAAAGGTGAAAAATAAAATGAAGAAATAGTGGAAATTAAGTGAAAAAGTAAAATAAAATAAAGATCAAGCAGGAGCACAGCAGGAGTAAAGCAAAGAAGCGTCCTACTCGCTTGAGTAGGCTCTTCATGTGGGGCCATCCTCAGCAGCAGCCAGTGGTTTTCAGGTGATGAGAACTCCAACCAAAAAAAGCTGACCAGTGTTTTTGGTTCTTAAAAAAAAAATGTAATTTTCTCAACCTCATGCTTTTTCCATGCATATCTCATAGTCTTCTTGTCCGAAGTTTCCTAGCACTACATAGTCCAAAATTATAATTGTGTCACCAGGAACTTACGAATATGTGCATCATGATAAGAATCCTTTAGAGTTTTAGCTGTAGTCTTTTTTTATATCAACTGGCTCACTGATAGAGAATTGAGCAGAACTGTTTTGAAGAAACAGTGAGAACTCACAAGCAATGAATGATACAGGCACCACTTTTCCTCAGTCCCAATATCTCAGCTCACAACTCTCTACCTTCAGAAGGAAGGTCAAAGGCCCCAGTGAGAATTGAAATCATCACCCCTGGTTTACAAGACCAGTGCTCTAAACAGGCACCTATCTATTGTAGAATCAGCCCAAAGCAGAACCTTGAGGACCCTTTGCTGATCCTCGAATACCACTTGTCCACCAAGTCACCACTTTTCCACTGAGGGCTGGTTCTGAGCTGGTGCCTAATCTTGAGCCAGTTCTTGAAGTTTCCACAGCCAAAGAAACAGCTCTCAGCCAGGAAAACTGGTCACAGTGTGCCACCAAATCCTTGCTGGTTTAGAACCAAGAACTGCTTATGTCAGTGGCTAGGACTTGTTTTGCTGGGAAACAATCTTGAAGGAGTTTTTTTTTTTTTGTACAACATTTAAGGGTTCATCTCTGAGAAACAACCAAAAACTCCACGAGATGACATGAGGAAGAAACCTTGAGAACAACCAGACTCAAAAGAGAACCCATCCTCATCTGGGTCACACCAGATGGTGAGATTATAAATAAGTTCCCTTCAATAACTTTGTGCCACATTGCCAAAATTTGCAACAGACCCCTTGCACCGATGTCACACTTACATTCGCAACCGTTACTGCCCTTGTCCTGGGGGACAAGTGAGCTTTGTTTACATACTGAAGGCAAGCGATATTGAAGATGTCAAACATCTTCACGGAAGGAATCGGTCTTGCACCGACAGAAGACTTTTGTCTCAGGCACTGCTGGGATACCATGGCTCCTGTTTACTGGCAGTCCCTTTTGGGCCAGATTTATCATCTTGGCATGGCTTTTCATCTCACGCTCTTCCACAATTATGGGTGGCATACTGCTTGCCTGTACTTCTTGATTGTAGAGGTGCATTTTTGTCAGCAATTGAAAGAAACCTTCAAGAGAGTCTCGAGAGCAAAGACCTGTGGCAGGACCTGAATCGGCAAGCCTTTAAATGCAACAAGCCTTCTCTGTGAGCAACTGAAATCAACATTCAGTAGAGTCTTGCATCAGGCGCTGCTGGGTTTTCTCCCACATGGAGAACGCAAGTGTGGGCTTTGGAGGTGTAAGAACAAATTATGGCAGGAGTAAATGTCATGAGTATTGTGAGGAACTGGAATTTCAGGTACAGCTTCCTTTTGGGCAAATTCATAGGAAGAGGTGGAACATGGTGATATTTCAAGTTTATTTGTACAGCGCTTTTAACAATAAACATTGTCGCAAAGCAGCTTTACAGAATTTGAACGACTTAAAACATGAGCTAATTTTATCCCTAATCTATCCCCAATGAGCAAGCCTGTGGCGACGGTGGCAAGGAAAAACTCCCTCAGACGGCATGAGGAAGAAACCTCGAGAGGAACCAGACTCAAAAGGGAACCCATCCTCATTTGGGCAACAACAGACAGCCTGACTATAATATTAACAGTTTTAACAGGTATAACCCTCAACTGTCCTCATGGGGCCGTCCTTCACAGGAGTGGGGCGATAAAACTCCGACCAGACACAGGGCACCAGGATGGATCAAGCAGGTCCGAGGGGCAGAAGAGGCCAGCATCTCAATCCCAGGATCAATATGTAACTCAGAGGGACAGATGGGGGGGCGGGGGGGAGAGAGAGAAAGAAAACACGTTGTTAGGTATGCCCTAAAAATGACAAGTATTAAATCTGTGTGGTAGGCTCGCAGAGACGAGAGTCTTTACATCAGGCATGACGCACAATGGCATGTTAATATGGTAAAAAATATATCATGACCTGCTCTGGCTGGATGCTTGATTGGGTGATGGGAGCACACTCCTCAGCAATGATGAGATGCAGATGGGACCGTTAGGCCTGGCCAAGACAATTCAGTTACATTTAACCGGGTCTGGGACATGCGACAGAATGTCTGATGGCCGATTCCCTGCAGGCTACGATAGCCAGTCGAGGTCCCCACCGTCTCCACCAAAAGATTTCCTGTTGACTCCATGTAACTCAGAGGGACAGATTTGGGGTGGGGAGGGGGGGAGAGAAAGAAAACACAGGTGGTTAGGTATGCCCAATGTCACCTGAATAAGTAGGAACAGTATACATATTGCACCGAGTACAAGCAGGGACTCCGGCAACTAACTATGACAGCATAACTAAAAGGAGAGAGCCAGAAGGTAACACAGGCATGAGGGAGCCCCGGGACATAAAGCAGCCAGCCACTGCACCGTCAACAAACTCGAGTGAGCAAGCGAGTGGGGACTGACAGCATCCATACATCCCAGTTTACCAAAACACTCTATGTCTGAGGACCCTCCAGATCTACTCCTTTACCTCATAAACACCATTAACAAAAGGCTTGACTAAACAGATATGTTTTCAGCCTAGACTTAAATGCTGAGACTGTGTCTGATTCCCGAACATTACTTGGAAGGCTGTTCCATAACAGTGGGGCTTTGTAAGAAAAGGCTCTGCCCCCTGATGTAGCCTTCACTATACGAGGTACCAGCAGATAGCCTGCACCTTTTGATCTAAGTAGGCGTGGCGGGTCATAGAGGAGCAGAAGTTCACTCAGGTACTGTGGTGCGAGACCATTTAGTGCTTTAAAGGTCAATAGTAGTATTTTATAATCAATACGAAATTTGATTGGGAGCCAATGCAGTGTGGATAAGACAGGCGTGATGTGGTCATATTTTCTAGTTCTAGTAAGGACTCTTGCTGCGGCATTTTGAACTAACTGGAGCTTGTTTATGCACTTATTGGAACATCCAGACAGTAAGGCATTACAATAATCCAACCTGGAGGTAACGAAAGCATGGACTAGTTTTTCTGCATCATGCAATGACATTAAATTTCTTATCTTTGCAATATTTCTGAGATGAAAGAAAGCTATCTGGGTGATGTTATCAATGTGAGTTTCGAATGAAAGACTGGGGTCAATAATCACTCCGAGGTCTTTTACTGCTGCACGTGAAGAAACAGAAAGGCCATCCAGAGTTACTGTGTAATCAGAAAACTTACTTCTAGCTGTATGTGGTCCTATCACAAGTACTTCAGTCTTGTCAGAGTTAAGCAGAAGGAAATTTATAAGCATCCAGTGTCTAATGTCCTTAACACATTCCTCAATTTTATTAAGCTGGTGTCTCTCATCAGGTTTTGCAGAAACATACAACTGTGTGTCATCAGCATAACAGTGGAAACTAATGCAATGTTTACGAATAATATCGCCCAGAGGTAACATATATAGAGAAAAAAGCAGTGGACCCAAGACAGAACCTTGTGGAACACCAAACTTTACCTCGATACGTCTAGAAATATCACCATTTATATCGACATACTGATAACGATCAGTTAGATAAGACCTGAGCCAGGAGAGGGCCATTCCCTTAACTCCCACAACATTTTCTAGTCTATCCAGAAGAATGGAATGATCAATGGTATCAAATGCTGCACTAAGGTCAAGCAACACAAGTAGCGAGACACAGCCCTGATCAGACGCCAACAGTAGGTCGTTTACTACTTTAACCAGTGCTGTCTCTGTGCTATGATGAGGTCTAAATCCTGACTGATACATTTCATGGATGTTATTCCTATGTAAATATGAGCATAACTGCTGTGCCACAGCTTTTTCAAGGATCTTGGAGATAAAGGGGAGGTTTGATATTGGCCGATAATTGGACAGCTGACAGGGATCAAGGTCAGGTTTTTTAATCAGGGGTTTGATAACTGCTAGTTTAAAGGATTTGGGTACATAGCCAATCGTAAGAGAAGAATTTATTATTTTTAGAAGCGGTTCAATTACTCCAGGCATTATCTGTTTGAATAGATGTGTCGGTAAGGGATCTAGTACGCAAGTTGAGGCTTTTGATGTAGAGATTAATGAGAGTAATTCAGTTTCTTTTAGGGGAGTAAAACATTCTAACTGATGATCTGATACAGTTATATTGTTAACTACAAGGTCACTTTCATTGTCTAACCTTAAATTAGTAGTTTGAATTTTTTGTCGGATATTCTCAATTTTGTCATTAAAAAAATTAATGAAGTCGTTGCTACTACATACTGCAGGTGTGCATGTGTTGATAGTGGACTTATTCCTGGTTAATTCTGCTACAGTATTAAATAGGAATCTAGGATTATTTTTGTTATCTTCTATTAGGGAGGAGAGATATGTTGATCTCGCAGCACTAAGAGCTTTTTTATACTTCAGGAAGCTCTCCTTCCACGCCAATTTGAACACTACCAATTTTGTTTGACGCCATTTACGTTCCAATTTTCGAGTGGTCTGTTTTAATGTGCGAGTGTCATCATTATACCAGGGTGCTAATTTTTTGTCTCTGACCATTTTCCTTTTTAGAGGAGCTACATTATCTAAAGTATGGCGGAATGTTGACTCTAAGCATTCAGTTGCCTGATCGAGTTCTGCAGGGGCTGACAGTGACCCAATCAAAGTTGACAGCTCTGGGAGATCATTTATAAAGCTCTGTGCAGTAGTTGACGTGAAAGTACGTTTAATACAGTAGCGTGGTGAGGTGCATATATTATTACTCAGACATATTTTGAATGAGATGAGACAATGATCTGAGATAACTTCAGACTGTGGAAGTATGACTATATTGTCTACGTTTAATCTGAATGTTAGTATTAGATCAAGGGTGTGACCACCATTATGGGTCGGTCCTATGACATTCTGCTTAATCCCGACTGAATCTAAGATGGACACAAACGCTGTTTTTAAAGGGTCTTCTGGGTTATCAAAGTGAATATTAAAATCTCCGACAACTATAGCTTTGTCTGATATTTCTGTTTGATTGGGGTCAAGAAAGAATTGCATCTCTGATGGAAAAGAGGGAATGGCCATATCCAAAGGATTTCGCCTTGGTCGACGATTTCGGTTGGAAAAAGCTTCCCTGCAGAGTGTATGCAAAAGGAAATGACTCTGGTGGGACTTGAACCCACAAGCTTTGAATGGCTTCTCTGATGACCCTAGAAGTCCAATGATGATCCATTGCACCACAGAGCCCATTTTGCCCTCCCTTCATGGTGTTTCCTCTCAGATTCTTTCAAATTCCTGGCTGGCCTCACGTTTCCTGTTCTGTTCCAGGGACAAGTCCTTTTCTCGTCATAACAGATGAAATGAACATGCAGTAAACCTCAAAACCAATGAACTCTGGGAGGATCTCAACCCACAAGCATCAGCACAAGGCCTGCAATTCAACATCCAGTATGCCACCATGCCGTCTTCGCTCGTTTTTCAGCTCAGAAAGTAAGATGGGCACGGAAGGAATTGGTCTTGCACTGACAGAAGACTTTTGTCTCAGGCACTGCTGGGATACCATGGCTCCTGTTTACTGGCAGTCCCTATTGGGCCAGTTTTATCATCTTGGCATGGCTTTTCATCTCACGCTCTTCCACAATTATGGGCGCCATACTACTTGCCTGTACTTCTTGATTGTAGAGGTGCATTTTTGTCAGCAATTGAAAGAAACCTTCAAGAGAGTCTTGAGAGCAAAGACCTGTGGCAGGACCTGAATCGGCAAGCCTTTAAATGCAACAAGCCTTCTCTGTGAGCAACTGAAATCAACATTCAGTAGAGTCTTGCATCAGGCGCTGCTGGGTTTTCTCCCACATGGAGAATGCAAGTGTTGGCTTTGGAGGTGTAAGCACAAATTATGGCAGGAGTGAATGTCATGAGTATTGTGAGGAACTGGAATTTCAGGTACAGCTTCCTTTTGGCCAAATTCATAGGAAGAGGTGGAACATGGTGATATTACTGTTTGATTGGGGTCAAGAAAGAATTGCATCTCTGATGGAAAAGAGGGAATGGCCATATCCAAAGGATTTCGCCTTGGTCGACGATTTCGGTTGGAAAAAGCTTCCCTGCAGAGTGTATGCAAAAGGAAATGACTCTGGTGGGACTTGAACCCACAAGCTTTGAATGGCTTCTCTGATGACCCTAGAAGTCCAATGATCCATTGGATCCAATGATGATCCATTGCACCACAGAGCCCATTTTGCCCTCCCTTCATGGTGTTTCCTCTCAGATTCTTTCAAATTCCTGGCTGGCCTCACATTTCCTGTTCTGTTCCAGGGACAAGTCCTTTTCTCGTCATAACAGATGAAATGAACATGCAGTAAACCTCAAAACCAATGAACTCTGGGAGGATCTCAACCCACAAGCATCAGCACAAGGCCTGCAATTCAACATCCAGTATGCCACCATGCCGTCTTCGCTCGTTTTTCAGCTCAGAAAATAAGATGGGCACAGAAGGAATTGGTCTTGCACTGACAGAAGACTTTTGTCTCAGGCACTGCTGGGATACCATGGCTCCTGTTTACTGGCAGTCCCTATTGGGCCAGTTTTATCATCTTGGCATGGCTTTTCATCTCACGCTCTTCCACAATTATGGGCGCCATACTACTTGCCTGTACTTCTTGATTGTAGAGGTGCATTTTTGTCAGCAATTGAAAGAAACCTTCAAGAGAGTCTTGAGAGCAAAGACCTGTGGCAGGACCTGAATCGGCAAGCCTTTAAATGCAACAAGCCTTCTCTGTGAGCAACTGAAATCAACATTCAGTAGAGTCTTGCATCAGGCGCTGCTGGGTTTTCTCCCACATGGAGAATGCAAGTGTTGGCTTTGGAGGTGTAAGCACAAATTATGGCAGGAGTGAATGTCATGAGTATTGTGAGGAACTGGAATTTCAGGTACAGCTTCCTTTTGGCCAAATTCATAGGAAGAGGTGGAACATGGTGATATTACTGTTTGACTGGGGTCAAGAAAGAATTGCATCTCAGATGGAAAAGAGGGAATGGCCATATCCAAAGGATTTCGCCTCAGGTCGACAATTTCGTTTGGAAGAAGCTTCCCTGCAGAGCGTATGCAAAAGGAAATGACTCTGGTGGGACTTGAACCCACAACCTTTGAATGGCTTCTCTGATGACCTTAGAAGTCCAACACACTAGCCTTTGCACCACAGAGCCCATTTTGCCCTGCCTTTGTGGTGTTTCCTCTCAGATTCTTTCAAATTCCTGGCTGGCCTCACATTTCCTGTTCTGTTCCAGTGCAAATCATAAAGGTGAGAGAGGACAGCCCTGACGAGTACCTCTACTCAAGGGGAAGATATCCGATACTGAACCATTTATGAAAACCCTCGCAGCTGGGGACCTGTACAGCACCTTGATCCACTCAACAAAACTGGAGTCCAAACCATACCTGTTCAAAACATCAAATAGATACTCCCACCTGATCAAATGCTTTTTCAGCATCCAGTGACACAGCAACAATCTTGCTTTTTTGTCATTTGTGTTAATTGTATAACATTTAGAAGCCGTCAGACACTGGAGTGTGAGTTCCTACCCCTGATGAATCCTGTCTGGTCCAGTCTCACTCAAATGGGCAACACTTCTTTCAAACTTCTAGCCAGAAGCGTAGACAAAATTTTACAATCAACCCCAAGCAAACTTATTGGTCTATAGAATGTACAAAGATCAGGAGATTTATCTTTCTTTAAAATCAGAGAAATATGGGTGAGATTTAAAGTTGGTGGGAGTGTGCCCCTCCTAAATGATTCCATAAACATGTTAGTTAAGTGCCCCACTTCAAACTTTGCCATCTTTTTATAAAATTCAGGTCCAAACCCATCAGGGCCTGGTGTTTTCCCACTCTGTAGGGATTTAATGGCCTCCAAGACTTCCTAGGCTGTGACTGGCCTACACAGACCTTTTCTGCTTTCTTCAGATAGGGTAGGGAGATTAATTCTGTCAAAAAAAAAATCCTTAGAATTGATATGTTTTGACACTCAGATGAGTATAGCTTGAGCTAGATGAGCAAGTAGCCAGATGGATTTATTCCCAGATTCAAACAGTCTGTGCCTGGTATAAAATATTGCTGATTCTGCTTTTTGAGTTAGCAGTTGATCTAAAGCAGATCTGGCTGCTTCTAATTTCTTCAACACAGAACTGGAGAAAGACACTTTAAAATCTCTTTCCAAGATAGCAATGTCTCGATCAAGCTCCAACTGTTTTGCTAATATGTTCTTCCTCTTCGCAGTTGTGTAAAAAATGATAGACCCTTTGAGGAAGGCCTTGTCTGTTTCCCATAAGGTCAAGGCTGAAACCTCAGGTGAATCATTTGTAGAAATAAAAAGTTCCCATTGATTTCCTAAATATGTCAAAAATGCAGGATTGCTAAGAAGAGATGGATTTAAACGCCAATGTCTAGATAATGGGTCATAGTAAAGAGGCAGGCGTTCTATAGAGATTGATGAGTGGTCTGAGAGAATGCATGTGTTAATGGAGCAGGCTCCGGTTCTGTCAAGGGCCGATCTAGAGATGAAAATATAATCAATTCTAGAAAAAGAATGATGGGGATGTGAGGAAAAATGTAAAATCTTTCTCTCATGGATTAGTGACTCTCCATGTGTCAAATAACCCGAGGTCTGACCAAAGCTCTATTGTTGCTTTTGCCATTTTTGATGACAAAATATTATTTCCAGATATTATTTGTCAAGATATTATTTGTTTATTGGTGACCTTGTTAAAATAATAAAGAAAAAATATTTCTTTCTTTGCCCGACCTAACTTTTCCCCATTTCCTGGTTTTCTCCATGCTCAACAAGCAGCTGGACCATTAGTCTGCAGTAATTCTTTCCCCTATTTCATTAGACAGATCACACAACACTCAGCTGTTCCTTTTCAAAATTCAACAATCCCCACTTCCTACTTACTGACAGCTGAATCCTTTTGAAAAGAGACATCGTCTTGGGGGCGTGTGTGTGTGGGGGGGTCCATGCAAAAAGCTCAATATTTCTAACATTTGACCACCAAAAATTTTATCTATCTATCTATCTATCAGAAATGCTCGTTGGTCAGACATTTCCCTGCCTGTTTGCAATGGATAATAAAGCTGTAAAGGTGTAAGAGATTGGCCAAGGCCAAATTACCCTATACCAGCTTTCTGGACCTCCAATACAGTTTCACTAACCTGATCCAGTGTTAAATATAGCTCAGGTTTCTCTTCATTAACATATAAAGCTTTTGTGGTTTATTAAAGCTTGCTGGAGAGAGGCATATTAGTAAGTTCAACTGTTTTTTTTTTTTTTTGTAGGTTCTGCTCTGGCTGAGTTGTATGCTTTTGGTAATCAAATATTAGAAATATCAAGCTTCTTACAAAGAATCTCCTCCAACCATTTGGTGCACCCCTGAGCTAATATCTTTCTTCAGAAGGATTCAGCTGTGTTCACCTTTCTGGATTTTAATATTTGGAAGTGGTACATTTAAAGCTCTTAACTGCAGCCAATTATCACTTTTCTGCCTTTTGGCTAAGATCAAATGTAGTATCTGCTCTTATCAGTTTAATATCTGATATGTTCTTTAAATGAATGTTATATTAAAGAGATTTTTAGAACAGGGAGCTGGAATAGGGGCTTGCTCCTTCTGCTTCATGCATCAACCTAGTATTGCAGTACCTCCAGGAATAGTGCCCTTCTTGGAAAAAAAAAAAAATCCTATGTCACTTTCGTGTTTGATGTGTTTTCTGAATGATGATGATCAATTAAATTTGGTCTAAAAATGGTCTCGTCGCATAAATCACCCGTCATTGTTAATACAATCACTGTCCACCATGTCTTCACACACTACGCCAGCTTGAGTTCAATGATTTAATTAATGACTTCGCTTTCCAGAAAAGTATGAAAGTGCCCTTGTAAGTTGACCCATGGCTGTCAAACTGAATGCGCAAAGCTGTGTGCCACTGCTGTTTGGGACATTACGTGTGTGAAAGGATGAAATGTTTCACATAGCCTAACATTTTGAGATTTATTTCTGAGAAGCAAGATATAGAGCCCTGCACTCCCGCGGGACAGTGATTTTGAAAGCTCATTGTGGGCACGGGTGGGAGAGGTGATAAGCTGCAGTCCCGCTAACTAAAAACGTGTTTAAAATAAAATTTATAAATTATTAATTTATGTCTATCATATATAATTTGTGCTGGATATTTTATTTGGCATTAATAAAAACATTTTAAGATGCCTCAATTTGCAGATGTGGTCTAATCTCGTGTACGTTTCCGATTCCTTTCTGCTCTTCCGTGTTTGAGATCTCCGATCATGGCAGAAGAGCAGAGCTCCTCTCGTGAAGCTCACAGTGCTTCAGAAGTAAGTGCTGCTTTAAAAAGAGGTACATTGCTTGAAACGCACCCCTGAACGTGAGCTGTAGATATTTATGCTCAAATCCACTCAAAGTAGGGGGCGGGGCACCATCACGCTGTGTCTTTAAATTATATTAATTTCTTATAGGCCTACTTGTATTTCCTAGAATGTAAATGTGAGGAGTGACATATATGCAATGTGCAATATTCTTAATATCCACTGTAGATTTTGGTAGGTGTGTTGGGTATCTCTGTAAAGCCTCAGCTGTGCATGCCGCCTGGCAACGCGCACCCTCGCTACGTGCGCTAGGTGAAGGATCGGTCAGTGGAGAGCTCAGCTAAGCTCAGCATGTTTAATTCCCCAAGCCAATGACAAGAACTTTCGTGAGAAATAATGCGAACGTCTGCATCATGTGGGATTTGCGGGCGGGAGCGGGACAAAATATGGCAGGCGTGGGCGGGAGCGGGACTGAAAATCATAATTCTTTGCGGGAGCGGGACTGCACAATGCGGGAGCTGGCAGGAGCGGGACTGCACAATGCGGGAGCGGGCGGGAGCGGGACTGCACAATGCGGGAGCGGGCAGGAGCGGGACTGAAAATTCTGTCCTGTGCAGACCTCTAGCAAGATATTTTTCTTTCTTTGTTATCGCTCTTTGTTTTCACAAGTTAAAAGTCACCTGGATTCCAAAATGAAAACGAACGGTTATATACCAAATGAATGTTCTTGTTCTGAATACTAAAGAAACTTGTAGGCCTCGGTTATGTTCTTGACATGTTGTTCATTGACTCACTCATTCAAAGGCTTCTTGAGGCTAAACTTTAGTTAACCAGACTTGTTAACCGTGATGTCTGATGGATTTTTTCACCATGCAATTGCCTATTTCACCATTGTTTTTTCTCGATTAAATAGGTGTTGATGGATATAAAGTTTTATCGTTCAATAGTATTTCTAATTGTGCCACTGTCATTATTTAAGTTTCTGTGTCTAGTTAGACAGGCACGTCTGAGGGGGTGAATTTGCTGAGCGCAGTTGACAACAGGCGGGGGTGGGGCCTCGGGGGTGTGTCTGCCCAGGGCCTCAGCAAGGGTTAACGTGGCCCTGAATAAACCCAGTGGTGCTGCAGGAATAACTGCTGTGTCAGAGTCGTTGCTGGGATCCTGATCTCGCCGCTTCTACAAATGAGCGTTTTGTGGGGATTTCCAAACATTTAAACACAAACACCTTTCAATAGACCCCTTCGCAATAAACGTCATTCATACGTAAGAGGAAATTGCGTGCGCAACCTGGACCCAAAAAAGACTCAGCGACGGTAGAGACGAGAAGAAATATTTGGAAGAAATGCCTAGTTGTTGTGTTGTCGGGTGTCAGAATCGTAGCAGTGATGGGGTTAAAATGTACAGAATTCCAGCAGGATCTCACCCATTCCAAAAAAATCGCCTACGTCTATGGCTACAAGCCATCAAACGTGTAGACTGGGATGAAAGCACTATCAAAAATGTGCAGGTTTGCAGCGCCCACTTCATCACAGGTAAGATCAGGCTATTTATTAAATCTTTCTTTTTTATTCTTTCTAGTCTTCGTTTATTGATGTAGCAAAACACTTTGGTAACGTTTGTCTGATTAGCTGGGTCATAGTTACACAATGTAATGAATATTGTTAGCATGTTAACTTAGCTTTGCATGCAATTTTGTTTGTAGGAGAGGTCTCGCTTGACTCAAGCAGTCCAGATTTTGTGCCATCATAACATAATCATATGCGTCTAAAGACTTGTAGGCACGAAGTTTTTCGTGGGTGTACACTGAAGTCTTGTCAATAAGGCACGCACGGCCGGCCCAAGGCATAAGCGAATTAAGCGCCTGCTTAGGGCCCCACACACCACCAGGGGGCCCCCAAGAGCAGTTGGAATGCCCACCTGCGAAAATATTTTTAATTAAAAAAACATAATATCAATGACATGATATAGCAGAAACAAAAGACACAAAATAACGTTTTTGTATCATTTTCATAGTTGGTACATTAGGTTAACTAATCCTTGCTGCTGGCTGCTGCCACTGCGCTCCTGCACAACCAGACCCACGTGACGTGACAGGAGTTATTCACTTCGGAAGATAGGTGGACTAGATGGCTAAGCCATGTCTCAAAAAAGAAATTATCTATCTGGGGCAGAGAAGAGGAAGAAAAAAGCAGCAAGAAAAAGGTAAGTTTGAATGTCCAATGTTACTATTTTTGTGTCATTAAATTAAAATAATTTATTAATGATGTACTGGTGTACCATTATTTTGCAGGAGCCCTGCTGAGGTTTTTTGGGACACAATCAACCACATCTGCCCAGGCAGATCCGGGTACCTCCGCCTCCTGCTCCTTTGATGAAAGTGCTCCAAGTGAGTCATAATATGTTACTACCAAATCATGAATTAATCACACTTTTATTTCAAAATAATGTTGTTGTTGAAACACAGTTAAATATTTATTTTGAATGACATAACCAATAAATCCTATAAATAGTTTTAAGTGCAACATAATAGGTTGTTGTTGTGTTATTGTTGATGTTATTATGCTGCAAATTTCTCTGTTCATTTTGTGAATTTATTTAAGATTTCTTTTAAGATGTAAGGTTTATTCCAGATTTTAAGATTTATTTATTTGTTTGTTATTTAATAACGGGTACAAGTACTAAGTACTGTTTGTAAGAACTGTGTATGTTAGGCTTTGTTTTGCACATTAGTGCAAAATAAACTGGTTAACTTGTTTACATATACAGTGTCTTGTCTACTGATTTGTTGTTTTACTTACAAATATGCCACACATCACTCTGAATATTTTATATTGCAATAGCCACAAGTTGCAGTATAATGTAAACCAACTAAAAACGCAGATTATGGTGGGTGGCTAGACTAACTAGACTAACTGTGTAGCCTAAGAAATAATAAGGCAGCTAGCAGTGTAGTTTTGGTGGTGTGGGGGGCCCCCAAATCAAATTCTGCTTAGGGCCCCTTAAAGGCTTGGGCCGGCCCTGAAGGTACGAGTATATATCTGGCCATTGTATACCAGGGAACTTACTAACATCGTCCGTCCACTCTTTAATTAAATACGGATACAGTAGGCGATGTCCACTTGTTGGAGTTAACTTATTTATGTAGCGTTCTCGATCTTGTAACGACAATTGTTTGGCATAATCTGACAGCTCATAATGCCGGTCTATGGGCAGCGCCATTGTTTCTGGGTCCAGGCTGCGCGCGCATCCTGGCAACGGTCGGTTTGTTTACAAACATGCGAAGGGGTCTATTTCCGTGAGGTGAGCGGGAAAATCATGAATATTCATGAGGAAAGTGCCGCCTGATTGGCCGGTGAAGTCTTTCTGTTCCACCACGTTGTTTTATGAGGAAGCGGTTTTGTTTGGTTCCGAACCCATCAGTCCGAGTCCAATAATTATTCTACCATCAGGAAAAGCAGCACAGAATTTACTGCGATTGGTTTCAAATGATGATAATTTCATTTTCAGTCAGACTTCAGATGAGCATTTTAGACAGATTTATTTTTTTTGAATATGTAGTTTTCACATTTTCATAACAGGCTTATTAAATAAATATACAGCAATAATGTTCCAACAAATATTTTAATGAGTCTGAGTTTTGACTTTGACAGAGTTACTAACACACCAAAGATCATTGCATCATACAAAATAAATAAACACACACACAAATGTGGGCGAGGTGGCCGAGAGGTTAAGGCGATGGACTGCTAATCCATTGTGCTCTGCATGCGTGGGTTCGAGTCCCACCCTCGTCGCATGTTCTTTTGGTCGGCATAGTGGTTAGCACGGTCACCTCACAGCAAGAAGTTTCCGGGTTCAAACCCAGGGAGGGCCTTTCTGTGTGGAGTTTATATGTTCTCCGGGTGCTCGGGTTTCCCCCACAATCCAAAGACATGCAGTTAGGTTGACGTGGGGCAGCCTTGAGCAAGGTACTGAACCCCTGACTGCTCGCTGTGTGCTCTGGGCTGCTCACTGAGCGTGTGCGCGTGTTCACTGCTTCAGAGGCTGTAACTGAATTCATGCCACCTTTTCTAGTTATCTGTGCAAAGATCTGTACTATTTCTTCAGATTTATTCCCTTTGCAGACTTTCTAATTCAAATCAATGTCTTTAAGTGTCAGATAGAAACACATCCTGGCTGATCGCTTCATCAGGGGGAAATGGGGGAACTGTCCTTAAACTGCTCACACACACAAAATACATTATGATTTAATGCTGTGACAAAATACAGACAGACAATAATCAGCAATTATTGGTCGATAGTGATGGCCGTCTGAAGCCGAGGCTCCGAAGCGCATGCTGAGTATAAGGGGGCGTGGCAGATGAAGCCCCGCCTCGAGGCGTGGCTCGTTCGGAAGAAAACCACGTGAGGGAACCACGTGAGGCTGGGGAGGGAATTTCTAAGAAAAGGAATCACCTCAATCCAAACACAGTGAAAAAAAATCTGTTCCTCAACAAAAATCAATAAAGGTTCCCCTAAAAGTTACTCTGTGCACTGCACGGCTGCAGTAGCACTCACAGTCCCATCACACAAGCACTGAACACAAAGCTTACTCCCTTTATGTTTATGTACACCTTTTTATTGTGCAGACAAAATTATACTGATCATTAATCCATAGAAAGACACAAAGTGTGTGTGTGTGTGTGTGTGTGTGTGTGTGTGTAAGAGAGAGACAGAGGGTCAACACCAAATAACATACAGGTAAATAAGTAAAACAAACAAGCAAAAAAAAAATCTGATGACATAAGTTATTTTAAAATGGAATATTGTGCAAATTACTGTACATGCAAAGAATAATGTAAAGTGGCAGAACATTGACGTGAGGTAGAAATTAAACATGCTGTACATTTCTCTTAGCAGTAGGTCGCTAGTGAAGTCTGCTGAATGAGAGTCTGAGTAATGAACCTTTTAGTGAATCACAACCGAGGCCTTGTTTATCATGGGTCATGTGGTTTTCTGCTCAACGATACAAAGCCTCAAAGCGGAGCTTCATCTGCCCCCTTATTCTTGATATGCGCTTCGAAGTCTCATTTGGCCATCACGATCTTTAAACAGTGATATCAATGAAAACTATGGTCAGGCAAGGCAAGACTAAAATGGCCATTATGAGTCTTAAAAGTATTTGTGTGTGTGTGTTTTGAATATATTATGAAGCCATTGACAACAATAATAAAAATCTACAGAATCATTGTACTAAAGGCCTCTGCATGCTCTTGCGACAAGGCTTTTGCAGATAGCTTTTCGCAGACAGTTGTAATTTATCGGTGAGCAGGGAGTAATAGGCGTGCGCGATGTTATTCACCGGCACAATGCAAGGGGGTGCGAAGTTGCTAGGAGTAGTTGGTGGGTGTGGTTAGTGGAATGTTTATCCTCCGGTTACTTATAATGACTAGAACTTTTTTTTTTAATAATGACTAGAACTGGAGTCATATAGATGTACGTACTTCCTCAATCAACCGCTCTTCATGCTGCTCCATCTTCGCTCGTGTTTTTAAAAATGCCGGTCGTGAAAACAAACCAAACCGGGAAAGTAGGGAAGCGGAAGTGCGTGTACAGCAGATGTAGAGTGGACCAATCAGAGCCCTCTTGTCTGCGACACTGTCTGCGAGGCTTCTGCGGTGGTCACAATTTTTGGGAGGTGCGCGCAGAGCGTCTGCGAAGGTGGGGGGGCTACGCAGACACTGTCTGCAACGCTATCTGCGAGGACTGGGTTGTCAGCATAAATTGGCCTTTAGCAACCAAAAAGTGTGATCCTGAGTGTGAACATAGATCTGGAGCAGGAGACAGAGCCAAGACACCTCATCTCATCATTTCTAGCCGCTTTATCCTGTTCTACAGGGTCACAGGCAAGCTGGAGCCTATCCCAGCTGACTACGGGTGAAAAGCAGGGTACACCCTGGACAAGTTGCCAGGTCATCACAGGGCTGACACATAGACACAGACATTCATTCACACCTACGGTCAATTTAGAGTCACCAGCTAACCTAACCTGCATGTCTTTGGACTGTGGGGGGAAACCGGAGCACCCGGAGGAAACCCATGCGGACACGGGGAGAACATGCAAACTCCACACAGAAAGGCCCTCGCCGGCCACGGGGCTCAAATCCAGACCTTCTTGCTGTGAGGTGACAGCGCTAACCACGACACCACTGTGCCGCCCCGAGCCAAGACACACTGAATATATATTTTATTGACTGATCTAACCCCATTTATTTATTTTAACTCATTATATCATTGAGATTATATCATCTGGAATTATGTAACTTTGACAAGTGATCAGCCTTCAGTATAACATAACTGTGTGAAAGTTTTTGTACAGTGCAGTTGGATTTCCTATCACTGTAGGCTGCAGAGCACAGTAGTATAGTGCAGAGTCTGATACAGCAGCAGAGGAGATGAGCAGATCCACTTGGTTATTCTTTTCATCAACTTCAGCAGAGAGACGTGGTGGGATTGAGTCACTTTTATATCCACTTTGTGATATAAAAAGAAGGAAGTCAGGTTTAGATTTTGGATATTGTCTGTACCAGTGCAGGTAGTTTCCTGTACCACTTGCTTCGTAGTTGCAGGACAGAGTAACATCACTGCCTTCATCTATAATTGTATGAGTGAAAAGTGGCTTGATTGAAGCTGCCATGGAGTCACCTGTCATAGAGAAGAAAACATGCACATTCTGATTTTTCTTCCCACCACACAGATGAATAAATCACTAATTCAACACTTAATATTTCTGCAAGAACAAAAAGTCAAAGTTAACTCACCGAGTGAAAGCCACAGACACATGAATATAACAGTGAACATGATGAATGGTCTCAGCTGAGTGAAAGTATTCTTTCTGTACTATGATATGTTCACATCATAAAGGTTCATGAAGCTCCAGCCCACAGCACCACATGACAGTGTCACCATTGTTACTGACAGATTGTTGATTCTTACTGAAGCATCCTGGCTTTACATTCAGCCTCACATGGGGAACCTGTCTTCAACTCCGACTGTCAGCAGAATTCATGGAATTATGAAAAATCAGTCATTCTGGTCTGTAAAAATATAATCAAAGAAATAAATAATAAAATCTTTAAATTTCACATTGCATTTGTGGTGCATAAGTGGTATTGCTGCATTAGGGGCTTTGGTCTAATCAGAAATTGCTGTGATTAAGTCATGATAAATAATTTAGTATAAAAGCTATTATTATTATTATATTATAATGTGATTGATTTATTGATTTTGTAATAATGAAGCCTGTTATTTCACTGAGGTGAGGAACAAACCAGCTGCTGCTCTTGGTAATATTATGAAAGATGCCACCAAGCCATTAGGCCTTAAGAGGAGTGATGTATTTTGTGTGTGAAGTTTGCTGGATCAAGTGAAGGTTGCAGAGAGAGAGAGAGAGAGAGGAACTGGGCATTTGTTTTCCTTATTTCTTCCCTGTAGCCTTGTGTTCTGCCTGGCCTACCTGTCTTCTTTCTCTTGTCTATTATTTTTTATTCATTTGCCTCATATGATTTTAATATCATTAGTCTGTACATTATCCAATCACAGACAGCTCCATTCCAAGTGAACCTGTCCAGAGCCCATTTTATTCACTACCGCTGTAATGTGCTTATCCATGCTGGACACAATATATTGCAGGTCACACATTATTCAGAAATTATCTTTATAGCCCAACTGCAATTTCAAATTTCTTCATTAATTAGGAGAAACAAGTCATTTTGTTGATGAGTTGGCAATTAATTGAATAATCAGAATTAATGGTGACGCTCCAAAGACTGGAAGACAACTGCAATAAGACCTCACAACAAATTATATATGTATGCATATGTAAAAGTGATATGTATGTATGATTGAAGAGAGTCTATATTCTAATGAAAAGTAGGATTCATAAGCAAAGAAGTCGAAATCTCATGGGGATGTGAGCAGAATGCTCGTACATGGACCACAATAAGATAATTGACAATGCCATCTTGTGGAGAAAGCTCCACAAGATGGCATCGTCATAAAGACTTCAGCACAACAAATTGTCTTGTTTGTTTTATTTTCTTTAAATGATCTTTATCCTGAAAAAAAGTGTTGCTGGGGAAAAATAAGTAATTTTAAAATTCAGAAATCATTACAGCAAGTTGTAATTTGCAGAACATAACTTTATGCAACTCCTGAACTTCTACAGAGCTACATTTCATTATTAAAGAGAAAGAAAAAGATGATTGCTTATTTGGGTGAGTTTGTGTTTGCATGCGTTGCTTTCTACTCTCTCCATTTAAAGTCTGCAATATTTGTGATCATTGAAAGAAACTTGGGATTGATGGACTGCTGTTTTTTTAGTTTCTTTCTTCCCCACTTTGGTCCCCTTGTCTGGATTTATCTTGTAAAGGCACTTATTAAGACAGAAGTACATGTGAACATAGTCCTACAAACAATCATTTTGATGATCACAAATTCTGTGGATTATTCAGCCATTAACTGATGATACACTTGAAATACAGCTTGAAGTCAAAGGGCAATATTGTTCTTAAATTGACTTTTCATCAAATGTTACAATCATAACTCCATTACATGCATTGGTTTGAAAAATATGTAGTGGATGGGGTTAAGTCATTTATAAAGTCGTCACTGTCACACTGGTGAGCAGCACAGCAGGTCTGTAAACAGGAGTAAGCTGTCACTTTAAGAACATTGGACTGTGGGTAGATATGAGTGCCATCTTGAGAGGTTTGTTTGTAAGTAGGGCAGATGAGGTGTATCTCGGCAGCAGAATGAACTGTGTAAAAGCACGGTAGTAAACAGAAATAAGTATAAAAGTGTGTTTGTACATGGCCATAAACAGAGACACCACGAAGAAGTTTTCTCCAGTCTTGTTAACACATGAAGAAAATCACAACTTTGTCTACCCTGTCTACCTTAATCCTGGTTGGAAAGCTCTAACCAGGACGACTGCAGAAAGTAACAGAGTGCTGCCTATCAGGCTCCTCTCCTGTGGAACCAGCTCCCAGTTCGGGTTCAGGAGCCAGACACCCTCTTTAATTTTAAGATTAGACTTAAAAACTTTCCTTTTTGATAAACCGTTTAGTTAAGTAGGATTAAGGTGACCCTGAATTATCCCTTAGTTGAAACCAATGTGTTTCCAAATAACTAAATTGGTTTTACTTTCTTGTCATTTTCATAATCACCAGAAGCACTTATCGTGTGTGACAGATGTGCCCAAACCTCCACTCTTTGGTTTAAAGGAAAACTCTGGGATTTTTTTTTTAAACCTGGGACCTATTTTCCTATCTGTTTGGTTCTAAACATTTACTCGGAATAAAAATGATTGAAATCGCTCCAGTACAGAATTAGAAAGCAATAACCAGGAACCACAAAAAAGGCTATACAGTGTAATCCTATGGGGCAATATTGTGTGTCAAAGTAAAGCGCTTGTCCACTGACAGGCTCATAATCAGTGGCGTGCACAGACATTTTGGGGGGCAAGTGCTCTGGGGGGGAAAAAGGGCACTTTTTTGCGCATGTGGAACACCTTATTATAAAAGTCTGAGATTTAACCCTCCTCTTGTGTTCGGGTCGCCACTGACCCGTTTTAGTTTTTAAAGGTGTAAAACAACCACTTAATTTATTACATCAAGGCTTTTTGACTTTGCCAGGAATCTCTAGTTGAACAAAATAGAAAAATAAATTTTTGCTTTCCTAAATCTGAAAATGGTCTAGCAAAAAATATAATATGTGCAGTTGTTTCTGTATGCGATGGGCTACTTCACGACAAAATAATTACAGCTTGGGCTTAGAGGGCAAACAATACATTTTCACTCGATTCATGTGTTACCTGGCTGGTGGGGCAGGGGAAGAGCTGACTGACTGCCCGATGTGTTGTCTGTGCTACGACAAGGCCGTGGCTTCCAGGACGCTATGCTGCTGCAACCTCACATTGAATGCACTGCACGCTTGTTCACGTGACAGAGCAAGAGAGACAGAGGTCCGGTGTGTGTGCGGAGGGGGCACACATCGGGACATTATATTCAAACACTCTTTTAATGCCGTGACTTTTCTAAAAGATCATGTCGACATTGGCCTCAGTAAACTGTAAAAAAAAAAATTCAAAAGGGCACTTTTTTGGACAGAGGGCAGAGGGGCAGGTGCTTGAGCACCACCTCGTGTCTATCTGTGCACGCCACTGGCTGGGTCTGCACCAAAGTCAAACGCTTGCAACGTCCGGCTTTAATGTCAGCACGTCCTCATTCCAGTCACAAATTGCTTACAAGGCATTTTACCCCGACTTAAGTAAGTAGACTTTTCTTTGGAAGCACGTACACTGCCACTCGTAGCCAGGCGATTTTACACTGGAAAGCACAGCTGTTTACTGAATTTACATAGGCCGCATAATGTTGCGGTGGTTAGCAGTGTCAACTCACACCGAGCAGGGTCTGGGCTTGAGCCTATTGGTTGACCGGCAGCCTTTATGTCTGGAGCATGCATGCTCTCTTCGTGCCTGTGAGGATTTGCACCAGGTGCTCCGGGTTCCTGCCCCAGTCCAAAGACCTAGAGAAGGTCAAGCGAAAACTCTGAATAGCCCAGAGGTGTGAATGTGTCTGGGTTACCCCTGAGATAGCTCATGGGTACAGAAAATGAACGACTGTATGTGTACATTTCAGGGCACTTGATTAATTACGTTTTATGTCTTGTGCTTAAGAAGAACATGTGGAAAAAAGTTAGAAAACCATGAAATCACTCTGATTTTTCCTGATTCGCTGACCAGGATCTTTGCTGCCCAAAGAGCACTGATCTGTGAGTCGTACACATGGGTAACATACTGTGACAACAATTGGTAGATGCGGTGGGCTTTATTTCATTCCCATAATGCCTATGAGCCTGTCTGCATGATACACAGCACTGACCAATGGCAAACTAGTGACAGAGCACTGAAAATCAAGCCTCCTGATGGACAATTTTCGAGGCCAGCCACCAAATTTCTAGTAAGACAGATAGATGACGTTTATTGCCTCTGCTTGGAATTTTGGGAAGAAAAGTGGCTAGAAAGAGCAGTGGACTGTGTCTGCGTCTGGGCTCTGGGCCCAGCGCGCTTCCGGTGCGCCACTCTGCACACCCCACATGGGTCTCGAACCCACAATCACTGGGTCACGGAAAACGTTGGAGTAAAAGTTGGCAGACTTGGCAGAAGATGGTTTCGATCCATCGACCTCCAGGCCCGGCACGCTCCCGCTGCTGACCTCTCACTTTCTGTGTGTCTGAAGCCTGTAATAGCTGCCTTCTGGAAAACGTTGGAGTAAAAAGACCAACAGCTAGCAGAGGATGGTTTCGATCCATCGGCCTCTGGGTTATGGGCCCAGCACGCTCCCGCTGCGCCACTCTGCTGACCTCACATCCTAGGTGGGACTCAAACCAACAGTCCCTGGCTTAGGAGGCCAGTGCCTTATCCATTAGGCCACTGGGGTTCTGCCACGACAGGACAAAAAAGGGCAGCCACTCAAAAATAGCTAGGCTCATTCCTCAGCCGTCTCTCATCTCCGCGATAGAAACTTCTTTTGTGTTTGCTAAGTTCAAAATAATTTGCTGGGTCTGCACCAAAGTCAAATGCTTGCAACGTCTGGCTTTAATGTCAGCACGTCCTCATTCCAGTCACAAATTGCTTACAAGGCATTTTACCCCGACTGAAGTAAGTAGACTTTTCTTTGGAAGCACGTACACTGCCACTCATAGCCAGGCGATTTTACACTGGAAAGCACAGCTGTTTACTGAATTTACATAGGCCGCATAATGTTGCAGTGGTTAACAGTGTCAACTCATACCGAGCAGGGTCTGGGCTTGAGCCTATTGGCTGACCGGCAGCCTTTATGTCTGGAGCATGCATGCTCTCTTCGTGCCTGTGAGGATTTGCACCGGGTGCTCCGGGTTCCTGCCCCAGTCCAAAGACCTAGAGAAGGTCAAGCGAAAACTCTGAATAGCCCAGAGATGTGAATGTGTCTGGGTTACCCCTGAGATAGCTCATGGGTACAGAAAATGAACGACTGTATGTGTACATTTCAGGGCATTTGATTAATTACGTTTTATGTCTTGTGCTTAAGAAGAACATGTGGAAAAAAGTTAGAAAACCATGAAATCACTCTGATTTTTCCTGATTCGCTGACCAGGATCTTTGCTGCCCAAAGAGCTCTGATCTGTGAGTCATACACATGGGTAACATACTGTGACAACAATTGGTAGATGCGGTGGGCCTTATTTCACTCCCATAATGCCTATGTGCCTGTCTGCGTGATACAAAGCACTGACCAATGGCAAACTAGTGACAGAGCACTGAAAATCAGGCCTCCTGATGGACAATTTTCGAGGCCAGCCACCAAATTTCTAGTAAGACAGATAGATGTTTATTGCCTCTGCTGGGAATTTTGGGAAGAAAAGTGGCTAGAAAGAGCAGCGGACTGTGTCGGCGTCTGGGCTCTAGGCTCCAGTGTGCTTCCGGTGCGCCACTCTGCACACCCCACATGGGTCTCGAACCCACAATCACTGGGTCACGGAAAATGATGGCAGACTCGGCAGAAGATGGTTTTGATCCATCGACCTCCGGACCCGGCACGCTCCCGCTGCTGACCTCTCACTTTCTGTGTGTCTGGAGCCTGCAATAGAGATCTTGCAGTCACGTGACCGGAAAGTACACAGACGCCATCTTGTCGGGCAACACCACAGCTGAATACTGCTGCACTCGTGTACAGAATGGATCACTTTCAACCGACGGACTACACGGCTAATTTTTCTAATGCACAGATAATTAGATATATGTCTAAAATAAACGGTCTACAGATTAGTGACCCTTATGGCTTACCGGACGGAGTTTTCACGACCGTGTCAGTGGATGTTGAACTGCCGGAGGTGGAATACCCAGATGTGTACAATTACCTAATCAACTTTCCTTCGCTGTTCAGTGGTGAAGCACATGCTTATAAATCTCTGGAGAGTTATCTCTACAGAAATTCAGGATTTGTCAGCTCCCCTAAGATGTGGCATCTTGTAAAGAAGAAAAAACTATCGTCATTGGCCAGGTAAGTCAGTAGTATCTATCAGTAGTATCTAGCATAGCACTGACCAGCCGATTATGGTTGAATATTTTATATTATCAGTTAGATCAAGTATCAGTAGTCTATCACTATTACTGTATATATGGTAAACCTGCTTAATGAAATAAAAACGTATTTGTCCAGTTTAATTTCCTTAGTTTTTACCTTAATTAGCAATACTGATAAATCATAATTCTTAGAATTAAAGATGTGTGGGCATATATATTTATTTATAAGTCCTTATAAGGATTGATCCTTATATTTATAAGGATTTACTACTAAGACAGTGGTAAATTCTTATAAGTTCTTTACTGTTTTTTTTCGTACCACACCGCTAAAGACCCAATCCACCCCCGCCCCAACCCTATTTTCTCAGGCTCCCACTTCCCGGAATTTTTTTATTAGAGCAAGTCATAAACTTATGCTGCAAATAACCACATGGATATACTGAAATAAATACATGACGAACCTGAGATGAAATGGTCACTGCACAGGCGCCAGTGATCGCTCCTTCCAGTCGGTACCCATGCCTTGTTCTTGTTGTTTGGATCAGCCCGGCCGATAGCAGCAATCCATTTTGCGCACCTGTCAGGGTCCCGTGGCAGCCTATGAAACTTTCTTCCTGTTTTCTGACCTCTCCTGTTGTAGCATTTATATGCCATGCAAGTATCCGGCATTGTGGCACGGTAATTTTTGAATATTTCGGCAAAAAAAAAATGAAAGTCAGCGGAAATATGGCGCTTGACCGCCAAGATGGCGTTTGTCTACAATCTGGAGCGGATGTGACGTCACATGCAAGTGCTCCATAGCTGCCTTCTGGAAAATGCTGGAGTAAAAAGACCACCAGCTAGCAGAGGATGGTTTCGATCCATCAGCCTCTGGGTTATGGGCCCAGCACGCTACCGCTGCACCACTCTGCTGATCTCACATCCCAGATGGGACTCTAACCCACAGTGCCTGGCTTAGGAAGCCAGTGCCTTATCCATTAGGTCACTGGGGCTCTGCGGCAACAGGATGAAAAAGGGCAGCCACTCAAAAATAGCTAGGCTCGTTCCTCAGGTGTCTCTCATCTCCGCGACAGAAACTTCTTTTGTGTTTGCTCAATTTGAAATAATTTGCTGGGTCTGCACCAAAGTCAAACGCTTGCAACGTAATGACATTTCAGTATTATGGGTAGACCATAATATTGGTCTAATGGTAAAATAGCTCGTGCTATTTTACCGTTAGACCATTCACTATACACTATGTGTATAGTGAATGGTCTAACGGTAAAATAGCACGAGCGCTCGAGAAATTTTTGATACGTTGTAAGGTTATAATTTTACTTGACAACAGAATGTATCTGAATTCTGATTGGTTGTTGTTATATTATTGCCCTTCTGTTGTGTCCTTGAGCCCAGAGCGGAGGGGGGAGGGAGGGACAGGGTTCTGCTGAAGCGCACATAGTGTTCTGGTCAAGGGAAATTGTGTAAAATGTGTTTCTTCAATTCAGAACACGCTTAAAAATGTTTTCAAAAGACAGGCGGAGGAACCAAACATTTCTGATCAAGAAGGCGGAGGCTGTTTTGCTGATTCCATGAAAATGTTTGATTTGATTAAAAGGTGTCTGGGCCGCGAACAATGTCCACATCACCATCGGGTTGTTGTTGTTTACATGTGTCATGTTACAGGAACTTGGTCAGGTCTCTGCAGGTGTTAACTGAAGCGCTTCAAATTCAGGGTTAGCGGGCTGCTAAAGTTTGCAGGCACTTTACAAACAAGACTCGGTGCAATATTAGCCAACATTAGCACAATCTGATATTATTTAATAATGTCTTTGTGACCTTAATGAACTCCAGTTGTTGTCGGATTGTTATTTACATGCCACACAAACTGAGAAAACAGTCATATTCATCTGTTGTCGTTTTTACACACTGAATCCGAACTGTTGTTAACTGATTCATTTTACAAGCTAGTCTAACACTAGGGCGGCATGGTGGTGTAGTGGTTAGCACTGTCGCCTCACAGCAAGAAGGTCCAGGTTTGAGCCCTGGGGCCGGCGAGGGCCTTTCTGTGTGGAGTTTACATGTTCTCCACATGGGTGTGCTCCGGTTTCCCCCAAAGACATGCAGGTTAGGTTAACTGGTGACTCTAAATTGAGTGTGAATGGTTGTCTGTGTCTATGTGTCAGCCCTGTGATGACCTGGAGACTTGTCCAGGGTGTACCCTGCCTTTTGCCCGTTGTCAGCTGGGATAGGCTCCAGCTTGCCTGTGACCCTGTAGAAGGATAAAGCGGCTAGAGAATGAGATGAATCTAACGCTACATTCCTCAAGGACAATTTGCTCGCGAGCAGCTGCTCACTGCACTGCAACCGCACTTGCTAATTGACATGAGCTTGCTGTTTTCGTGACCACGCCCCCAGAGTGAATATTCATGAGCGAATTGGGCGTGGTGTTTCACCCAGTAGAAACCTACAGTAACCCTTTGTGTCTCATGCACGGGGCCGGATTTTTTTCTTCAATCAGAAATATTGGTAGGGACACGCCCATACCACCCACACCCAATTCTACACCTGTGTTGTTGAGCATGGAGAAAACCAGAAAATAGGGAAAAAGTTAGGGCAGGTAAAATAAAGATTTTTTCTTTCTTTTCTAAAATAAGGTAACTATTCCTAAATCTACTATAATACCACATGAGCATATAGAATAAAAGAACCAAATTCCTATTTTAACTCACTACTCTAAAAAACCCATTCATCAATTTCATTTAAAAAGGGTGTGTTAAATAAAGAAAAAAAAATTTTTTTTGAACAAAGGTACCATTCAGGCCCAGCGCCGTGGGGGGGGGAGGGGGCGTCACCCCCTCGTGGCTACAGCCCCGCCCCCTCAACGGAGACTCAGATCACTTAATTGTTTTCTTATGAAAATGTAATGTATTATAGACATACCGTAAAATACCAAATAATAGCCGAGTTCCAATTAACCGCCGAGTTCCCTTTAACGGCCGGGTGTACGCGTGTGTTGTGACAAATAAAGGCCGGTTCCGAATACTCGCCGGGGTCTAAAAAAAAAAAGCGTCCGAACGTTCTATCTAGAATCTTGAGGCCCAGCACTTTTCTGGTTTTCTGGTGTTTAAACGATTTTGCATTGCATAGTTTTCTACCGAAACAATATGAATGAATGAATGAATGAATGAATGAAATTATTTCTATAATACTGTTTACAACATTTTGTTACGTGATAATAAACATGCCATTTCAATGTTATAATCTTGGTCTACCATAATATTTCTTGAGGAATGCAACTCCGTAACTTTTGACAGATGTCTTAGCCACCCCTTTGGGTATACCCAACGAAAGCCAGCGTGTGTGGTGACATTGAGGACTGCGGGTTTCCAAGGTTGGACTGCTGCTTCTGTTAAACGACCTAAATTGCCGAATGCATGCGTCAAAGCACACACTGAGTTTTATTAAAGACCTTATACCATTTCACTTGCCCTTACCCATTCGGATCTGGAAGACGCTTTACAAAAAAGGTGAGAGCGTTCTAACATGCATTTCAGTCTGCTCGCGGCCAATCTAATCCAAGGGGCCTTTTCAACAAGTTATCTGTCGTGCAAGTTGGGCAGAAGCACGCGTCAGGCAGGCAACATGTAGGCCTACAAGTCAGTAACCTATTCAACTAACTTTCATCCGAACTTTAAGTTTTCTACGGGGTCGAGCCACCGTACCAACTCACTCGGGGAATAGGCTCATATCGGCCAAATAGGGAGACGTCTTGGAGAGAAACGTGATGCAAGATGACAGTATGTAGCCACTGCAGGTCACTTATTTTTCAGCATAAGAAAAACCCCTTTGGTTTGACACTTCGCACCCTAATTATGTTGCTTCAACGTCGCGCCCTCCATGCAATTTCAGATTGACAGACATCGCGAAGCGCAAAGGGTGGAGGCTGCATGGGTGAGGGTGATAGCAAGTGACCATAACTTTGCAGAGTAATTAAATCACAGTGCTGCGCACAGACAATGGTGTGGTTTCTTGATTATTTTGTAAAGCATGCGCTTAACTAGTCATTAACAGGAAAAGGTGTGTGATTTATCCTTTATCCACCCCGACTGTTCCATGCGAAGATGCATTCTGCGTCTTCAAAATTCCCCGAAGTCGGCACCATGCTATCTGTAATCTAACTCTAAACAAACTGTAAGTTATACTGGTTAAAAGTAGGCCTATCTGAGAATGATTTTTTTCCCCGTTTTGAGGTAGATTTTGGGGAAGGTGTTTGTGAAGAAGGAATTAATCGCCTGTTCCAAATAGCCGCCTAGTCTCTAATACGCGCCGGGTCTCTTACGTGATTGAGACAAATAATCGCCCGGGCTATTATTTGGTATTTTACGGTATTAATAATTTGCATTTTCAAATACGAAATATTAAGTGGTTGCGCATTGCACAAAAATACATTTCACATAAATCACCTGTTTTAGACATAGATATGTAATGCTGACACAGCCGCGCACACACAGACCAGTGATAAGGACAAGGGTCGTGCGGGCGGGGGTTTTACATGTACACTTACAAATGCACTGTCTCTGCAATATCCTGTAATATGCAGTCAAGTTTACGGGAGTAGTCTTTCCCCCACCGAATTAAACGAATTCAATCACAATATTGTGAATCCATTTTCTTTCTTTGTAGGCTAAGTTTATCTCCGTTTATGTTGGTGTATGTGTTCATATATGGTTCGCTTTGTGCGCAAATAGTGTAAGAATATGTGTCGTTGACATCACCCCCCATGCAGCGGGGGTGAAAATTCATCACTTCAGAGTGTTTAGTCCCCTACACGCCTAAACTGGGATCACGGATTAAGTGGTTAGCGTTGACTCGGTGCGAGTCAGGAAGGCTATTACTGGTGCAGCCGCGGGGTCTGTTGATTTTTTTAAATTATGATTTTGGCCGCCGAGCCAAGTACCTTAGACTTGCATTGACGTTTTGTTTTCATGCCGTGGAGCTATTTGTATGTATTTTAAATTTAAAGGACTTACCTGTAGGTTTGTGTGTGTTGTTTTATGTTTGGCATCTTTCCGGTTGTAACGTGTGTCTGTGAAAAAATCGGAGGGGAGGGTTAACAGGTGGGCACGGGGGCTGATAAAGCGCAACTGCCCTGGTAATATGCCACATGATTTTCCCGGACTAAAGCACCCTTCGGGGCCGTGGTTTTGTGGTTGGCGCAGTTAATTGTTTGAAACACGTTGTCAGACCGTCATACACACTATATGAAAAATATTTGCCCCCTTGCGATTTCTAATTGCCCCCTTAGTAAACTGTTCCTGGCGCCGGGCCTGGTACCATTCCTGGAGGCACTATAAAATCATGTTGATGGCTGTAGCCAAAAGAACAAGCCCCTATTCCAACCAACCATTCTAAAAAAAATTTGCTTGATATAACATCCTTATTTAGAGAACATATCAGATCTTAAACTGATAAGAACACCTACTACACTTGATCTTAACCAAAAGGCTGAGAAGTGATAATTTACTGCAGTCAATAGCTTTAAATATACCACTTCCAAATATTAAAATCCAGAAAGGTAAACACAGGTAGACTCCGCCACCAACAGCTGGATCATTTTGAAGAGAGACATCGGCTTGTGGGGTGTGTGAGAGAGGCGAGTGCTTCAATGCAAAAAGATCAATAGTTCTAACATTTGTTGACCAAAAATGTTCAGCTCCGTCTGAGCAAAGCCTGCAAAAATATGTTGAACTCATTAACATTTCTCTCCACAGAAATCTTTAGTAAAAGGCAAAAGATTTATGTGTCAATGAAGAGAAACCTGATCTACACTTAACACTGGATCAGGTTAGTGACACTGGATTGGAGGTGCAGAAAGCTGGTATAGGGTAAGGTGGCCTGGGCCAATCTCTTACACCTTTACAGCTTTGCTAGCGATTGCACACAGGCAGAGAAATGTCTGACCAACGAGCTTTTTTGAAAGAAAGAAAGAAAGAAAGAAAGATAAGCAAGCGGGGTGTGGGGGTGTTGAATTTTGAAAAAGAACAGTTGAGTGCTGTGTGATCTGTCCAATATCACGGGTGTATCCTATAAATTAAATATGAACACATCAGCTGGAGTTTGATTATTGACAGGAACGCTGTTGACCACAGCAGTAAGTGCTTTCCATACCACATTTTCCTGCCTTCCTGTGATGCTACTATTCAGGCTGCCAAATAGAAATAATTTATTCCATTGGATTTGTGATGTTAAAGCTTCTATTCTGAGGGCAGATAAGTTTCTCTTCTTGGCCATATTACGCTTCTCCATGTCGTAAAGTCAAGGAGCAAGGCCTCTAAACCGATAATATTTAGGACTGTGATATTTAAATGACAATGGTTTTCACCCACCACATTTATCAATGCCCAATCATTCTTACGCTGTGATTGGCAAGATACAAACATTTCATGAATCACACGTGAACCCTGTCATACGGTGATTTTTACACTTTGATCTGCGCTGGTTTCTACGTTAGATTGATAAATGAGGGCTGTTGTGTCGTCCTCGTTAGTATAGTGGACAATATCTCTGCCTATCACGCAGAAGACAGGGGTTTAATTCCCTGATGGGGACACTTTACAAATTTATTAACTTGTGCAGCAGGGGGATGGAGTGGTTCGCACTGTCGCCTCACAGCAAGAAGGTTCTGGGTTTGAGCCCAGCGGCTGGTGGGGGCCTTTCTGTGTGGAGTTTGTGTGTTCTCCATGTGTCAGTTCTGGTTAACCCCACAGTTCAAAGACATGTAGTTGGGTTAACATGGGGTGGCGTTGGGCTGAAGTGCCCTTGAGCGTATATATATATATATATATATATGAATGATTCACCACATTTCGTGTCAATTAAATCTTATTAATAGTAACAGATCTAGATAAATCCAGTGACTATAGACCAAACTTTAATATGGCTAAAGTCAATGTTAATGTCAATTATGACTATTATAAGTTGCCAATGGTAGACCCTCTGATGATGTTCTTCTAATAATATTCTATTTCTAAGTCTAAGTTAGTAAAAATCAGACAAAAAAAGTCAGACAAGTTCATTAGAATCTAACGTCTGGTCTGGTGATCTAACCTTGTCAGATATAGGGTCGTCCAAATTCCGCTCCATTCATATGCGTGCTTGATCTGCGCGCGCACGCCTCCGGCATTCACTCCAATCCCCCCGTTACGCCGATCAGTGTACTGACCGGGGAATTGGCATATACCACGGGGTACACACTTGAGTCCACCCATACAATGTCAGACACACGAAAAGCAGAAAGTCAACTATTAATTTTCATCAGCATAAATGTATCAAGTTATATATTTTTTAACTAATCATGTGTAGTAAGTGCGGGCGGGAGATTTTTATGTTGTCAGCGGGAGGTCGGGAGGATTTTCTAAATGTTCCCTAAAGCGGGAGATCTCCTGCCCACAGCGGGAGAGTTGGAGCCTCTGTATATAGATTAAGGCACTGCCTAAAAGCAGAGCTCCCATCTGTTTCTGGGTTGTAGAATTGTCTTATATCATAGCCAGCCTCTTTTGTTTTATTTCTTTACCATTATAGTTACTATACTGTTTCCTTATGTTGTACAAAACAGACATAGAAAGAGAATAGCTCTGGCCTGATGAGTAGAGTCAGGGCACTGATTTTATTTACAAATTCGATTTCACCATTGCTGAGATCTCATCTCATCTCATCTCATCTCATCTCATCATCTCTAGCTGCTTTATCCTGTTCTACAGGGTCGCAGGCAAGCTGGAGCCTATCCCAGCTGACTACGGGCGAAAGGCGGGGTACACCCTGGACAAGTTGCCAGGTCATCACAGGGTTGACACATAGACACAGACAACCATTCACACTCACATTCACACCTACGGTCAATTTAGAGTCACCAGTTAACCTAACCTGCATGTCTTTGGACTGTGGGGGAAACCGGAACACCCGGATGAAACCCACGCAGACACGGGGAGAACATGCAAACTCCACACAGAAAGGCCCTCGCCAGCCATGGGGAATGAACCCAGGACCTTCTTGCTGTGAGGCGACAGCGCTAACCACTACACCACCATGTGCAATGCTGAGATAAGAATACAAAAAAAACATCTTGGAAAAATAATATCATTTTGAAAACAAAATATAATACAACGAATACCCTGCCTGGTACGAAAACCCAGGATCAAGACCTAGTGGGATTAGGACCTCCTGGGAACGGACTCCTCGTCCAAATGCAGCGCATGTAGCTCTGGGGATTCAAGCTTTGACTTTGAAAAGACAATTAAGGTTTCGTTAAAAAAAGTGCAATTGAGGAAATATTTAAAACACTCAACATCATCATTATCAACATACTAATATTAAGAAATTGTATTATGAAAGACCATTAAAGAGTTTTCTAGGGTTTGTTCGTAAAAGATGAACATATTTTTCAGGTCCTTATTACACGGTTATCAAAATGAATAATGCACGTAATAGCAGCGCTCCTGCACCCAAAAGCGAGTGGAGCCCCATAGGCATAGAGTGTGGATACATAAAGAAACCCATCAAGTTGTTTTCCGATGGTTACGGTCCTGTGTGTGCCTGCCACCATACCAGTGTTAGTAATTACCAGTCATACACACCGCCGAGTAGCCCTTCCATCCATTATGTGTAGCCACTTATCCTGTTCTACAGGGTCACAGGCAAGCTGGAGCCTATCCCAGCTGACTATGGGTGAGAGGCGGGGTACACCCTGGACAAGTCACCAGGTCATTGCAGGGCTCACACATAGACACAAACAACCATTCACACCTATGGTCAATTTAGAGCCACCAATTAACCTTACCTGCATGCCTTTGGACTGTGGGGGAAACCAGAGCACCCGAAGGAAACCCAGGCAGACATGAGGAGAGCATGCAAACTCCACACAGAAAGGCCCGTGTCAGCCGCTGGGCTCAAAGCCAGGACCTTGTTGCTGTGAAGTGACAGTGCTAACCACTACACCATCGTGCCGCCCCCGCCTAGTAGCCAGTGTCAGTAATTACCAGTCATACACACTGCCTAGGCGGCACGGTGGTGTAGTGGTTAGCGCTGTCGCGTCACAGCAAGAAGATCCGGGTTTGAGCCCCGTGGCCGGCAAGGGCCTTTCTGTGCGGAGTTTGCATGTTCTCTCTGTTTCTGCCGGGTGCTCCGGTTTCCCCCACAGTCCAAAGACATGCAGGTTAGGTTAACTGGTGGCTCTAAATTGACCGTAGGTGTGAATGTGAGTGTGAATGGTTGTCTGTGTCTATGTGTCAGCCCTGTGATGACCTGGTGACTTGTCCAGGGTGTACCCCGCCTTTCGCCCGTAGTCAGCTGGGATAGGCTCCAGCTTGCCTGTGACCCTGTAGAACAGGATAAAGCAGCTAGAGATAATGAGATGACACACCGCCTAGTGGCCAGTGTCAGTAATTACCAGTCATACACACTGCCTAGTGGCCAGTGTTACCCTAGGGCCTAGGCTGACACTTGCACGACTTTTGGCCGCGATTTTGTCGTGGCAAGTCGTGCCATTTTGGGGCACGAACTGGGAGGCTCCCGCACTGTTCACGACTAGTTCACACATAGTTCACGACGAGTTCACGAATGCGTGCCCGTCCACATTCACGAACTGGCACGACGAGTTCACGCATAGTTTGCGCATAGTTTACGCACTTCCCGCATTGGCACGACGAGTTTGCGCAATTCGGATGGTGTCGTGCCGACTTGGGCACGCCTGTGTCATGCACAACCTCATCCTCATCAGATACCCACACGCAATTTCAGAAGTGGACTGCGAAGATCCGGACACACATGATCTGATCCCTGGTGGATGGAGGACTGACCGATACCTGCAGGGGCTGCTGCCTCTAACCGGCCATCATACCCAGAAGGATGCAAAGGATCAGCGAGACTACCTGTCACATTACTACATGTCCCCTGCTGGTGCTGTCCCTTGGCAAGAAAGAATGGTAGTAGCTTCATGAGCTGCATCCACAGTTGTTCCATTTTTGAAATAAAAGAAACGAAACTCCCCCCCCCCAAAAAAAGTCATGAAGGAATAGAAAATAAAAGACATTAAAGAAAAAAGCAAGAAAAAAAATTGCAAATGGCGAGAAGTGTCCGGGAAGCCCTATATATACCCCCGCACCGACGCGAGCACCACTGTCGCACAGTAGTCGTGAACTGCTCGTGAACTTGTCGTGAACTGCTCGTGCCATGCACAAACTGTTCGTGAAGTGCGTAAACTAGTCGTGAACTGCTTGTGCCATCAATGCGTGACCGTGTCAGTGGGAAGGCACGGCCACGCTGCGACGCGCACCAATTCGTGAACATGTCGTGAACTCGACGTGAGCTGTTCGTGAACTATTCGTGGCAGTTCGTGACAGTCGTGGCATGGCGCGCACTTCCACGCACTGGCACGCATCCTCCCAACGAGTTCACGACGAGATCACGAACAGTTTGTGCATAGTTCACGACTCGGTCGCGAAATTTTGTCGTGACCAAAATTTTGAACATTTCAAAATTCTTGTCCCGACATGGCACGCAGTCACGACGGGTTTATGCATACTTCACGCCAGTTTACGACTAGTTTGCGCACTGGCACGACTCGAGTCGTGCCAATGCGTGCCACAGAATCGTGCAAGTGTCAGCCTAGCCTTATAGTATAGTGTAGTCAGGCACATCAAGCAACATGTGAACTGGTGCCTTTTGCTATTTTGGATTTTTGAAAAAAGTATTTTTCAAATTTTTACATAAAAAATTGATTTTGACTTAGTTTCTCAGAGCAATGTTCATTTCTGGACCATATATCTAAAACTATTCATGATCCAGATTTGAAACTTGATATGCATGTTAACAAGGTGATGTTACATGTTCCTAACATTTTTTTTAACGTTTCACCCTTACCCCCAACTGCTCCTTGGGTGCTGTTGCATAGCTGGCCACTGCTGTGGGTATGTTTGTGTTCTCAATGCTCACTTGTGTGTGTTCACTGCTTCAGATGGGTTAAATGCCGAGGAGAAATTTCACTGTGTGCTTCAGTCTGTGCTTGAGTGTACGGGTAACAAATAAAGGCTTCTTCTTCTTCTTAAATCTACTCGGCTCAATAACACATGTTCAGTACTGACACAGATACTAGTAAACAATCCTGTTGTCATTGCAGTGTGATTCTTGCCGTCTACAAAGATCTTGTTTCTCCGTGAATAAAAACAAAAGCATGTCACATAAAATGATCAGTGATCAGGTTTATTTTACACCCAAATGCTTGACACTCGGCATCTTTAGGGTTGTTTACAACAATTTAGAAGCAATGTGTCCACGAGCTCCACTAGCCTCGCTAAATCATGTTTAGAGCGCTGTTTGGAGTGAAACCATCTGACTGCCATCTTACCACTCACATTGTGGAGCAGCATAGTCATTCAGACTACTGGAAGCTGCACAAAACTTTTTCTATATTTTTAGGCTCTGAATGAGATTCTCTCACAACATGATCAAAATGTGCGCTGTTCAATTAATACTGTATCTTCAGCTACTATTAACACATATCCATCTTCCATCAAATACTGCCTGGAAACACAATAAACTCTCTCAACAACCTCTCTCTTCTCCTTTCGGCATTTCATCCACGTGTGCTATAGCCAAAACAGCTGGAGCATCTGTATCTACTGTTGTACAAAAAGCAGCTCCTCCTTCTTCAAATACTGCATCAGGCACAAACACAAACAGCCTTTACACCCTCTCCTTCAGCTACAGCATCGGGGTTTTAGTAAAAAATAACAGTAATTGCAGTAACTGATTCCGCAGTGCCAAATACATTACTGTTTCTGAAATGTGATCAGGAAGTTTTACAGGGGCACAGCAGATATATATTGGGGCACGTGTTCCAGTAAAATGGGTCTGGCGATGCTGATGGACAACTCATAAATTCAAGCAACAAGCTAAATGCAAGCTTGACACTTACTGTGCAGTGAGCTCTTTGGGATGGCGCTTCTGACTTTTGTTTCCAGACCGTAGGAACTGCTCCGTGTACCAGACATCGCTCAAATCCTTCTATATGAATCTGCATGACAAATTTATCTTTTTCAAAATGTATGGAGCAGACACCAAACCATCCTGTTGGCTTGAAGTTACCTCTCTTCGTCAGTACAAATCAAATCCATTCGTTTCACAAGTGTCCTGCCGACTTTGGGCAACAATGGATCAAAATTCTGCTTTTTTAATCGGCTACACTTGAACAGCCTTGAAGGACACACCCCTGAGGAGGCATGCTTTGGTTTTAGTTTTGTTGCAGAATAAAAAAAAAAATTGTTAAAAACGTGTTACACTTTGCAAAGCAGACAAAGCCAGAAATGCCATGAACTTTCAAGTGTTTCGCATATGACGTCACTTCATTGAATGAACAGTAACTTACCAGGAACGCGTTCGTGTAATGGCGGATTCAAAGAGCCAAACTTTACCAACTAAACAGAACATGTTCCCGGTCTCATATTAAAATGCAATTTAGACAGTAAACTATTTAACATGTCTAGTTTTATAAGGTATAATTTATAAGGTATAATAAGAAATGTGAGAAATTTTAATTTTTAGCTCACCTGGACCAAAGGTCTGGTGGGCCAATGCCATGGGCTGCAGGTCAGTGTAAAGAGGTAGGGTTGGTTTCCTGCAGCAGAACTTGAAAACTGTGACAAATAATATCTTGAAAGTTGGTATATAGGGTAGGGGATATAGATGACTCTGTCTTCTTGTTTGTTTATTGTGGCTGAATTATATATATATTATATGTGTTCTTTATGTGTGTCTCTTGCAGGTCTGTTTAATATATTTTTGAGCCCAAATCTGATTGGATGTACTGTATCTATTTTACACTAAAATCTGGTAAAGGATGATCTAAGCACTTTCAGAGACTTGTGTAAAATAAAACCACAGCGGCCTCCACACAAGGAGGTTGGGTTTGATTACACACAGCTGCAAAGGAAACAGAAACAAAGAGACAGGGACAACCAACACTGCATGAAAATCCACAGCAGTGAAGAAACCACATTACCTGACTTAAATGTAAATTATTTAGAGTTATGCAGACATGTTATATCTACCTCCATTCATGCAGTATTTCAGTATCTACAGAGAATTAATGAAGTATCATGGCCCTGTAAAATGTCTTTAGGAGGCAGTTAGTCACACCACCATATTGGGGCAGGGTTTTTACATTACTCAGAGCATATTTACTGTTGATATCAGGTGACATGTCAAACAACATACATGATTTCAACAATATTTACAGGGTCATAATAGACATTAATTAGAACAAACACCAGATATATTTTTTTCTGGTTATATATTGGGAAATGAAACAAGCTGCTGATACTAAAAGCTTTCAGGTGAGTAACAGCACAATCATAAACCAAAACATTAAATGAAAAGAGAATGTCTGCACTTTTTCCTGACCTAATCTGAAACAGAGAAAACACCACTATGCCCCACTGAATGGCAAACACCATGAGGAATTTCAGACATTCACAGTGAGTATCTGATATATACAACATACAGAAATGTGATATCTGTATTCCAGCTGTTAGAAATTACACAAGCTGCCAAAGTGTTACACTCTGACAATTCAAATAACCAAATTTTACAATCATGGTGAGCAGAAAACCATCTCAAAATGCACAACACATCGAACATTAAGTTGGATGAGCTACAACAGCAGAAGACCACATCAAGTTCCAGTCCTGTCAGCCAAGAACCGGAATCTGAGGATACAATGGCGATAGACTCACTGAAACTGGACAGTTGAAGATTTAGAGAAAGACGAGGAGAATTTTTTCCCCAGTAATCTTCAACTGTATAATCACCAGTGGCAGCTTGTGGACTAGCAGGACTAAGCCCTCCTGTCTTTCAAAAAAAAAAAAAAAAATCAGTATAATATTTCATTTTTTGGCTTCAACATTGTCTTATTTTGGTTAGGACATTGGACTTGAGTTGAGGCCTCCATTGCTTAGACATTGCCTGTTGGAATTTTGATTTTGTCCAATCACAGCCCGCCTTTTCGGGCTAGGGTCTCGCGCCGCTGGATTTTGGTACAGTAGGACGGGCTGTACGAACCTGTGGCGAAACTTTCCTCCCACGTTTTTCGGGGGCCGAACCGCAGGGGCGTGGCCTACCGTCTCGCACCTAAAACGTGGTCAAATTGTAACAAATGTGGTATCAGTAGATAGCCCTAAGTGAGACGAAACGGGGGATACTTGTCTGACGTCTGTACGACCTTCCTGTCTGGAACAGCGGCCCAAAACGCACTCGGCCAAAGGCCTCATAAAAATAGTTGAAAATATTCACAAAAAAATCGGGAAAAGGTGCTATTGACTTGGAATCAAGTCTACCCCCCCCTAAATCGAGGGTGCTGAGCGCGCCTGACTTGGAGCCGAGTCTCTAGCACCTTCACGTCCGGAGCAGCGGCCCGAAAAGCACTCGGCAAAAGGCCTCATAAAAATAGTTGAAAATATTCACAAAAAAATCAGGAAAAGGTGCTATTGACTCGGAATCAAGTCTGCCCCCCGTAAATCGAGGGCGCTGAGCGCGCCTGACTTGGAACCAAGTCTCTAGCACCTTCCTGTCCCGAGATACGCCCAAAGGTGAAAGGTCAGAAAAAAAGTGTAAAAATATTCGTGAAAAATTACCCGAATGTCCCCGCGGCTTCAAAATCGTCGCACACCCTAAATTGGGGTCCCCGATTGTGGCTGAGGTGTCCGCGAAGCCGTAGGACCTTTAGTTTCAGAGTTATTCAAAAACAAACCCTAACCCATTCATTTCAATGGAAGGCCCCGCCTTTTCAGGCTAGGGTCTCGCGCCGCTGGATTTTGGTACAGTAGGCCGGGCTGTACGAACCTGTGGCAAAACTTTCCTCCCACGTTTTTCGGGGGCCGAACCACAGGGGCGTGGCCTACCGTCTCGCACCTAAAACGCGGTCAAATCGTAACAAATGTGGTATCAGTAGATAGCCCTTAGCAAGACGAAACGGGGGATACTTGTCTGACATCTGTACGACCTTCCTGTCCGGAACAGCGCCCCAAAACGCACTCGGCCAAAGGCCTTATAAAAATAGTTGAAAATATTCACAAAAAAATCAGGAAAAGGTGCTATTGACTCAGAATCAAGTCTACTCCCCCCTAAATCGAGGGCGCTGAGCGCGCCTGACTTGGAACCGAGTCTCTAGCACCTTCCTGTCCCGAGATACGCCCAAAGGTGAAAGGTCAGAAAAAAAGTGTAAAAATATTCGTGAAAAATTACCCGAATGTCCCCGCGGCTTCAAAATCGTCGCACACCCTAATTTGGGGTCCCCGATCGTGGCTGAGGCATCCACGAAGCCGTAGGACCTTTAGTTTCAGAGTTATTCAAAAACAAACCCTAACCCATTCATTTCAATGGAAGGCCGGTAGTGAAAATTTCCCCCAAGTCCCACTTGCCAAAAAACATCCCAGCGGAAGGTGTTAGGAGCACGTTTCAGCCCATTTGGAGTCTATCGGTACCTATTTTGGAGACATGATTTTTAAAAATGTTTTTGAAAGGTTAGGCCTCGTTCCGGGTATAGGATACTGTCAATAGGCCTAATTCCGGAATTGAAGTCCAATGTCCTAACCTGGTCCAAACTCAATTTTGACGTGCTGGGACGTGCCCTCGGACCCTAAGCCATGCCCCCAAGGTTTTTTGGGAAAACCGGACAACTTTATCAGGAAAAAGGCCCATAACTCGGTCCACGAAAGACACCCGAGAAAACTTTTACCATAGGGCCGGACAGACCCGGCTCCTCTACCAAAACCCAAAGGCGCGAAACCTAGGCCCAAAAAAATTGACCGTTTTTGGAGGGAAAATGAAATTCCAACCTGTAAGTCTAAGCAATGAGTTAGGTTAGGATTCGTTCCGGAAATGAAGTCTATTTCCCTAACCCGATATTTGGCTGTTGGAACTCCTTCACTTCAGAGCGAGCCCTTTTGCAGGCTGAAAGTTGTATGTGTACAAAAAAGGATGCGTGGGGCTCAGGGTAACCATATTTAACGGATTTTTGAAAAAAAAAAAATTGGCCTCATTGCCAGCCCCTACGGATGGGTCAAAGGCCTAATACCCTTACTCGACACCGTGGGCCTAAAATCATCCAAAAAATTTTTTTTCCACTCCCAGGGCTTATATGGGATGCTGAAACACAATATCCCATCAGAAATGACTTTTCTGACTTTCTTAGGCTACGTTTACATTACGTCGAATCAGCGGATCATCCTTAAAACGATTCGCGTTTACACTAAAACCGTTAGCCGTGCACACAGCAACGCCAATACGCGGATACGCTCGGCTCTGCAGGCATCCTGCGCTCCAAATCACTCTGCCCTGAACAGCGAGTGCCCTCTGGAGGGTGCGCACTCCAGCCCTGCGCAGCTCACAGAGCGCGCGAGTGAAGTGCACAAGCCACGATTCGGGACTGAGCCGCTGTGTGTGAGATCCCAGAGCATATCACTTACTACTTGCAAGTGGAAGGATGGCAAGCCTAAAGACAATCATAACTACACAATGGGCAGTATTTGCATCAGTATTTGCAGCATTTTCATACTTTTATACTCTTTAATGAAAGGTGATACAAGGCGGAAGTCCGCGCCATTTTTCAGCAGTCGCGTCACATGACCAACGCCAGCGAATCAGGAAGGTGGATGTCACAGTGACGTTGTCCAATGACGACGCCAGCTAGAGCTCAGCACAAGCGTATCCGCGTATCTGCGTATTCGCAATGTTTACACAGCACCGGAGCTGACACGATCTGGATTGAATACGTGGACGCTGGCGTATTCCCGTTTCCAGGCGATTCCAGGCGGTTTAATGTAAACGGACAGTGCATCCGCGAAGCAAACGAGACAGATACGGTCTAGTGTAAACGTAGCCTTAGAAGAAGCTCTCTGCTGCTACTGCCCATCCCCCACACACTTCTTTCACAAACAAAGGAGAAGTAAGTCAAACACAGGGTCTCTTATGTAGACAATATTTTTGGACTGTTTAGTCAGTTAGGAGATTAATCTTGAAGTAAGGAACATAATCTATTGTGTACACATTTTTCTGGAATGGAATATCTGTTGGACTTCAAGACTAGGGAATCGTATGTTATCACATGTGTAACTACTTTTTATTTATATTTTAGCATGCCGCTGTGTCCATTATGCGATGTGGACCACAAATACCTCCGCCAACACCTCAGGAAAGGCCATCATGTGGTAAACAATGATGAGCTGGACCTATTAATGTTGTACACGAGTGGGCGGTGAGTTTTTTTTTTTTTAACAATATTGTATCAACTCAATGTCTGATATAATAGCATTTGATGTTTTTATATGTTTTTATGAGTTTAAGTTTTTTAAGTTATATTTCTCTTTATTTACTTCAGAGGAGTGAAGGGAAGACTCTATTGTATGGAGTGCCAGATAAAATATGTCCGGCTGGACAAACATTTCCTCCAGTCACACAAGAACTGGACGGTGAGCTTTTTGCACAGATATTTGCACACACATAAGAAACATGACATTGAGACATTGAGCTTTTTAAAAATATAATTGTACACAAAAGAATTCTGACAAGATGAGACAACAATTCTGTTTAAATCACTACACACTTATTACCATTCTTTATTAGGCTGAACAACGGAAGGACATGTACAACCAGGGGATACAAAAAAAGCACTTGATGGCCTCAGGGCTCTGAGGTTGACTTTCCCGGTTCTTCCAATGGTCAGCCAGCTGGACATCACAGAAGAAGATCTCAGGGAGGCGCCAGCTGACCCAATCCCGCCCGCCTCCCCTGATGCCCCCGCCGGTCCTGCCGCCTCCCCCGATGCCCCCGCCGGTCCTGCTGCCTCCTGTGATGCCCCTGCCGGTCCTGCTGCCTCCCGTGATGCCCCTGCCGGTCCTGCTGCCACCTCCTCTGCTGCACCGGCACCCGCAAAAGGACGCTCCATCCTCTCATGCCCCGGGTGTCGGGCAAGGGAAGAGGCAATCCGGCGCCTCCGCCATAACAACATTCTGCTTCGGGCCAAAATCAAGCTCCTTATGGGGAAAAAAGAAAAAAAGAGGGTGAAGTTTCAGAAGAGGAGGGAAGCTGCCACTGAAGATGACAGTGGAGAGCCTGGATATGGTTTGTATATTTTTTAAATGCTTTTTTCCCCACAGCTCTCCAAAGATTCATTTCCTTGCTAAACGGAGGCAGCTGTGACCTAATGGTTAGGGAGGTGGAGTTAAGATCAGAGAGTTGCAGGTTCAAACCCCACCCCTACTTCTCCCTACACCTCGATCCATGGCTGAAGTGCCCTTGAGCAAGACACCCAACCCCACATTGCTCCAGGGACTGTAACAAGATTGGTTCCAAGTCACCTATCCCCGCAATAGGGTCGGTTCCACAAATCAAGTCTATTGGCCTAACCCTAACTGTAAATTGCATTGGAAAAAACTGTCAGCAAAGGGTAATGTAATTTATTGTTAACTTCCTGCTGCATTTTTGTAGAAATACTCCTCTCAAAATATAAGGGACGCATCACCACCGAGAATGCCACATGCAAAGAGCAGAGCAACACGCAGCAGCGCGTGCAGTCGGTGCGCCAGTTCCTTATTAACAGTGCGGTGGGCGACGTGCCACATGCTGACCTGTTATATCTGCGCGACCACAGCAGGATCCGGGAGTAAGTACTGTTTTGTTAAATGTGCAGTAAACAGTATTTCATTGCCCTGTATTTATACTGAGCAATCACAAGGTTGAATCTATTCTGATAAAAAAAGTGTAATGTCAATGTAATGAATGTTGTGATGATCACTTATGTGGTCATGTGTGTCAAAGAAGTTGTCATTTGTGTCAAATCCCCCAAAATTGTCTTTTTTAACTTTTTTAGAGCTGTGAGAACATGGGTTGCATCCGGCCTGAAGCCCACCACGGTCAAAAAGAAAATTATTGATACCAAGGATTTTCTTAAGTGGGTGGGAATGGCGTGGCCGGGGGGTGTCCGGCTCTCACAGAGATCCATAGAGGGTCTCAAAGATGAGCTCTCTAGAGAGCTACGAAATCTGAGGGGCAGCGTGACGTCGCACGTGGTGTCTGTCAGGCGCAACAAATCCGGTAAGGTCATTACTGTGTCAGGGCCCAATCTATAGACTGCAAACATAGATTAATTTTATTTAATATTTAATAGATATATTTCCCATATAGTCCTATTCATGTGTGCACTGTACCGTGAAGCTTTTGAAATCTCAATATACTTTTGAAATGATGATAAAGGTTGTCTATTTGTATTCTATTCTATTCTGTTCTATTCTATATTCCAGAAAATGTCCTCCCCTTGGCTGTACACTGCAGCTTCATTAAAAAGGCCAACAAGCTCCTGCCCCAATTTTTCAGTAAGTCTATACATACATTTACATATCCAAAATTATAAGGGTGTTAATGACTTACAATTGTTTATGCATATATTTTTTCCTGTAATATTTTATTTACGTTTTCTTAGAGAAAGCTGTGACAACCAAAAAAAGGCCCCAAATTCAGAGATTTCTTGCCCTGCTGGCGGGGCTGATAATTAGTGAGACTGGCCACAGGATCACAGTGTTGAAAAACATGAGGGGGACTGATGTCCTAGAGGCTCGGGAAGCGGGGCAGTGCCACGTGATATATGTATGTTTTCATCTCCATTCATGTGTTTAGTAAAGCTCTTTCATATATTTTAAAAACAATATATTTCATATATTGGACATATGGGGCAGCCGTGGCTTAACCGCCCCTTTGGATAAGTGTAATGTAATGTAATGTAATATGTCTGTTTTACTCATCGTGTCCTCATACAGGTGAAGGAGCACAAGACACGCCGCACATTTGGCGATGCCAGGGTGCCTGTGCACGCCAATGTCTACCGCATGATGAAGACCTGGATGAAAAGGAGGGAGAACCTGCAGGGCTGGGGAGGCCCCTTCTTTTTTTCCAGTAGTGCTGGGGGGAGGGCGCCACTCCTCTTGGAGGATTTTAAGAGAACCTGGCTGGACCTGGGCTTCCCCGCACCCCCACCAACGTTTAACGCTCTAAGGAGCTCATTGGCCACTCATGCGAGTACAAGAACGGTCCCTGTCACAGTATGTATGTATGTATGAAAGTATGTTTGTATTATATATATGTATAAGAGTTCAATATCAAATTTAATTGTTCATGTCTCCAAAACACGTACCAATACACTCCAAATGGCCTGAAACATGCTCCTAACAACTTTCCCCAGGAGGATTTAGGGCTGTGGGAGAACAAGCCCGAAGTGTCCCCATGACCTTCTGTTCCATACTGTTCTATTAAAAGTGTGTTTTGAAATGTTTGATGTTATTGTATTTCTTTAAAGTTTTTTTGGCTTATTAAAGATATGGAAGTGCATTAAAGTTATTGAATTGCAATAAAATGTTTTTTGGTGTCCAGGTTCCAGATATCAAGTCACAACCCTATTTTGTTCCATATATCAAGTCTCAATTCCAGATATCAAGTCTGAATTCCAGATATCAAGTCTCGATATCTGGAATTGAGACTTGATATCTGGAATTCAGACTTGATATCTGGAATTGAGACTTGATATATGGAATTGAGACTTGATATCTGGAATTAAGTCTGAATTCCAGATATCAAGTCTGAATTCCAGATATCAAGTCTAGTGTAATAGCAATGGCATTTGATAGAGGAGCCCAGTCTGTACGACCCTGTGGTGAAAGTTTCCTCCAATGTCTTTCAGGGAGCGAGATATAAGGGTTTTTCCTGATAAAGTTGTCTGTTTTCCAAAGAAAAGAGTGTGGTGAAGTGTCTTATGGTCTGGTGGCACATGTCAGCACATCAGAATTGAGTTTGGAGCAAGTTCCAAAAAACTAGTCTGGAACCCAGAAACCGAGTCTGGGGGGTGTGGCTTAGGGCCAGGGTTGGTGCCCCAGTCTATCAGAATGGAGTTTGGAGCAAGTTCCAAAAAACTAGTCTGGAACCCAGAAACCGAGTCTGGGGGTGTGTGGCTTAGGGCCAGGGTTGGTGCCCCAGCCTATCAGAATTGAGTTTGGAGCAAGTTCCAAAAAAGCAGTCTGAAATTCCACAAACTAGGTTCTTGGAATATTCCAGGAACCTAGTCTGTGACAATGGCCACCCGGTGGTAGGGTACTATATTGCAACAAAATTAGTGGAAATTAGGCTTAAGGGGTTTTATTGCGGTATAAAATTGTAGGAAGGTCGAAAATTTATTTCAAAGGTGTCAAAAAATTTGTAATAACCTTCTACACAATCTCCAAAAGTGACCTATGCCACAGGATTATTATTTAATAGCTTTTTTAAATTTGGGACTTGATTTGTGGAATCGAATTCCACCTAGACAGTCTATTCTCCTACATTTTCAAATGTTTTAAAGATTGCTATTTTGGACTTTTGTGAAGCCAAGTACAACAGCACCATCATAAAGAAGAAGAAAAGAAAAATAAACAATGATATAAAATGAGGCTTTGGGCAAACTGAATGAGCCCAGCGCTGTAGATTCACTCAGCGAATCAGGAACAGCCTTGTCAGATGATTACACAGAGTGACACGCCCCCTAGTTATAATCTCCATATGGACTAATACTAACTCCATTTCCAGAAAAGTTGAGATATTTTCCAAAAAGCAATTAACACAAATATCTGTGATGTGTTAATTCATGTGAACCTTTATTTAACTGACAAAAGGACAAAGATGAGATTTTCAAAAATTTTACTGACCAACTTAATTGTATTTTGTAAATATAAACAAACTCAGAATTTGATGCCTGCAACACACTAAAAAAAAAAAGTTGGTTTATCTAATGGTTATTAGATGGTTTCAAGATGGTGGCATGTACGGTACGGATGCAGCAGTCCCTCGCAAACCCAATAACATGGTGTTTTGAAATGTTTCTTCAACTATGTCTACATGTTTGTATATGTTAAGACACAAGTACAGTCGCCAGTTTCTGTTGAATATTGGCAGAACAAGTGAACACAGCTTGACAAGCAGCACAAGAACAAAATCTCTAGAGCCTCAGCCTACTCTGCCAGATCACAACGTCACTGACTTCAAGTACTGTTTCCTATCAGGAGAGGGGGCACTGCAGGCATTGTGAGAGGAAGCAGGAAAGGGGAAAGTGCAGAGGGACACGGGCTAGGCTAGCGGCTCATCCAAATAGACCGGCAGCACCATCCATCATATTTGCCAATGTTCATTTCATAGACAATAAGATGGACCATGTACACCTTCTGAGAGCCACCCAGTGCGACACAAGAAAATGTGTTTGTATTTTCACAGAAACATGGCTAAATAACACCATCCCGGATTCCGCCATACAGCTAGACTGGCTAATGTGCCACATAGCTGACGGAGCCTGGGGAGTGGGAGGTAAGACCAAGCAATGCTCGGTGTCAGGATATGATAGTGGTTTCTAAACACTGTTCAGCTCTGGTGGAGTTTATGATTATGAAGTGCTGAACTTTTTACCTGCTGATGGAATTTACAGCTATTTTGTTAGTAACTGTATACATTCCACCCAGCACTAATAACAGCAACAGAGAGGCAGCACTAAATGAACTGTACCAAGCTATCAGTGAGCAAGAGCCAGCCCACCCAGATAGATTTCTATAGGGGATTTTAACTATGCCAATCCAAAGTCTGTTTTACCCAAGCTACACAAACATGTTGATTTCCCTACAAGAGGAAATAATATACTGGACCTTGATTTCACTAACAACAAAGGAGCATACAAGGCTGCCCCCGTCCCCCACCTCGGACTCTCTGACCACATCACAGTTATGCTAAAGCCAGCATACAGGCCAAGGGTGAAAGTGACCAAATCAGTTCTGAAAGAGATACACGTACGTGTGCAGCCAGAAGGTGCTACTTCTGCACTTCAGAACTGTTTTGACATTACAGACTGGGACCGTGATGCAGGCAGCCATGTACAACCAAAACATAGACCCACTAACCCTTCACACACCTTCTTCAGTCCCCTGCCTTCTGGAAAAAGGTACCAGAGCCTCCAAGCTACCGTAGCTCCACCAGACTGGCGAACAGCTTTATATACCATGCTGTCAGGATGCTGAATTCTCTCTCTCCCCTATCTCCAAATAACTCAGTCTGTTACTAAAATTCATCTGTAGTATTGTCAAGTAATAAAGCACTTGTCACTTTATGACACTTCCTCACCTCAACATCTGCTCACTACTCATCCTGTAAATGGATCATGATTTGCATATTGCAGATACTCCTATATCCTTAGCCATTTTGCACTGTTACTATTACCATTTGCACTAATACAATTTGCGCTGTTTCTGCTTGTGTGGTATTGTGTGTGTGTGCTTTTTTTAAAATCAATGCTTGTTTTGTTTGTGTATTTATGTCTACACTGAGGGTCTTGGAGAAACAATATTTCAATCTGTGAAAAAGCCTGTTTGCATGGCTCCGTCCTCCATTGCACAGTTGCTCTGTTCACTAGCTGAGCTCTAGTGCTCCCTTTTTAGTGAGCTCAGTCAGCAGGCTGGTAAAGTCAAAAAAATTAGGAAAAACCTCCTGTAATAGCCAGCCAGCCCCTGGAACTGCCTCACCCCTTTTTGGTCTTGAGTCTTGGGCAGGCCACAATCACTGCATTCTTATCAATTTAGGGACGCACCTGCCCATGACCCAAGTGAAAGCCCAGATACTGTACTTCCACCCACCAAATTGCACACTTCCTTGGGTTTGCTGTGAGTTGTGCATATTTCAGTGATCTCAGGACTGCCCATGGGTTTTGGAAATGCCACTGCCAATGTCCCTGTGTGCTCGTGACAGGAATTGAACTACTGTATGATGCAATGGCTGGAGCGCACCTCTGCAGAGCAGGGACCTAATGTGTGAGCAATGTCCACTGAGTAAGCCAGCTGGTCCACGATGTCCAGGGAAATGTGTTCGAAAATGTCAGCAATGATATTCTTCACTTTCTCACCTGCTTGCTCCAGAATGCCAGACACTCGTAGATTCCATCTTCTTTTATAGGCATCCAGGTCGCTGCATTGTTTCTGAGGACACTGTTCTCTTTTTCTAAGATGTGGACTTTACTTTGTAAGGCGACGACTTTATTTGTCACGTCTTCTACCTGTTTCCCCATAGAATCAAGGATGTCGGTGACACTTTTAATGGGATTTGTATTATCTTTAACCATTGCCTCAAGTGACTGCAGCCGTTTGAGAGATTCTTCTTGCATCTTTTCAATTCTTTCCATTATTATTAGCAAAAGCACGATGGGCACAGCCTCTTTATAATCCTCGTCATTGGCACGTGTCTTCGACTTTTTGGCTGGTTGTGGTTTCGGAGTTTCTGGTAGTGGCACCAAACACTGTTCCATTCCGTCTTGTAAAGCATCTGGTTCAAACTTTTCACTCAGAGACTTTCTGGCATACAAATCCATTACAGCGCAGCTATCTTCCTCTGTTTCCATATTGACGAATAACCTGAAAAAAGTAGCAAGTATGCTTACCAACTTATGTTCACTTCTCCTTTAGTTAGCAGGTTCACTGAATGGTTAACTCAAGGCGCAAGCTGGATAACAGTGAATAAAATGAAAGAAAACAAGGATTGAAAAATTGTTTCTGCGCGAGGTCCTTGTAGTCGCTATTTAATTTATCAATTAGGTTCATTCTAATCAGCCCTTAAGCATATTTAGCAATTCAGCACATTAGGTTTCATTCATCATGTTGCGGAGCTACACAAATCACATATTACACTGATGCCATCTTGGCTGCCCCCCTGTTGCTCTTCTTCTTCACGAGCAACTTGGCTTGTATATTTGTCCACCTCTTTCTCCATGGCTATAGGTTCTAAATCATCCTCAGACAACCAACCAAAGATTGAGGATGAATTTGAAGAGCCTTTTTGTCTCTTTCAAAAGAATTAGTTTCAAGAACAGACGCCACTGCAGAGAATAGTATAGAGTCCATGTGGACACAAAAAAAGCCATTGGTGCACATGATGTCATGCATGCAGCACCGCTAACCTGTAAATCGCTGTGATCTAATAATGGCGAATGAGCTTTTAGTGATTTTTGGAGCAGAATTCATATGCAAAAATGTATTTTTGAATGAATTTTTTTATTTATACGCTAACTTAGAAGAAGAAGAAACCTTTATTTGTCACATGCACACTTCAAGCACAGTGAAATTCATCCTCTGCATTTAACCCATCTGAAGCAGTGAACACACACAAACACGCCCGGAGCAGTGGGCAGCCACACCAGAGCACCCGGGGGTTAGGTACCTTGCTCAAGGACACTTCAGCCCAAGGCCACCCCACGTTAACCTAACTGCATGTCTTTGGACTGTGGGGGAAACCAGAGCACCTCGAGGAAACCCACGTAGACATGGGGAGAACATGATCCACACAGAAAGGCCCCCACCAACCACTGAACCCAGAACCTTCTTGCTGTGAGGCAACAGTGCGAACCACTACACCACCCTTTAAAATTTTCGAGCCAGCCAGGAGTCGAACCTAGAATCTTCTGATCCGTAGTCAGACGCATTATCCATTGCGCCACTGGCCCTATGACTTTGCAGCCTATTTGAGCACATCACACACAGAAAGCCAGAGATTTTATGATGCAATTTTCATGAGACTAGCACTTTAAGAATGATGCAGCCAGGATTCCTTTAATTTTTTTTTCTAACAGGTGAACAATTTAAGGTCAACCCTGGGCTTATCCAGGATTTCAACCTAGGATTTCAACCTTGGATCTCTCACAAGCGAAGCGAAAATCATACCAGACAAAGCCAGACTACCCACACAAAAGTGCTTATGTGCTACTGGAATTTCATTATATCTTTCAAAGTTTTGACTTTTCATGTCTGCAGGATCCTGCTCAATATTTGAGATGGTTGCATGAGATGTGTGGAGGAAAGCAGGTTCATGTTACTTTTGCTTTCTTCAGAGAATCTCTATGGCTAACCTGTCCAAAGTGACAGGCTCACTGGTATGGCAATTAGAGCACATACTGTCACGCCCGGCTTTGCCTTGCTGAGAGTGCTCACTCCTTCCGCATGTATTGAACTTGAACTTGTCCGGGTCTCCCTCCAGTCCAAAGGGGGAGCTGTCTGGTACTGTAACACCTGGTCTAGACAGCCGGGATAGTTCAAATACATGGCCATTCAGTGTTCGCGAGTTGGCTATCGGGGCTTTTGGTTTGGGTAACTCTTGCTTTGTGCCATGGAGGCCCTGCATGGGCCAACCAGCGCTTTATTATTTTCCTTTAAATGCTTATTATTTCTTATTTCTTAATTATGTTTAACTAAAATACTATTTAACCCGAACAACGGTGTGGACTCCCTTTATGTTGTGCTTATTTTGAGCCAAGTAGGCACGACAATATGGGGGCTCGTCCAAACCTTTGATAGTGAATTGGATTTTGGCGTTTTGGTAATGTAAACTTCCTGTGTTTGTTTGTGGGGAGTTTCACATCGTTTGGAAGGTTCGGGGTTAAATATTGTAGTTGTTTTGGTAAACTTCCTCATTTTGATAATACTTTTTGGAATATTGTTTTGGAAATTTGGAGCCTTTTGGCCTATTATTTTGATTGTTTGGAGTGGCAGTGTGTTTGTGCTTGCACTGCGGGGTGGCAGATCGCGGAGCTGCATTTTCCCCAATCAGAACGTGCTGCGTTGGGTTTAGGCTGCTGTGTCACTGAAGCTTGGGTGAGGGCACTGCCTGGGAAATCCAGCTGAATTGGCATCTGTCGGGACAGTACGGGTCCAATGGTATTGGTGAGTAAATGATCCTTGCTCTGGGGCCCAGTGTGAAGACAGGTCAGTTTAGTGGGGGGTGAATGTTTAGGGGGAATCTCCGCTGCTGTCTCGTAGTGCGAGTGGCATTCCACTTTACCAAAATAATTTGGATTTGATTGTGTTTGGTTATCGGATTTGTTTGGTAATTGTTTGAGGAAGTGTTTTGTTTGTTTGAGCCATGGTTAGTATTTGTTTGGTGGCACGCGCTGGTGCCTATTTGTGGCCAGTTTGAATATTGTATTGGTGGCTTGGATTTGTTGTAGCAGGATGAGTAATCTTGAAGCGTTTTTTAAAGCTCCTTCGGAGGCATTGTTCCTCATGCTCACCAAGGATCAATTATATAGTGTTGCTGACCACTATGAAATTGATATAGCGTTGCCGAAGACCGCATTAAAAGAGGACTTATTTTTTTTTTATTCAGGGGATGTTGATTAAGGGTGTATTCAGACCAGGATAGTTCGATAGTTCACTTGCTTTGGTCTGAACCAAATGTTTTTGTTTTTTTTTTCATTTTGGTGCGGTTCGCTTTCACACTGTACATTTTAGTAAGCGGACCAAAATCTGTCAACAAAGCCACGCGCCCTGAGGTCGTTCAGCTATTGGTCAGAGACGACACGTGCACAAAGTGTTAAGTTCAAAAGTAGTCATGTAGGCTTTCCGTGCTGTTATTCTTTTTAATGTCATCAGAGCTATATGTTTTTTCCAGTTTTCACAATTGTGCGATTACTATGCTGTTGTACAAGTAATTTATCAACGACGACTTCAAAGGGCAAGGCGGCTACGGAGGATAGCGCTGATGAGCGCACATCATGTTGTGACAGTTCTGGCTCTTCACGCAAGACAGAGGAGGTATGTGTCGGGATATTCGCCTTATCCATCATAATAGATGAATTTCTTTTTTTGCGTCGCTAGTACCGCCACTTTTTGAAAGAATGTCCTTGATTTTAATGTAGGTCTGACGGAGTTTCTTCACTTTTAGCCGACATTGTTCTGGGGAGCGCGTGAACCCCTTCTCCTTCATTTTCTCACTGAATACAGCAAACACGTCGGCATTTTTGTGTGTTCTCTCCAAAAGCTCAGATATGTGGACATCTGCCCATATATCTACAAGGGTACGCGTTTCTTCTTCGGCCCACGTTTGCCCCCTACTCATTTTTTGTACTCTGTAGTCTAGCCTACCACTGGTCTGAATGACTGAACGGCTGTTGTAAGGTTCCCTTGACAACCGAAACAGTGTTTGCACTTTGCGGTGGAGTGTCAAGACTCTGTTTCCCATAATGCTCGACAAACGACGGAAGCTCCCAAGGTACAAAAAAGCAAAACTGTCAGATTAGGTCCGGTCTGCTTTCACACCTCCAAAAGGTCCGCACCAGGGTTCCTTTGGTCCGGACCGAGTCCGACCTTGCAGCTCGGTCTTGGTCTGCTTGTTTGGTCTGGACCAGAGTTCGGTGGTTTGTATTCAGACCAACCCAAAAGGTCCAGACCAAGGGAAATTTGGTTCGTTTGGTCCGGACCAAACAACATAGGTGTGAATACGCCCTAAGAAGCAGGTGTTGCCTGCCGAGGGGCGGGAGGGACCGCGGGCAGAAAGTGGAATTGGGCCTTGATGCGAAGCCAACTTTGCCAGCTGCGCACTCACAGACGGTGACCTCGCTGTCGTATGAGCAGCAAGTGGAGTTGTTAAAATTGCAACACGAACCGAAAATGCAGCAAATTAGAAATGCAAGAAAAGGACAGGGAACGCGAGTTGGAGATGCATAAACTCAAAAATGCAGAGCAGCAACGCGAGTTTGAGCCGCTAAATTCCAGCTGGCAGCTGAGGGGAACCTCGGCAGCTCTACACCAACTTCCAACAGCTTGGCCAATATGGTAAAGTTCCTGCCTAAGTTTAACGAGCGGGACCCAGATGTCTTTTTCTCATTGTTTGAAAATATTGCATTTGAGCAGCACTGGAGTGATGAGGAGAAAACTTTATTGTTACAGACATCTTTAATTAGTCACGGACAGCAGGCATTTGTGGCTCTACCTTCTTCGGAACGAAAGGTGCACAAAACTGTGAAAGCGGCTGTGTTAAAGTGTTATGAGTTGATTCCTGAAGCGTACAGACAGCGTTTTCGTTCATGGAAAAAACTGTCAAGCAAACGTATGCAGAATGGGTCAGGGATTTAACCAGTTACTTCCAACGTTGGCTTACAGCCGAAAGCGTTAATACTTTTGAAAAGCTTTGTGACCTTTTGGTATTGGAGCAGTTTAAAAACACACTGCCTGATCGTGTAGCCACTTATCTTAACGAACAGAAGGTTGACACCATCTGATGCTGCTGTCCTTGCCGATAATTTCTTGCTCACTCACAAAATTCCATCGCGTGTTTCTAGTTTGGGTTTTGACACTTGCAAGGACCATCGTCCTGGCAGTGGTAGCACGAATACTTCTGTTAATTCCAACACCAATTCCGTGCATTTCAAACCTTTTGGGTTTGATCCTAAAAAAGATTGCAATTATTGTTTTGGTAAAAACCACTGGAAGGCAAATTGCCCCGTTCTATTGGATAAAATAAAGAATGACAGAGGCAAAGTTGGCCTCTGTGCTTCCTCTACTCCTGCTGTACGATCAAAGGGTAACTCCAAAAATGTTCCAGTGAAAATGTGTATCAGTCCTCAGTGTACAACGCCAGTTGATCACACAGTAGCTGTGTAGTGTGATGCATCTGAGTTGGTTACATCTAGTCTAGCAGATTATGTGCCATTTGTTACGGAGGGGTTTGTTTCACTGGTTGGTGGCTCTTCTCGTGTTCCTGTAAAAATTCTTCGTGACACAGGGGCATCAGAAAGCTTTATTTGTCAGTCTGTTTTGCCATCTGATACAGGTAATTTCATATTGATTAGAGGTATTGGTTTACAGTCTTTCCCTGTGCCATTGCACAAAATTGAGTTGTATTTTGGTTTTGTGAATGGCGAGGTAACAATTGCTGTTTGTCCCTCCTTACCCATAGAGGGAATTCATTTGATTGTAGGAAATAATTTAACCACAACTGCCTGCATTTTACCATAAATTACACTGTACAATTATCTTTAATGGAAAGTAACATCACATATTTCATGGCAATATAATAAAAGCAAACAGTTTGCTGTTAATTTGTTCATGTAAAAGGTTTGGCTGTTAATTTACAGCAAAAGTCTGGCCTTTGATATCAGTTGTACAACAACAACAACAACAAAATCTAGATATACAAAACATTTTGGTAAATTAGGAAATGTTGCAGAAAGGAAGTGGAAACTGGTTATTTAAACCATCCTGAACTCTGTTTCTTCCTTATGGTGTATTCATTTGTAAGTTTCACCTGTAAACTAATAAACTGGCCAATTTGCTGCACTCACTTGAGGAAATGAACTCTGACCTCTAAACAGCAAAACTGCACCTTGAGATTCACCTGTTATTTATTTAATTTATTTAGCATGACAGCACCAGATTCTATATATTTAACAGGTTCAGACTGTTGGCTGGAGTGTATTTGCTTGTGAGGAGAAACCAGTAGAATTCCTCCTGACCACAAGGTTTCAGCTGAAGGAGAATTTCTTCTCCACTGTAATTATCAGAATGACTTTGTTTCACAGATAATCATTAAATGTGACATTTTTGTTAGCAGACAAACATTTATAGACAGACTTTCAGTTATAAAGTTTATTTTATGCTGAGGGAAGCCATGGCCTCCCAGAGGAAAGGAAATTTTAAAATGAGATCTCTTCTCTTTCTCAATTGTTTCTCCTATACAATAATGAGATCATAGTGATATTAAAATGAGATTATTGCTTTTGTCTCCTGCTTCTCAGGTTTGTCTCTGGAGCAAAAGAGTTAAGTTATCACATTGTAGACTCCCTTTAATCTACAAATGAGTTTTCAACAATGTTTTAAATACAGTGGGGCAAAAAAGTATTTAGTCAGTCACCAATTGTGCAAGTTCTCCCACTTAAAAAGATGAGAGAGGCCTGTAATTTTCATCATAGGTATACCTCAACTATGAAAGACAAAATGAGAAAAAAAAATCCAGAAAATCACATTGTCTGATTTTTAAAGAATTTATTTGCAAATTATGGTGGAAAATAAGTATTTGGTCAATAACAAAAGCTCATCTTAATACTTTGTGATATACCCTTTGTTGGCAATGACAGAGGTCAAACGTTTTCTGTAAGTCTTCACAAGGTTTTCACACACTGTTGCTGGTATTTTGGCCCATTCCTCCATGCAGATCTCCTCTAGAGCAGTGATGTTTTGGGGCTGTCGCTGGGCAACATGGACTTTCAACTCCCTCCAAAGATTTTCTATGGGGTTGAGATCTGGAGACTGGCTGGGCCACTCCAGGACCTTGAAATGCTTCTTATGAAGCCACTCCTTCGTTGCCCGGGCGGTGTGTTTGGGATCATTGTCATGCTGAAAGACCCAGCCACGTTTCATCTTCAATGCCCTTGCTGATGGAAGGACGTTTTCACTCAAAATCTCACGATACATGGCCCCATTCATTCTTTCCTTTACATGGATCAGTCGTCCTGGTCCCTTTGCAGAAAAACAGCCCCAAAGCATGATGTTTCCACCCCCATGCTTCACAGTAGGTATGGTGTTCTTTGGATGCAACTCAGCATTCTTTCTCGTCCAAACACAAGTTGAGTTTTTACCAAAAAGTTCTATTTTGGTTTCATCTGACCATATGACATTCTCCCAATCCTCTTCTGGATCATCCAAATGCTCTTGAGCAAACTTCAGACGGGCCTGGACATGTACTGGCTTAAGCAGGGGGCACTGCAGGATTTGAATCCCTGGCGGCATAGTGTGTTACTGATGGTAGCCTTTGTTACTTTGGTCCCAGCTCTCTGCAGGTCATTCACTAGGTCCCCCCGTGTGGTTCTGGGATTTTTGCTCACTGTTCTTGTGATCATTTTGACCCCATGGGGTGAGATCTTGCGTGGAGCCCCAGATCAAGGGAGATTATCAGTGGTCTTGTATGTCTTCCATTTTCTAATAATTGCTCCCACAGTTGATTTCTTCACACCAAGCTGCTTACCTATTGCAGATTCAGTCTTCCCAGCCTGGTGCAGGTCTACAATTTTGTTTCTGGTGTCCTTTGACAGCTCTTTGGTCTTGGCCATAGTGGAGTTTGGAGTGTGACTGTTTGAGGTTGTGGACAGGTGTCTTTTATACTGATGAGTTCAAACAGGTGCCATTAATACAGGTAACGACTGGAGGACAGAGGAGCCTCTTAAAGAAGAAGTTACAGGTCTGTGAGAGCCAGAAATCTTGCTTGTTTGTAGGTGATCAAATACTTATTTTACCGAGGAATTTACCAATTAATTCATTAAAAATCCTACAATGTGATTTCCTGGATTCTTTCCCCCCATTCTGTCTCTCATAGTTGAAGTGTACCTATGATGAAAATTACAGGCCTCTCTCATCTTTTTAAGTGGGAGAACTTGCACAATTGGTGACTGACTAAATACTTTTTTGCCCCACTGTAATGCTCAGTGTTGACCAATTTATACATCTCATACTTTACTCAGGCTGATCCACCAGAGAGCTCTCTCTGTAAACTCGCACAATTCTCATTTCAGATCTATTTGGTGAGTCTCAGATTAGGCTCCGTCAGTTTTGTAAAAGAGGTCTCTACACAATCTTGAACCATTCTCATTCTAGTCATCTCAGTTTAGTCCTTTTTTGATTTACAAAAGAGATCTCAACAAAGGCTTAAACAATACTCAGATTAGAGGTCTGCACAGGACAGAATTTTCAGTCCCGCTCCCGCATTGTGCAGTCCCGCTCCCGCAAAGAATTATGATTTTCAGTTCCGCCCGTGCCTGCCATATTTTGTCCCGCTCCTGCCCGCAAATCCTGCATGATGCAGACGTTCGTGTTATTTCTCACGAAAGTTGAAATTAGTCAACTAATAAAATAGTCTTAGATGTGGCTCAGTCAACTAAGGTGCCATACCATAAACCTGGGGACCTGGGTTCGATTCCGACCTGAGGTCATTTCCCGATCCTGTCTCTACACTGTCCTATCCAATAAAGGTGAAAAAGCCCCCCCCCCCCCCAAAAAAACCCTAATATCTCTTTTGTGACTCCTACTTGTCTCATTGCTATGTCTCATCTTTTGCTTCTTTTATTTCTCCTAAGGCAAAATTAGGAAAAAGAACTGTGACAAAAGTAATACTTAAATGATCCTTAAAAGAGAATCAGCATTTTGTCTCCTGAGCAACAGAAGGGATACAAATGAGAAACCAAATTTTCCTCTGGACTGAAGATTAGAGAAGCAGCTTTGGGACCAAAAGGTCACTAGTTTGATTCCCTGGACCAGTAGGAATGGCTGAAGTGCCCTTGAGCAAGGCACTTGACCCCCAGCTGCTCCCCAGGCTGCCCACTGCTGTGTCTTATATCATGTGGTATGTCAGGGTCCTGCTGTACATCGCTCTGGATAAATGCCTGTAATATAATGTAATGAAACCAGTGAGAAAAGCTTATTGTGTGTTACTGTATAAGAAAAGACACTTGAGACAAGAGTGTTCAACAAAAAGATTTTTAAAAATCCTATCATAACCTAGCAAGCCAGACTAAATGTGAATATTTAGTCTGGTCTCGGTCGTAGACATTTCCGAAGGGTGTGGGTAGGAACAACCCGTTGTCTTTCAAACTGTCTCTGTGCATATAGGCCAACGCTCTGACCAATCAGCACAACAGTGACTGTGACGTAGTCAGAGCGACAGAAAGCAGTGGGGGAGGCCTTGAAATAAATAATTTTTCAAAATGCGTATTAATTAATAAACAGGTTCTAGATATTAAGAAGTTTGGAGATAATGACCACAAGTTTGGAGTCTGTACCACATATACTTAACATACACTCATTTTATTTTCAAGTGTTTTTCAAGGGTTTGCTTAAACTGTTTTTGAGAGTTTTTATTTAGTGGTGTTTGGTGAAATAATTTCCCTTAAATTTAATATAACGGGAAAATAAGAAACAATCAAAAAGTAATGTTTCAAAGCTGTTTATTAATTCTTCGTACTGCACAAACTAGCCCCATCCTTTTGGCTACCAGCGGAGCCAGCTGGTAGATCAGACTTTTGCCATAGCCGGTCGGCAAAACAGCGAAAACGTCCTTCTTGAAAAGGAATGAGCGGAGAGCCTCTTCTTGCTCATGTTTCAACGAAAACTCCAAGTCTAATTCTTCTAAAACTGATTCCAAAGCAGAGTCAAACGTGCCTGTTCACTAGCCATAGCCATCTTTCCTGTTGTGCTTTCTCCAGCGTCGCACAGCCTTGTCGTCACTCCTGCAAAAGCCCACCCAAAGAATCCAAACAAAAACCTTGCGTTGTGATTGGCGGGCACGATTTGATGCCCGGGGTGTTTTGTTGATATGGTGCGAGGCTAGACCCACTCGTAGGCAAAAATATTTTTGGCCGCTAGGCGGGTGGGTCTAGTTTACTAGGCTAATCATAACCTATACATTTATATTATTACACTTTATACGATTTATACTTTTACAGTGAATACTCGAATCCGATTGGATAAAGGTTTGCATTATTTTAGTATAATTTATCACAGGTAGTTCTAGCTGTAATAATAGGTTAATATTAACATGCTCGTTCGAATATTATTTCTACAGCAACAGCTCATAAACAGGGCAGATATAAATGGTGGACATAATCTGAGACTATTAATAAATGGATGTTTGTTGAACAAAATCATTCTAACAATCATTGCTGTGACATAAATTTAACACTTCTAAACAGAGTTTCAGTTTGAATGAGAGTTTCTTTTACGTTTCAGAAAGCCATTGATAAAACGTGCAATGTATCGTTAATACAGTCAACATTGCTGTCCTTGTCAAATTGCTGTGGTATAAGTGAAATAACACACACTAGACTGTGAAGGGTGGTAGGGGTGTGCACAACTTTTGTAGAATAATTTTGCATCAGTTGTCGGTCATGTGTTATTCCTTAATTTTAAACGTATTAACTTTCATAAAATTTTATTAACCTTAACAACCTAATATATTCACATATTTACATGAATATAGAAAATATATGATACTTAAAGAATATCATGTATTAATTTGATTACTATGAATTTATATTCATTATACTAAAGCATAAATCCATAACATCCTACAGTAAAACACCTGCATTTTTAACAAGAACTAGAAATAGAAACTTACAAACTTTTTTTAATAATTGCTGTAAGTGCTATAACCTCAGGCTCTTCATTGGGATTCAAACGCTGCCTTCTATGAGGAGTGGCTTCTTCACTGTCATCTTCATCGTCCCTCCTCCTCCTTATCCCCTGGTGAGGGACAGGAATACAGTCTACAGGGATCATAGATGGATCCTTGAAGGGAACAGGGTCATCAAAGGGGCCGGGGTCCTCAAAGGAGATGGGATCCATACAGGGGTCAGGGTACAGTGGGGGGTTGGGGTCCTCAAAGGGGTCGGGATACAGCAGGGGGCCGGGCTCCTCAAAGGGGTCCGCATACAGCAAGGGGTTGGGATACAGCAGGGGGTCGGGATACAGCAGGGGGTCGGGATCCCCAAAGGGGTCCAGGAACAGCAGAGGGTCGGGTTCCAACCAGGGGTCGAGGTCCCCAAAGGGTTCAGGGTCCCCAAAGGGTTCAGGATACAGCAGGGGGTCGGGCTCCAGCCAGGGGTTGGAGTCCTTAAAGGGTTCAGGGTACAGCAAGGGGCCAGGTTCCAGTCAGGGGTTGGGGTACAGCTGGGGGTTAGGGTCCTCAAAGGGTCCAGTGTACAGCCGGGGGTCGGGTCCTCAAAGGGTTCAGAGTACAGTCAGGGGTCAGGGTTCTCAAAGGGTTCAAGGTACAGTCAGGGTTCGGGGTACAGCTAGGGGTTGGGGTCCTCAAAGGGGTCAGGGTACAGCCAGGGGTTGGATGCCTCAAAGGGGTCAGGGTCCTTGAAGGAGATGGGGTCCGGTTCCCATAAGGGGACAGGTTCCATAAGGGGGACAGTGTCCCAAATGGGGACTGGTTCCGTAAGGGGGATGGGGTCCTTGTAGGGGTCCATAAAGGGGAGGGGGCCATCAAAGGGGATTCAATCCTGTTCCCTAAAGGCGATAGGGTCCTCAAAAACACCTCACACCCATCAGCATCTTCCTCATGCTGATGAGGCTTGAGGTCTTCATCTTCTTTCTCTCTCTCCCCTGTGCTGTTGTAAAGCTCGCTGGAAGGAAACGTCTTTCCTGTATACAAGGACATAAAAAGACAGTGATGCACATCTCGTCAAATGAATCAGAAACCTTTCTTTTTATAATGGAGCGTCTGTTTTGTCCAGCAGGAAATCCTCACTCGAAACATCCTTTACACCAAGCGTATTTACACAGTTTTCTCTCCTATTAGTTGTACAGCAGTTTGCTGAACTACACCAATGAGCAACTCATTGGTGTAGTTAGATTTTACTGGGAAGTTACAAAGAAGTTAGATTTTACTGCGGTTGAAAGACTGTTGTACTTGCAAGGATGTGTATTGTAGAAATGTTAATGTGGACAGAAATAAGCCATTCAGCGAATGGTTTAAGAGAGATTCTAATTTCTCTAACTTAATGTTAGTTTGTGTGATAGTTTGTTAGAAAAGTCCAAGAGTGGAACAACACATGTTGAAACATTTTATCTGTTTTAACACGTTTATTGTTTCCCAGAGTGTCTATTCACTGTTTTGCAGCCCAATAAAAAACACAAAAAACCCTGAACACTGAAAAGCAATAATTTAGTGACATTAACCATGCTAACTAGCCGGCCAGCTAACCTTAGCTTTGCTGATATTCCTTCTCAGAGTAACTATTTAACTTTTAATAAACTTGAACTCTTGGACTTTTCTAACAAACTATCACACAAACTAACATTAAGTTAGAGAAATTAGAATCTCTCTTAAACCATTCGCTGAATGGTTTATTTCTGTCCACATTAACATTTCTACAATACACATCCTTGCAAGTACAACAGTCTTTCAACCGCAGTAAAATCTAACTTCCTAAAACTGGGTGTAAAGGGGGCAAAACCAGCCTGTCAGCACTGCTGTCACAACAATTTTAGGAGGCAAAAATGACTATTTATAACAATTATAAAAGTGGAAAATAGAAAACCGTAGCTGCGAAACATGCAACATGCACCAACTTGCTTCCACATTTGCAAGTTCTAAAACTGATTGTTCCAAGCTGAAACTCATGACATCTTATCTGCTCCAGTTTTGAGCTCCACTAAAAGCAAAAGATACAGTGCCACACTCCAGGCAAAAATGCGGCACAATAGTCGATGTGAAAAGGCAGTGCCGTGCTTCATGTGCCATGTGAAAATTCAAAGTTGACAAAAGGCCATCAGTCCTGCGGGGAAAATGTTTGCTGAAGCTTGAAAAGGTCACCGAGAATCTTGAGCTAACCATGTGCCACCACAGACCTTGTGCCAAATCTTGCTATAGACATTCCTCTGCCTTTAAATTCCCCTTCCCAAAGTTACACAGGGTTCCCCTTGAGTTCTGGAAAAAAAAATTCTCCACTTTTTTCCTTGAAAAATAAAGTCAAATAAATATTCTTCACTTTTTCTTAGTCTGTATTTTTTCTTCATTACCAACTTGTAGACTTAATACAGGTTTATAGTACCAACCAAACTGACACAGTTCAAATATTTGTACAGGCCTCTTCATTACATATAAAATTTGGGCTCCACTCCAGCCTCTAATAAAAGAGACTTGATTTTGGGCACCCTGTGCACCATCAAGCTAAAATAAACCTCTTTAGTTTGTGCTTACTTCATGTTATTTGAGCACAGAATTATTCAGAAGAGGTATTAGGACTCTTAGCTTTTACTTCAACAGAAAACTTGATTTACAATTGAACAGCATCAAGAAGACTCTTGGAACAACCAACAGTGAAAGAATTAAAATTTTCTGTTGATTTACAAGCTGAACACATGCATTTTTTCATCGTATGTTAGCCCAGGGGAACTCAGCACGCCATGCTGCTGTGAAACGTAGCTCCTTCCAGTAGCTCCTTGCTGCGGCTGACAGCAATTTCACTTTGGTATTTTTTGACTCCTCTATTACTGACACTGTCCAATGTGCTAGGGGACGGCAGGGGCTCCGAGTGTGCCTCCCTCATGGCTGTTTCAGTCCTTAAATATTCTTCAGTGCTTGCAGAAGCCCACACAAAAAACTTTGTCAGATTAGACTGTGCCTTCGTTTGGTTCACGCAGAGATAATTACATCACCACACCAGACTGATAAAGACACACTGCGATTGGTCAAAAGCTTGGAGCTTATTTGGGAATTATGTGTTGTCGATTTTTATTGGTCACAAGCATGTGCTCATTGTTTACACTCTGGCTTCCTGCCGTCTCTTCGCTGGGGTTGGATTTCGGCAAATGGAGGGATTTGTAGAGAGATTTCTAGAAAAGATGAAATACGATAATGATGATGAATACATTCATCACAGTGATGACTGCTAGTAATATTCTCTTCATCACTGATGGACTATGTTCGTCAGTGAGGAACATGATGAGTGCCAGGGGGAACCCTGGTTACGCTACATTTAAATCCACTTTGTCAAGGTTGAGGGAAAATTGCTCCAGCAGGTCCAACAGTCTTTCAAATCATCATTAAATCTAACTTGCTCACAGTGGGCAAAAGTGCCAACAAGGTAGATTTCAAGGCAGGAAAACATTGTCAGCACTGCTGTCCCAGTGAATTTAGGAGGCAAAAATATTTACAAGACATATGAACATGCAAAATGTAAAATAGTAATTGTGAAACATGATACATTTGAACACTGCTACATGTTCCAAGTGAAAATGCTCACAATTTGAGGCTGATCAAACCAAGCAATGTCGTCTACTTCTTTTGGATTGGCACCTCATGCAAATCAATCTACCACTACTGTGTCTTTGTTTGAGATCTCAACTATTCCTTTGCAATTCATCATTACATATGTCTGAAGTTTATTCCAACCAAGTTTCAAGGAAATCCAATGAACTCTAAAGGAGGTCAAAAAAGACTAAAAAATATGTGAAAAATACACAAATTCCAAAATGGATGACTTCCTGTTGGGCAGAGTCACTCCATCCAATGTTAACAAGATCAACTGTGAGTTACTTACATATCCCCCCGCTCCCACTTATATCAGAATGCAAGCAATTGAAGGAATAGGACACTTATTATGAATGTTGACTTCAACAAATAATTAACCCTGAAACAAATAAGTAAAGGGCAGTGTTTAACCCAAGTATTTCAAATAGCATCCTGGTAAACTGTAATTTTGAAAAAGCATTTTGCTTCTTGAAATACTGTCAAAATCCACGCTATACATTTTATAAATGCATTAAGTTGGTAAACAGGAAGTTGACATGCGACAGATGTGAAAATGGCATACATGGTATAGAACCCCAAGCTGAAGCTCAGTACCAAATATCAAGCAGTTGTGATTTGTAGTTGCTGATTAAAGTGTTATGAAAATTTTGTAAATCCACGCTACATGCTTTGTAAATACACTCAATCGGTAAAAAGGAAGTTGATGTGGGACAGAGCTGAAAACAGTATAGAACCCCAAGCTGAAATTTGGTACCAAGTGGTTATGATTTGTGGCTGCTGAGAAAAAGAGTGTTTCGGACAGAGGTCAATAAACCAGTACCCCTTTTTGGAGTGGGGGTACATAAATTTCCAGAATGATGAGACATGCTCATACCAAATTTAATGGATCTCAAAGGAACCGTGTCCTGACAATGAAGACCCTTCTGAGTTCGCATCTGATTTCATGTTGCGTCTCAAGCAAATTGATTGTCTGCCATTATGTCCTCATTTGAGATATGGCCCATTAAAAAAAAAACAAAGGCTCATTTTTGTAAAAAATGCAGTGTTTCCCCTACCATTATATTGGGGCCCCCCCACACACACACACACATCCGAAGGTGCAAAAAACACAGGACTGCAGTTCTATTGTAAAAATTGTTCTAATTATTGTTCCAAAATAAACATGAAGCCTTAAAATTCATCTCATCTCATTATCTCTAGCCGCTTTATCCTTCTACAGGGTCGCAGGCAAGCTGGAGCCTATCCCAGCTGACTACGGGCGAAAGGCGGGGTACACCCTGGACAAGTCGCCAGGTCATCACAGGGCTGACACATAGACACAGACAACCATTCACACTCACGGTCAATTTAGAGTCACCAGTTAACCTAACCTGCATGTCTTTGGACTGTGGGGGAAACCGGAGCACCCGGAGGAAACCCACGCGGACACGGGGAGAACATGCAAACTCCGCACAGAAAGACCCTCGCCAGCCACCTGTGTGAAGTTGGCACCCCATATGTTGAAAATTTGAATAAAAACCTTTTCATTCGTTTGTGCATCGTTTGTGCACGATTGTGCAGGCAAAATGAGCGTTTGTGCACAAACCGTCTTTAAGATATTTCACTTTTAAGAGGTTGTGTCCTTAGGTCACTCAGCACCCCATTAACATCCAAATGACTCGAAAATGGTCTGAATTGTTTGTGCATCGTTTGTGCACGTTTGTGCAGGCAAAATTAACGTTTGTGCACAAACCGTTTTGATGTTATTTAACTTTTAATTTTTTGAAAGTAGGTCACTCAGCACCCCATTAACATCCAAATGACTCGAAAATGGTCTGAATCGTTTGTGCATCGTTTGTGCACGTTTGTGCAGGCAAAACTAATGTTTGTGCACAAACCGTTTTTATGTAATTTAACTTAATTTTTTTAAATTAGGTCACGCAGCACCCCATTAACATCCAAATGACTCGAAAATGGTCTGAATCGTTTGTGCACGTTTGTGCAGGCAAAATGAGCGTTTGTGCACAAACCGTCTTTAAGATATTTCACTTTTAACACCAGAAGTCCCAGCATTTTTCTGTCTACCTAGAAGACCCACATAGGGGCCATTTGGCCCGACCGCTTTTCCCTAATACACTAATCACTCATTTTGTTATGGTAATGAGGCTGTTAGAATGAGGAATGAGAATGAGGAATAAAAACACATTCTATTCTAAAATGTGAACATGTGAATGTCCCATGTGACCATAACGACTCATGTGACTGCAACCAGACAATTGTTTGATGGATAAATACCTCAGTGCACATGCACTATCGCTTCAGTTCCCTCAAGAATTTTGTGGTGAAAGAAGCTCCTCTCCAAGGAACGAAGATGCAGAGATTCAACATTCAACAGGCATTGGAAATGATCCTGGATGGAGCAAACCCTTGCGACTCGGATGGAGAAGACATCAACCTTCAGGTGGATTCAGACTCCGAGCTGTCTCAGTCGTCTTCAGGTAAGATTTCATTTCATATTATTTCCTATTTTACATTTCATTTCAGTGAGGAAGTTGGAAAATATAGCACCATGTGAATAGAGCCTCCATTTTGTTTCTGAGTGCGGACTGCCGTCAGTTTTGTTTGATTCTACTTCTCCTGAGGTGTCTGCACCTTAGCCAACCTATTTGAGATGTTCTGGGATTATTATTATTAGCTTCTATGCTTGCATTTGTGATATCATTTGACTTTCCCATTGCTCATAATTACATTTTTTTCACACTACATATGAAGAGACTGCTCCCCAACCAAAAAAGAGAGCTCGGCTGGGGACTGATGTGACAGAGACTGCGAAAGACGGCACAGTATGGCATGAAGAACAGGTGGGAACGGGTCCACATTTCACCCCGCCATTGCCATACAACGCAGATGGAGAGCCAACAGCTAAGGCCAGGAGGTCAATCACAAGTCGTCTTCAGAGCTTCCTGTGTTTCATCACTCTGGACATGCTTGGTATCATTCAAGAATGTACAGTTCAACATGCAAAGCAAACGGAGCATGTGGATTGGTTCATGGGCCTCCCTGAACTAATGGCATTTATTTCCATCACCATTATGCGGGGAATCATCAGGGTGCCATCACTGCGTGACTGCTGGTCGAAAAACCTGGGAAGCCCACAGATCATCGAAACCATGTCCCGAGGGCGTTTCCAAAACATCATGCATCACCTGCGCTTTGATGACAGAGACACCCGCAGCGAGCGAGCACAGACCGATAAGTTTGCTGCAATTTCGAACATATGGGGATTGTTTGTCACCAACTGCATCACATCCTACATCCCTGGTCGACACATCACCATCGACAAACAACTTTTCCCGTCCAAGACTCGCTGCTGTTTCCTACAGTACATTGCATCTAAACCAGACAAGTTTGGGATCAAGTTTTGGGTGGCGTGTGACTTGAAAACCAAATACGTCTGCAACATCCTCCCATGTCTTGGCAAGGACCCCACTCGGCCTCGTGGGGAGAGAGTGTCTGAGAGTGTAGTCATGAGGCTGATGGAACCATTCCTGGACAAGGGCAGAAATGTTACCACGGACAATTTCTTTACATCACTGTCACTTGCAAAACGACTACTTAGCCGGAATACAACCATCCTCGGCACAGTCAACAAGATTCGCCAAGAAATTCCACTGTCAACTAGACAGATGCACCGCAATGAATTTACCACCCAAGTATTTTCAACCACTGGTGCCACACTGACGGTGTATGCGCCCAAGCGGAAGAAGACTGTATATGTTCTCAGCAGCATGCACAGCATGATTCAGACACAGGATACCACCAAAAAGAAGCCTAACACCATCACACTCTACAACACAACAAAGTGCGGCGTCGATGTCATGGACCAGATGGTGCGGGAGTACACTGTCTGCGCAGGAACACGGCGCTGGCCAGTAGCAGTGTTCTATAACATGATAGATATGGCAGCACTGAATGCACACGTGCTCTATCAATTATGCACCGGGAGGCAGGAGAGACGGGTAGATTTCCTGCTGGAGCTTGCAAGAGAGTTGGCTCACTCCCACGTGGGTATGAAAAAGGCCCAAAAGGAACAATTATTTCGGCAACAACCCTCCACACCACAACTAGGAAAAAGAGCCAAGTGTCAGGCTAAAATTAAATGTAAGGACAATCATGCAACTGTACGCTGTGTTGACTGCTACCGATATACATGTGGGAAATGCCGAAAGGAGCAATGGCAGTGCCAGGATTGTGAGTGACTGCTCTAATGTATTTCACTCATAATGCATGGTTTTTCATTCTTTGTAAATATGCTTGGGTTTCTTTTTTTTTTTACTATTTTTAGCACACAAAAATAACAATTACTTCTGCAACAACCCTCCACACCAAAACTGGGAAAAAAGTTGCTTTTTCATTCTTTGTAAATATGTTTTGTTTTGGGTTTTTTTTAAGAATAAATGTCAGTGTGTTGATCCCTTCCTTCCTGTTGATCCTTTCCACTGCATACAGCTCAGTCCAGTGTCTTTATGGCTATGTTCACTGAGGTATTTATCCATCTCAGAACTAAAGCTTGCTCTCAAAAGAACCTCCTAAGCTGTAAGGTGTGTCCCCTCCCCCACACAAGTTCAAGTGGCTCCGGCCGTGTGCCACTAACAGCCACATTTCCATAACAAAATGAGTGTCCACAATATTTCCATAACAAAATGAAAAGTCCACAGGGTGGACTTGGGGCCAATTGGCCCTCTTGTGGGTTTTCTAGGTAAAAAGGCCAAATGGCCCCTCTCTGGGACTTCTATGACAAAATTGAGAACATCTGACAAAAAAAATCAAACTACTAATTTAAGGTCAGACAATGTAAGTGACCCTGTAGTTAACAATATAACTGTATCAGATCATCAATTAGAATGTTTTACTCTCCTAAAAGAAACTGAATTACTTTCATTAATCTTGGCATCAAAAGCCTCAACTTGTGTACTAGATCCTTTACCTACCGTACATGTCTATTCAAATAGATAATACCTGAAGTAATTGAACCGCTTCTAAAAATAATAAATTCTTCTCTTACGATTGACTATGTACCCAAATCCTTTAAACTAGCAGTTATCAAACCCCTGATTAAAAAAAAAAAACTGACCTTGATCCCTGTCAGCTGTCCAATTATCGGCCAATATCAGACCTCCCCTTTATCTCCAAGATCCTTGAAAAAGCTGTGTTACAGCAGTTATGCTTATATTTACATAGGAATAACATCCATGAAATGTATCAGTTAGGATTTAGATCTCATCATAGCACAGAGACAGCTCTGGTTAAGAGGTTGGTGACTTTAGGTCACTCAGCACCCCATTAACATCCAAATGACTCGAAAATGGTCTGAATCGTTTGTGCATCGTTTGTGCAGGCAAAATGAGCGTTTGTGCACAAACCGTCTTTAAGATATTTCACTTTTAAGAGGTTGGTGACTTTAGGTCACATAATGTCCAAGACCTTTTTTTCTTGTCCCTGGCTGAAAAGCAACAATGCCCCTGAGTGTGAACTGATCCTGTTGCAGCATGATGTTTACTGGGAATTGATTTAGCATAATGTGCTGCGTTGTTCCCAACTCCACAAAAAGGATTTCTCCACTGGCATAGGTGTGTGTGACCACACCATCACACCTTTGCACATCAGATGAGGAGTCGGCTTCATCATTATCGACTGGCTGATGGCACTCTACGGGGTGGAGATGGAGGCCATCTTCAATTGCTGCCTGGAGATCTTTTATTCCCCTTCTGCCCAAAGTTTTGAAATTCACAGGAACGAGCGGTAAGCTCCTTGAATCATTGCGCGGGCAGGTAGGAGAAGAGCAGCTAGTGGTGAAGGTCAGCGTGTCAACATCTTTCATTGTGTCTGTTACGATTCGAGACACATTACATGCTGCATTAATTTGGTGTGCCCCAGACTTCAGTGAATCATGAGAGAACATCTTTGCCAAGATCAGTGCTCTCTGCTTGTAAGTGGTGCTGTTAATGTCACCGGTCACAATGGATTCAACAAGATCCAGTACAGGGTGATTGGTCCCCTGTACATATCTGCTGAATCTTGGACTGTCACAGTAGGCACAGCAGAGGCACTGTAAAAAGGAGTCAAAAGCACAAGTGTTGACCACAGACAGCTGTGCCTTTCCAGTGTTAACTGCATGACTGGCAAAGTGGTTGCCATTTCTCAAAAGCCCAATTTGTGTTTTCTTTTGTTTTGTGGTGAGATCCATATGTTGCCATTCAGGACATGGTGTTAAGTATGATGTTCTTTTTTTTGTTGAGGCAACCAGACCTCTCCAGTTCTCCACTGGTTCCTCCTGCTCTTCCGTCTCCTCAGAGTCCTCATCTGACAGCTCTATCTTCATGTTGGCCGAAGACAACTTCATCTGACCTTCAATGTGATCCAGATGGCGTCGCACAAAGCGGTCCACACGAAGAGGCTTGTTGTCATGCTTGAAGAGGCCTTTCTTCAAGTTTTTAAATTCAGCCTCAACATTTGCTGAACTGGCTGTTATGTGGACACTTTTAAAGTGTGGAACCATGACTGCAGTCCAAAGTGGCAGATAAGCTGCCATTCGGATCAGGTGAGGAACAAGGTCAGGGAGAAAGTGCAAGTTGTCCCGGTCACCATCACTCGATGCCAAACACCGGCTTTCCTCACATATTTCCGATGCCCACCTCTGAGCATCAGTTTGGCACTCCTTCATTTGACTCATCTTCTCATCCTCTCCACTTGCCATTGGATCCTTGGTCTCCTTCTCCTCAGCCGATGAACCTTTGGCAATGAGATCTTTGATGGCCAGCTTACAGGTTTCTGAACTGACAGGCATACCTTGCTCATCCATTCCCTCAGATTCACTGAGTGCAACAACAGCAATTTGACTAATCAGCTGTCTAGCCTCATCAAGAGATGTGATCTGGACGAGCTGGCCCATAGCCCTCAAGTAGAACTCCCTCACACGGTTACTCTTTTTGCGGAGGCACTCCCATCGGCTGATCAATTTCACACAGTGGGCAACATCCACTCTAATGTAACATGGGGGAAGTGTGTTGGACTCTTTTCCCTGCAGCACTCCAAAGCACTGATTGATGTAGGACTTCAGATCAGGGAAGGTCGTGAATGCCTTGACAAGTCCTCCCTGCACAAACGTGCCCAAACGATGCACAAATGATTCAGACCATTTTCGAGTCATTTGGATGTTAATGGGGTGCTGCGTGACCTACTTTCAAAAAATTAAAAGTTAAATAAAATCAAAACGGTTTGTGCACAAACGTTAATTTTGCCTGCACAAATGTGCACAAACGATGCACAAACGATTCAGACCATTTTCGAGTCATTTGGATGTTAATGGGGTGCTGAGTGACCTAAGGTCACCAACCTTTTAAAAGTGAAATATCTTAAAGACGGTTTGTGCACAAACGCTCATTTTGCTTGCACAAACGTGCACAAACGATGCACAAACGATTCAGACCATTTTCGAGTCATTTGGATGTTAATGGGGTGCTGAGTGACCTAAGGACACAACCTCTTAAAAGTGAAATATCTTAAAGACGGTTTGTGCACAAACGCTCATTTTGCCTGCACAAACGTGCACAAACGATGCACAAACGATTCAGACCATTTTCGAGTCATTTGGATGTTAATGGGGTGCTGCGTGACCTACTTTCAAAAAATTAAAACTTAAATAACATCAAAACGGTTTGTGCACAAACGTTAATTTTGCCTGCACAAATGTGCACAAACGATGCACGAACGATTCAGACCATTTTCGAGTCATTTGGATGTTAATGGAGTGCTGAGTGACCTAAGGTCACAACCTCTTAAAAGTGAAATATCTTAAAGACGGTTTGTGCACAAATGCTCATTTTGCCTGCACAAATGTGCACAAACGATGCACAAACGATTCAGACCATTTTCGAGTCATTTGGATGTTAATGGGGTGCTGCGTGACCTACTTTCAAAAAATTAAAACTTAAATAACATCAAAACGGTTTGTGCACAAACGTTAATTTTGCCTGCACAAATGTGCACAAACGATGCACAAACGATTCAGACCATTTTTGAGTCATTTGGATGTTAATGGGGTGCTGAGTGACCTAAGGTGCCACAAAGTCAGGAAAATCTGTTCGTAAAATTACATTATAATGACCAAATACAATGAAAAGTATTTTTCCAGTCTCACCTGTGAAAGGTAATCCCATGTGATCTCGTTTGGATGGCAAACCTGTTGGTACAGTTAAACGCAGCTAATCTTTATTCTCCGCTTTGACCTATCCAATATGGCGGCGAGGATGACATATGATTCTACGCGGAAGGCGGCGTCTTTAATGGTCCGGAATAAATTGAATGCTACACGTTGATGGAATTAATTTGTTGTTTCTCACCTGTGAAAGGTAATCCCATATGATCTCGTTTGGACAGTAAACCTGTTGGTACAGTTAAACGCAGCACATGAATCTTTATTCTCCGCTTTGACCTGTCCAATATGGCGGCGAGGATGACGTATGATTCTACGCGGAAGGCGGCGTCTTTAATGGTCCAGAATAAATTGAATGCTACACGTTGATGGAATTAATTTGTTGTTTCTCACCTGTGAAAGGTAATCCTATATGATCTCGTTTGGACGGTAAACCTGTTGGTACAGTTAAATGCAGCACATGCAGGGGCGGTTTTAGGAAATCTGAGACTCTGGGCAAAGGACAATTTGGAGGCCCCCCTCAACCCCAACCCATGCATCTGTAATAATAATAATGAGATGATGAATCATACGTACTGACGAACAATATTTATTGTGAACACATGGAAATGATTGAAAAAACCCCAATAAAGATCACTGAATATAAGCTGTGTGTGTGTCAGTAGAGGAGAGTGTGTGTGTCTGCCTGTCTGTCTATGTGCGCTGCTGTCGATGTGCCCATCTATCAGTCTCATGGGTGGTGGAAGAACTTGTGTGGAAGAAGGTTGTTAATTTCGGTAGCTTTTCAACAAACTGTTCGCTATCCTTTTTCCTCTTCCTTTTCTCACTGCCACTTAGAAATCGTTTCATTCTGATTTTACTTTAACAAAACATTGTACGAGGGCTCTGCAGCTAGAGCTAGATGATGCTGGTGCATGTCTTCAGCCCGCTCGCGTTGTTGCCTAGGTTACTTCAGACACTACGGCTCTGAGAAAGAGCGAAGCCAGATAGCTGTGACATCACGTCACATACTGGTGGTTTTGCTTGTGAATCTAGCTGTAGGATTACACGTGAATCATGCTTTATTGCTTTTATTATTTTCGTAGCAAATGTGGTTCATGTTGAGTGGAAAATATGTATAATCACAATGAATTATTACATAGTAAATTATGATGTATAGCATGCAGGAAAACAGGAATACCGTAACGCGACGACGAGGCCCCTGATTGGACGAGGCTCAGGGCAATTGCCCGACTTTGCCCAATGGAAAGACAGCCTATGAGCACATGAATCTTTATTCTCCGCTTTGACCTGTCCAATATGGCGGCGAGGATGACGTATGATTCTACGCGGAAGGCGGCGTCTTTAATGGTCCGGAATAAATTGAATGATACATGTTGATGGATTAATTTGCTCTTTTACGCCCTTTTTGAGGAATGTATTGTAGGACTTAAACCCACATCTGAAGAGGTGAGTTCCCCCCTTTTTTTACCTATTTTTGCTGGCGGGATTGACTCTGCCCTAAGGGCAGAGTCTCTCTCTCTCTCTCTCTCTCTCTCTCTCTCACTTTGCACCATTACACAATAAATATTCACAGTGAAAATATTTTGTAAGCGCGTTTCATGAACCAAGTTATAGGATTTGTTGACAACTCGCATCGAGTTCGTTACACTTCTACCCGGCGTGAAGCACTGACAGTCATGTGGTTGTGACGTCATCGTAAACAAATCCATTCTACTCATCCAGACGACTTCGCAACGGCAACGTTGCTAGATCTTTCCACTCTGGAACCCGTTCTCAAAAAGATTGCGTTTTGGGCACCCAAAACGCCGGTGCCGTGTGGATGCCAGGCCTAAACGATAAGCAATTGTATCGGAGTCACCTGAATCCGTTGCCGTGTGGACAGGGCCTTAGAGTGACAGGTGTTTTGCAGATGTTGTTGATAACCTTGTTGTTACACCAGCTGGCACTGAATGTGTTGACTTGGAACAAATTTGACTAATTTGTCTTTTTTTTTACCAAGTACAGCATCATTGTTGCTTGAAAATTAGCCTAAATACTAAACCTGTGACCGTTTTCTCAATTCTATATTTTTTCTTCTCACAATTTATGTCGCTAACACAGTGGCGGTGGGCTGAAAGCTTTTTAAAGCACTTAAAAACTGTCAGGAGTATGACAGTAAAATTACTTATTGCCCTACTGTGCATGCGCTTTGCATTCTGGGGACTTGGCTATGTAGTTTACCTGAAGGACATGCAGTCTGTACCAGGATATGTTGTTGAATGTGCTTTTTCTCAGTACACAATGGAGAAGTGGCACATGTCAAGAGTGTTACAATTCTGAAGTTCCTACATATTTTTAGCTTCACCCATCAAGATCTATCCTCTTTTTGAAAGCTATTTGCCTGCCTCACAGCAAAATTAGGACTACATGAGTTAAATGGACATCCGTTTTGGAAACTGTGAACTTTGTAGTACACAGGAAACACAAAATGTAATTTGAGCGTAGTTTAATTTTTCACCCTTTCGTCACACTCAATGAGCTTTTTTTTTTAAAACCATGCCATATTCACTATACCTTCGCAATTTATTTTCACGTATTTGGAGTTTATACCAGCCAAATTTCAAGGGAATCCAAGGAGTTTGAAAGAGTACATACTGTACGAATTTTTGTTTTTAATGCAAAACTTTCAAAACAGCTGACTTCCTGTTGAGTGGAGCAAATATAAGCCAGTGTGAAATATGTCTGTCATGGTGATGATAATGTCCCCACCAAAAACCATGGAGATCGAACAAATTCTGTGGCAACGACAGAAATAAACACACTCAGACATCAGCCCATTGCCTGCATTCAGGACGATATGGAGCTCCTCAGTCACACCCAAACCCATGCGCTATGCACGTTTTTGATTTTTCACAAGTATGAGGCCTGAGCCAAAGATGCATGTGCCACTGGAGGTGTAGACCCTCAGGCCCTCAGCCTGCACCTCCGCTTCTCGGGCCCTAAAGGAAAATGAGCCGTTGATCGCGAAATATGACCAACCCTGATTTCAGAGTAATTATCAATATACTTGGACTAAATTTAAAGTAAAATCATGTAGTTAAAACAGACAATCATGCCCATTCTGTCAATTTGTGCAAGTGGGTGTGATGTGTGGAGATGATCGACACTGTCATTTGTGTTTAGCCTGAGGGAAATGAAAATAACTACTGACCAAACTAGAACAATAACATCCTCTTTTTATTTTCATCCCTCACTGTCCTTCTTTCATTTAGGTTCCTTAGGCTAATTTACTCAGTTCATTTTCTTTTTGAATTTATCTGCAGTGTTTGTATCCGTTAGCTTTAATACTCACACAGTAATGTGCTAATGCTAACAGCTAATTAGCTTAGCAACTGGATCCAACTTTTCTGACTAGCCGCTAACTTTAGGCTCATTATCATGGATATAAACCAATTCGCCAAACAATAAGGAACAGGTCGCTTTGAGCAAAAACCCTCTGAACGCTGTGAACTCTATTCCTGAGAGCGTTTCCGCCTGTTCACTGCTATTTTTGACCCTTTTTGTAATAATGAGGTGTTTAAAGCACTGAAACTGAGAAACCTCACCGTTCCAGGGCTCGGTCAGTCTGCTCCACCCGGGCTGAGGCGCTTCGCTCCTGAAGTTCATTCCTGCCGGTGCGGGAATAAACCCAGCGGTGCTGTGGGAATAACCGCTGTGTCAGAGTCGCTGCTGGGATCCTGATCTCGCCGCTTCTACAAATGAATGTTTTTCTGGGGGGAAAAATTCTAAAGATTTAAACACAAACATTCCAAATTCTGAATGCATCTTTCAATTTTTGTGAGGTAGGCGGGGAAATCATGAATATTCATGAGGAAAGTGCCGCCTGATTGGTCGGTGAAGTCTTTCTGTTCCACCGCGTTGCTTTATGAGGAAGCGGTTTTGTTTGGTTCCGAACCCATCAGTCCGAGTCCAATAATTATTCTACCATCAGGAAAAGCAGCACAGAATTTACTACGATTGGTTTCAAATGCATTTTGTTGTGGTTCGTGGATTATTATCCGTGAATAAAGTTGGACTTTTCTTCAAAAGGAGTGAAATCAAAGATTTGTACAAAACACAAGTTTATGGCCCAAACCAGCATTATGTAATAATTCATTTACTGTGTTTTGATCCAATCCTATAATTAGCCTCTGATCAGGAAAAGCAGCACAGAATTTACTGCAATTGGTTTCATCTCATCTCATCATCTCTAGCTGCTTTATCCTGTTCTACAGGGTCGCAGGCAAGCTGGAGCCTATCCCAGCTGACTACGGACGAAAGGCGGGGTACACCCTGGACAAGTCGCCAGGTCATCACAGGGCTGACACATAGACACAGACAACCATTCACACCTACGGTCAATTTAGAGTCACCAGTTAACCTAACCTGCATGTCTTTGGACTGTGGGGGAAACCAGAGCACCCGGAGGAAACCCACGTGAACAACATGCAAACTCTGCACAGAAAGGCCCTCGTCGGCCACGGGGCTCGAACGCGGACTTTCTTGCTGTGAGGTGACAGCGTTAACCACTACACCACCGTGCCACCCGCAATTGGTTTCAAATGATTATAATTTCATTTTCAGTCAGACTTCAGATGAGCATTTTAGACGGATTTATTTGTGAATATGTAGTTTTCACATTTTCATAACAGGCTTATTAAATAAATATACAGCAATAATGTTCCAACAAATATTTTAATGAGTCTGAGTGTTGATGTTGACAGAGTTATGAACACACCAAAGATCATTGCATCATACAAAATAAATACGCACACACATAAATGTAGGCAAGGTGGCTGAGAGGTTAAGGTGATGGACTGCTAGTCCATTGTGCTCTGCATGTGTGGGTTCGATTCCCACCCTCGTTGCATGCCTGCTCTTTTGGGTGGCACGGTGGTGTAGTGGTTAGCATGGTCACCTCACAGCAAGAAGGTTCTGGGTTCATGGCTGGCGAGGGCCTTTCTGTGTGGAGTTTGCATGCTCTCCCTCTGTCTGCGTGGGTTTCCTCTGGGTGCTCTGGTTTCCCCCACAATCCAAAGACATGCAGTTACAGTAGGTTGGTGTGGGGCGACCTTGGGCTGAGGTGCCCTTGAGCAAGGTACTGCTCCCTGTGCGCTCTGGGCTGCTCACTGGGTGTGTGTGCGTGTGTTCACTGCTTCAGATGGGTTAAATGTAGAGGATGAATTTCACTGTGCTTGAAGTGTGCATGTGACGAATAAAGGTTTAAAAAAATATATTAACATAGAGTATATAAAATGCAATTTTAACAAACAAAGGTTTAGGAAAAATGTAAACACCTGTAACTGAATTCATGACACTTTTTTTCGTTATCTGTGCAAAGATCTGTACTATTAATTCAGATTTATTCCCTTTGCAGACTTTTTAATTCAAATCAATGTCTTTAAGTGTCAGATAGAAACACATCCTGGCTGATCGCTTCATCAGGGGGAAATGGGGGAACTGTCCTTAAACTGCTCACACACACAAAATACATTATGATTTAATGCTGTGACAAAATACAGACAGACAATAATCAGCAATTATTGGTCGATAGTGATGGCCGTCTGAAGCCGAGGCTCTGAAGCGCGTGCCGAGTATAAGAGGGCGTGGCAAATGAAGCCCCACCTTGAGGCATGGCTCGTTCAGAAGAAAACTACATGACCAGTGAAAAACGAGGCCTCGGTTTGTTTGGTTCCCGTCAGAGTTTCACCCTGAGAGTCGATTCCCGGAAAAAAGCGGGCAAAAGAGCCGCCACTTTGTGGGTTGGAGAGAATATCGGAGAGAATATTTCTTTTCTTTCAAACTTTTTTTGGAAAATGTTATACTGTATATCAATCCAACATTTGCAGTTTGTATTATTAAGTGGTAGTGATTGTGTTTCAAATAATATTAGTGCACTGACTGTAGTAGTGGTAATGTTCTCACCCCCCCCCCCCCACACACACACACACTTTAAAAACATTTTTTTCTTTATTTCTTTTCTTGTCTTTATTCTAAAATGGATCCTGTACACAAGAGGAAATATTCACCGATGTGGGAACATTTTGAAATGGTTCCTCCCAATAAGGTCTTCTGGTCATATTTTATTAGAAGATTTTATCATCATCATGCACAATTATATTCATATTGCATATTCATGGTTGAAGGTAGGCGGCACGGTGGTGTAGTGGTTAGCACTGTCGCCTCACAGCAAGAAGGTCTGGGTTCGAGCCCCATGGCCGGCGAGGGCCTTTCTGTGTGGAGTTTGCATGTTCTCCCCGTGTCCGCGTGGGTTTCCTCCAGGTGCTCCGGTTTCCCCCACAGTCCAAAGACATGCAGGTTAGGTTAACTGGTGACTCTAAATTGACCGTAGGTGTAAATGTGAGTGTGAATGGTTGTCTGTGTCTATGTGCAGCCCTGTGATGACCTGGTGACTTGTCCAGGGTGTACCCCGCCTTTCGCCCGTAGTCAGCTGGGATAGGCTCCAGCTTGCCTGTGACCCTGTAGAACAGGATAAAGCGGCTAGAGATAATGAGATGAGATGAGACATCATCAGTGCTGAGGCATTATAGAGCTTTTCATGAGAATGAGCCGCCTGCCAACAGACCAGGCAAAAGTAAGAATCTTTTTTCTGTTTCAAATGTGTCATCAAAATCAAACTCTGTTTAACTGAAAGATATCATCTTTGTGTTATAGATTCCAGAAAACCAATGATAGATGAGGTCTTGGTTAATCATCTTCTTTCACCTGCTCCCATTAAGGGTCGACACAGCGGATCTGTTCCACACATTTAATTTGGCATACGGCATTTTTTCACTCAGGGTACACATTTGGAGAAATAAGATGTTATGCAGGTGTCTCATCTCATCTCATTATCTCTAGCCGCTTTATCCTGTTCTACAGGGTCGCAGGCAAGCTGGAGCCTATCCCAGCTGACTACGGGTGAAAGGCGGGGTACACCCTGGACAAGTCGCCAGGTCATCACAGGGCTGACACATAGACACAGACAACCATTCACACTCACATTCACACCTACGGTCAATTTCGAGTCACCAGTTAACCTAACCTGCATGTCTTTGGACTGTGGGGGAAACCGGAGCACCCGGAGGAAACCCACGCGGACACGGGGAGAACATGCAAACTCCGCACAGAAAGGCCCTCGCCGGCCCCGGGGCTCGAACCCAAGACCTTCTTGCTGTGAGGCGACAGCGCTAACCACTGTTATGCAGGTGTATTTAAAAAAAAAAAGATATGTCAAGTTTCTTGTATTAAACTGATATGTTTACATTAGTCTCATCGGATCACCACAAAGAACACTTTTTAAATTTTGTTTCCATGTTGATTCTTTCAGTTTTTTATGCCTTTTTGGTCCATTTTAGGGCTGTTTTGGCATGTTATACTGTTCCACTGTACATTGAACTATATAACATCATACAGAATCCCACATTTCTAGTGCATTTTGTGCTATAAGATTGATATGAAATGATAATGTAGTATCTCTGCTTAATTTAATATATGCATATAAAGGAGTCATTTATCACCTGGCAAAAATTTTGCAGTTCTTTAATAATGTGTCTGTCGTTATGCCAAATCTCAAAAAGGTTCAGTGTTCTCAAAAAGGAACCCAAAAATTCAATCACTGATTCTTTTAATGGTATCCATTTTGGTTGTTTCAATCTCTATATATGTAGGAATAATGCACAGAAAAAAATTGTTGACTGTAAGGCACCGACACCTTTCAGCGTTCATTGAAAATGTTCACTGGGATAATGGAAAAAGCAATGTAGTCTCCGTAGCCCTCTCTAAACTCGGGGTTTAATCAGGGTTAAAGAATTTCCCATAATGTTTTTATAATTACCATGAGAAGTAAAGGTATAAAAATGCCTTTAGTCATTACAGACTTGAAGGAATTGCACTGAGTAGTGGTTTAATTGAGAAATGTAGTCTCCGTAGCCCATGCAGTCTCCGTAGCCCCCAATTCTTCGTTAGGCGTTTCTTCATGAGAAAATATATTTGATTCTGTGCTCATTGCCATGCAAATTGTATTTCATAATATTTCCAATAAAATATATCTAGTTATACCTTTAAATCTTTCTTTTTTTATTCTGTGGAAAAAAATATACACTGGTGTAGTCTCCGTAGCCCCCACCAATTCACTGAAACAGTGGTCTTGATCAACAGGCCATATCTTCTGAATCAGATGAGGATACCTCATGAAATTTTCACACTGTAATACTAAGATATGTGGAAACAAAATGCACTAACTAAAAATCTGAAAACTAAACTTTCAAAAAATGACCATTTTGGAACAGAAATGTGTACCCTGAGTGAAAAAATGCCGATAGGTTTTACATCAGATGCCCTTCCTGATACAACCATCCCCAATCTATCCAGGTTTGGGATCAGCACTAAGTAGGCACTGGCTTGTACAACCCCAGTGGCTGGGTATTTTACTTAATCTGCATGTCTTTGAACTGTAGAGGAAACTGAAGCGCCCAGAGGAAACCCACACAGACATGGAGAGAACATGCAAACTCCACACAGAAAGGCCACATCGGCTGTGAGGTTTGAACCCAGAACCTTCTGGCTTGAGGTGACAGTGCTAACCCCTGCAGGTTAATATGATTCTTAAAGACACTCAGCCATTGTGAATGGTGGAAATGTGGGCTTTAGGGAGCTCATGCACATATTGGAACCTACTTGTGTTCTCCCTGCTAGGAAGGTGTGCATTTAGTAAAGTAGTTAATTAATTAGTAAAAAGTAATTAATATAAAAATTTAACAATATATTTCTACATCATTCAACATTAAAGGCAGTGGTCGAAATACTTTTTTCCAGTGTTCTGCAATATTGCAGAATGTCAAAATTTTGTTCTGCAATTTGGAAATATTTTCTGCAGATACACAAGCCTCCATACTATACCCTTCTCAACCTAATAATGCCTATATTTACATCATATCTAGCTTTACAACTCATAGCATTACTGTAATTCTTTATTCTCTCACTCTATTTTTAATTTCAGTCTTCACAGATCCTTCTCTGCAGCAAAGTTATCATTCCATGATACCTCCACAGGTCTTTCAAACCCCCTCACCCTGACACTACGGGCTACTACAACTTGAAGTATACCAACTAATTCATAAATGTACTAGTTATCACACCCACACATTATCCTTCCACACAACGTACTAATAAAGGTCTCATCTCATCTCATTATCTGTAGCCGCTTTATCCTGTTCTACTGGTTCCCAGGCAAGCTGGAGCCTATCCCAGCTGACTACGGGCGAAAGGCGGGGTACACCCTGGACAAGTTGCCAGGTTATCACAGGGCTGACACATAGACACAGACAACCATTCACACCTAAGGTCAATTTAGAGTCACCAGTTAACCTAACCTGCATGTCTTTGGACTGTGGGGGAAACCGGAGCACCCAGAGGAAACCCACATGAACACGGGGAGAACATGCAAACTCCGCACAGAAAGGCCCTCGCCGGCCACGGGGCTCGAACCCGGACCTTCTTGCTGTGAGGCGACAGTGCTAACCACTACACCACCGTGCCGCCCACTAATAAAGGTATCACCACTATAAAAATAGAACACAACTGTTCTTCAAGAAACAAAACATTCATTTTCATGTTACATTTTGTCAAGATTAAGTTTCTAGCTTGAACAACAGATTGTTACCCAAAATGTACTTCATTCACAGTGTTTGCATCTGCAACCTGTAGTTTTAAATTGAAAGCAAGGTTTCAATTCTACACTCTCTTACATCTTACGATGATGCAAAGAATTGATGTCATTATGGAATAAAACCCAACTGGCAAATGGAAAGACGTTTGGGTTCATTGTGTTTGCCTGGCTTCTAAAGTGCGAGGTCATGAACTGAACTGAGAACTACTGCAGGGGCTTCACTGCTCTAAACTAACAACAGAGAACTGGGTACAAACTAATCATGGCAGAACTGAGAGCTACAGAACTACTGAGAGCTACAGAACTGAACCTAAGAGCTTTGTCTTACAGGGCAACTGTTTTACTTTGTGCTAGTCTGCACCACAGGCAAGACAGCACTAGTAAAAAAAATAGAGCATGTACCAGTACACAAAACATGTATTAGTGTAGCTTGGCATGAGAAAACAAAATATTCAAAAGTATCTATGAATAAAGGTAAAATACTGTTGCTGTCTTCAAAAGGGATATAATAGTATAATTTTGCATGATTCAACAATACAATATATACAAACCTATACAATTTACCAATATATATGTATGCAAGATAAGAACTAGTCAGCAGCAACCGTCTTCATTTTTGTCACCCTCGTGGACGCACAATCTGTCGCTGTTGTTGTTGGAGTCACGCTGGCTGCCGGTTTTGCCAAGATACGACAAAATCGTCCTTGTTTTCTTGGCATTTTTGTCGGACTCTTGCCCCGAAGAAACAATCCTCTTCTTGGGAGCCATGTTTGTTGTGCCACATTGAATTCTGGGAGATGCATGGCGGAAACTGCCGAACACTGCCAAGGTAGTTGTCGGGTCCTCCCGGCGGGTATTAAAAGTGACGAAATTTTACATCGGAAAATGGCAACTGCCCTTATTTGGTTGTTGTCGCCTTTCGTTGGTATTATATAAATATTGCTCAACTTCCCACTTAAACAATTGTCACGAGAATAGGGGCACGGCCTTGGCATCGTAGAGATGAGCTGGTGGTCGAGTGTGACAAGGTTCAGCATCGAATAGCGCTGCAACAACATCACGGGAAGAAATCGAATGCCTTGTTTGGACGGGCCAAGGAGGTGACTGAGGGCTGTTCTTTCCACTAGCAACGTAAGTCGTTGTTTGCAGGTTTGAATGACATCAGTTTGCCCCTGCGTACGTTCGACCCATGAAGCGGTGAAGAACAAGGGCTCCTGCATGTTTTCCTTTCGTTGGCTACAAGTGACAGGTGCATATTTGTCCACAAACAGAGAACTGTAGAGTCACTGTTTAAGATTTGCTCAGCAAATGTGTCCATACGTTGGCTGGTCGAAAGCAAATACTTGCTTCTGTAGTTGGCACGGACAGAGCAGAGATCACAGCTCAGCAGTCACTCACTGATGAGTTCAAAAAAAAATAAAAATAAATAAATCAACCAGCCACTGTTTCTGCCTAGCTTGAGCTGGTGACCTTTCGTGCGCAAGACTAACGTGATAACCAATACACTACAGAAACCACAGCACTTGCACAGATCAGCTGTTACCTGGGCCTCAAATACAGAAGCAATGGCACTTAGGCATTTGTCCCCAGGGTAGAAGTAAGAAAACTTATTTCGAGCTGCATGTCGTCCCAGGACAAGTACTTCAGTTTTGTCAGAGTTAAGCAGAAGCAAATTAATAAGCATCCAGTGTCTAATGTCCTTTACACATTCCTCAATTCAGGTGCAGAAAAAGAAACCCAAACCAATTTTTCATTTACTTGCCAACTTGACAGTATACTCGAGCACATTACACACAGCAAGGCAGGAATTTTCTGATGTCACTTTCATTAGACTCGCACTTTAAGAAAGACTCTCCAGCGACATCCCTGATACCCCAGTCCAGATCGACCATTTAAGGTAAAGCCTGGGCTCATCCGGGAGTTGAACCCAGGACCTCTCGCACCCTAAGCGAGAATCATACCCCTAGACCAACGAGCCAAACTATCTAAAGCAAAGGATAAATTAAGAAAAAAAAATCCGTCCACTTCTTTCTCCGCGGCAAAAGGTTCGATGTCATCCTAATCCAAAGAGCCAACGATTGAGGACGAGTTTGAAGAGCTTTCGTGTCTTTTTCAAAAGTCTCGGTATCAAGAACGCACGCCACTGCAGAGAATAGGATACAGTCTGAGTGGAAACAAAAGAACAGACTGGCGCAAACGATGTCACGCGTGCAGCGCCGCCGACCTGTAAATCGCTGCGAACTAATAATGGCGGCCGAGCTTTGAGTGATTTTTGGAACAGAATTCAGATGCAAAAAAGCAGTTTTCCAAATCATTTTTTGATTTATCCGGCAACTTTACAGCGTATTTGAGCACGTCACACCTTCTGATGTAACTTTCATGAGATGAGCACTTGAAGAACAATTCAGCCAAGTGAAATCCCTGATACCCCGGTCCAGATCGACCATTTAAGGATTTAAGGTAAAACTTGGGCTTGTCCGGGAGCTGAACCCGGGACCTCTCACACCCAAAGCGAGAATCATACCTCTAGACCAACAAGCCAACCTACAGCTCACTCAACAACAACAAAAAAAAAAAAAAACCCGCTTCCTTCCCAATGTGAGTTTGGAATGAAAGGCTGGGGTGAATAATCACTCCGAGGTCTTTTACTGCTACACGTGAAGAAACAGAAAGGCCATCCAGAGTTACTGTGGAATCAGAAAACTTACTTCGAGCTGCATGTGGTCCCAGGACAAGTACTTCCGTTTTGTCAGAGTTAAGCAGAAGCAAATGAATAAGCATCCAGTGTCTAATGTCCTTTACACATTCCTCAATTCAGGTGCAGAAAAAGGAACCCAAACCAATTTTTCATTTATTTGCCAACTTCACAGTGTGTTCGAGCACATCACACACGGCAAGGCAGGGATTTTCTGACGTCACTTTCATTAGACTCGCACTTTAAGAAAGACGCACTCCAGCGACATCCCTGATACCCCAGTCCAGATCAACCATTTAAGGTAAAGCCTGGGCTCGTCCAGGAGTTGAACCCAGGACCTCTCGCACCCTAAGCGAGAATCATACCCCTAGACCAATAAGCCAACCTATCTAAAGCAAAGGATAAATTAGGGAAAAAAAATCCGTCCGCTTCTTTCTCCGCGGCAAAAGGTTCGATGTCATCCTAATCCAAAGAGCCAACGATTGAGGACGAGTTTGAAGAGCTTTCGTGTCTTTTTCAAAAGTCTCGGTATCAAGAACGCACGCCACTGCAGAGAATAGGATACAGTCCGAGTGGAAACAAAAGAACGGACTGGCGCAAACGATGTCACGCGTGCAGCGCCGCCGACCTGTAAATCGCTGCGAACTAATAATGGCGGCCGAGCTTTTAGTGATTTTTGGAACAGAATTCAGATGCAAAAAAGCACTTTTCAAAATCATTTTTTGATTTATCCGGCAACTTTACAGCGTATTTGAGCACGTCACACCTTCTGATGTAACTTTCATGAGATGAGCACTTGAAGAACAATTCAGCCAAGTGAAATCCCTGATACCCCGGTCCAGATCGACCATTTAAGGATTTAAGGTAAAACTTGGGCTTGTCCAGGAGTTGAACCCAGGACCTCTTGCATCCAAAGCGAGAATCATACCCCTAGACCAACAAGCAGCTCGCTCAAAAGAAAAAAAAAAAATCCGCTTCCTTCCCAATGTGAGTTTCGAATGAAAGGCTGGGGTGAATAATCACTCCGAGGTCTTTTACTGCTACACGTGAAGAAACAGAAAGGACATCCAGAGTTACTGTGGAATCAGAAAACTTACTTCGAGCTGCATGTGGTCCCAGGACAAGTACTTCCGTTTTGTCAGAGTTAAGCAGAAGCAAATGAATAAGCATCCAGTGTCTAATGTCCTTTACACATTCCTCAATTCAGGTGCAGAAAAAGGAACCCAAACCAATTTTTCATTTACAGTTTTTCTCGATTGGTTTGGCTCATTTCCTGAAACTGAGATGACATTCCTATAACTATAAGGTCATTTTGCCAAACAGTGTTACAGTTCTGCACAACCCTTCAGATAACCAGCAAAATGTCATATGTCTCCCAAAACTGTTCATTCATGCTTCAAAATGAAATCCCTTTCCCATATAAATAGTCAGTACCATAAAAATGGCATAGATCCTTCTCAATTGCTTGGCCTCATTTTCGTTCATTAAGTGCTTCTGTCTAAATGACCTGGATGGCTCAGCACAACTACATGGATCATCTGCAAATGCTCATATCTCTCCCAAAACAGTTTACCCATGTGTCAAAACTAAATATCCTTCTCACATAAATAGTCAATGCCCCCAAAATGCATTGTCCCTTTGGCATTGTGTAAGCACTGCAAGTCAAAATGCTTAGACATTTTGTCAGAGGTCTAGCTAAAGGAATACTATTATATATAAAACTGGAGAAATAGGGTTTTACAGTGAGAGCAGCCTCCAAAGTTTGACACCACACACAGTGCACTCATTTCGCCAAGGAAATTGTTTATTCACACAATTTTCACACAAACCAAATTGCATGCATTACTGCATTACATACAGAGAATATAGGTAAAAGGAAATTATGCATTGACCTTCTGCATGTGATATCATGCGTCCTCGCGCTGAAAGGCTGTATGGCAAAATATAAACATGAACCAAAAAAGCAATAAAGTTCCAGAAATGAAACACTTGGACTAGTCGCTGTTGCCGTCTTCCCCCACCCTCTCCTGGTCACCATCCTCATCCTCCTGGCCATCCATCCGCTGCTCTCTGTTTGGCCACAGATTTTCATCTACATCGCACCGGATGTTTTCCCTTGCGATGCAGCGTGGGAAGAAGCGGCGTGAATGTCTTAGCCAACCCCGACACTGATCGCCTGTGATGTCTTCACAGGCAGCATCCATCGCACTGGGGAGAGACCTCTGATCCCCAATGTGGCGTTCATAAACTCTCCACCTCCAAGCAGAGAAAAACTCTTCAATAGGATTGAGAAACGGAGAATATGGTGGTAAAAACACATTACGCATCCTTGGATGGCTGTTGAACCATGCTCTGATGAGTGGGCCACGGTGAAAGCTCACATTGTCCCACACAATGACAAACTGTGGTAGGTGGGGTGCTTCGAGACCCCTTTCATTTTCGGGGACTAAATCCATATACAGACGGTCCAGGTAGAGGAGGAGCCTCTGAGTGTTGTACGGGCCCAGGCTTGCAATACGTGTGGCCACACCATTGTCAGAAATGGCCGCACACATTGTAATATTTCCCCCTCTTTGACCCGGGACGTCCACTGTGGCCCGCTGGCCAATGATGTTACGTCTGCGCCTGCGGCTCTTGGCCAGATTGAAACCAGCCTCATCTACAAACACCAGGAGATGAGGTGTTTCAATCCCCTCCAATGCAATTATTCTCTACAAAAGAGAAATATAGGTAAAACCAAATCATGTAGATGGGTCATACACAGCAGTAATATGTTCTTCACAAAGTCAATATAACCTGCAGCAGTTCCAAACCTATGCTGGCCTATGCAGAGGTACTCCACGTGGTCTTTGACACAAAATGGAGAAATACTGATCACAGTTTTCTGTTACAGTCGTTAGGCAAAATTCTGTGGTCAGATACTGGATTCCAAAGGCACAGTAAAGATACGGAAAACCCCCCAAACTTTGAACCTCTGCATAGTGTATAGGTTACAATGGTGGAAAACAAATACAGTAATTGACTTACCTGCACATACTGGTACCGCAGTTCTTTCACCCTCTCTGTGTTCCTGTCGAATGGTACCCTGTATATTTGTTTCATGGTCATATGATTTCACTTCAGTACCCGGTCTATGGTTGAGATGCTAATGGAGTTGATATTGTGGAAGATGGATTCGTCTTGAAGGACTGCATTGCGGATCTGTGTGAGTGTGATGGCATTGTTTTGTATAACCATGTTGCAGATGGCTTGTTCCTGGGGATCTGTGAGCAATCTCCTTCTACCGCCCAAAGGAGGCTGTCGCCCAATTCTGCAGATAGACACAGACATGACAATTTGCACTGCAATACTACTCTAAACTGCAACTGTAATTTACTTTATTTTGTCCAATTTACTGTAGTATTTTCTTTGTCACTTTATATACGCAACACTGCATCATACGATTTTGCAGTATGGGCCTACACACATGCGCACATGTGCAGGCGTGCACACACACACACAGCTTTCCTAGAAAAAATTGTAATTCCATCACTGCCTGAGTGCATACCTGTTTTCCCTGCGAAAGGGTTGTATGATGGAGGAGACTGTAGAGCGTGGCACGTTAGGCTGCACTCGGCACCCTGCCTCTGCCATGGTTAGGCCATGATTGACTACATGGTCAATAATGGTGGCTCGAATTTCATCGGGGACAGTGTGATGCCTACGCACTCCTCGCCCTCTTCCCCCTACTCCACCACCACGCATCTGCACCCCTCCTCCTCTTCCTCTTCCTCTCCTTCCTCCTCCTTCTCTTCCTCTTCCCCTTCCTCCAGCTGGAAGTTGTCCTTGTTGAGGTTCCTCCATGTTCACTCTGCAAATAGTACTGGCACCAGGCCAAGCTCTATATACAGTATACATGTATGGCAGCAGTCACAGTCATACACAACACCTGCCAGGTAACTCCACAAACTGTTGGATTGGTCATCTGTGATGTGGGAAACTCCTCCATCGTTAGTCAAAACCTGAATTCACCTGTCACTTATTCACCTGACTGCCATGTATTTATTCCAAAAATCTTCCAAAATCTTCCAAAAATATATATACTATATTGTATTATGTCCTTGACTAATTTTGACAATTGAGCAGACTATTCTGCATATGATGACTTATATGATGAAATTGTTCTGACATGTTTTGGAGGGAACGACCATTACATTGAGAAACAGCTAATTGGGATGGATTACGAACATCTATTAATTTGGAAGTTGTGCTAAATGTGGGATGATTGTGTTAACTGTGGGCCACTTGTACATAACCATTTGCAAGGATGCACTAGACACTTGAGACATGTACAAAGGATTTGCAATTTGATGAAAGCAATGAGAAATGCCAATCTGTTGTGAGAAATTGCAAGTGGGTTTGGGGATTTGTCCATGTTATTTTGAGAATGTCATCTCAGTTTCAAGAAATGAGCCAAACCAATTGAGAAAAACTGTATTAGCCAACTTTACAGTGTATTCGAGCACATCACACACAGCAAGGCAGGGATTTTCTGATGTCACTTTCATTAGACTCGCACTTTAAGGAAGACGCACTCTAGCGACATCCCTGATACCCCAGTCCAGATCGACCATTTAAGGTAAAGCCTGGGCTCGTCCGGGAGTTGAACCCAGGACCTCTCGCACCCTAAGCGAGAATCATACCCCTAGACCAACGAGCCAAACCATCTGAAGCAAAGGATAAATCAGGAAAAAAAATCCGTCCGCTTCTTTCTCCGCGGCAAAAGGTTCGATGTCATCCTAATCCAAAGAGCCAACGATTGAGGACGAGTTTGAAGAGCTTTCGTGTCTTTTTCAAAAGTCTCGGTATCAAGAACGCACGCCACTGCAGAGAATAGGATACAGTCCGAGTGGAAACAAAACAACGGACTGGCGCAAACGATGTCACGCGTGCAGCGCCGCCGACCTGTAAATCGCTGCGAACTAATAATGGCGGCCGAGCTTTGAGTGATTTTTGGAACAGAATTCAGATGCAAAAAAGCAGTTTTCAGAATCATTTTTTGATTCATCCGGCAACTTTACAGCGTATTTGAGCACGTCACACCTTCTGATGTAACTTTCATGAGATGAGCACTTGAAGAGCAATTCAGCCAAGTGAAATCCCTGATACCCCGGTCCAGATCGACCATTTAAGGTAAAACTTGGGCTTGTCCGGGAGTTAAACCCGGGACCTCTCGCACCCAAAGCGAGAATCATACCCCTAGACCAACCCACACTTCAAAAGTAAAAAAAAAATTAAAAAGCACTGTCCGCTTCTTTCCCAATGTGCAGTCTACCATAGAAACAATATAAGCAGCCGTTCACCAATGAAAATACATTTCTAGAGAAAACAAATAGTTTTAGTTTAAAGTTTAGAGGCATCTTTGATCTAATAATGATTCTCTCAATTTTATAAAATTAAACTTTGCCTTAGGATGTAGCACAAGCGAATATTTTTGCCTCGAGCCCCAGGAAAAAGTTGTCAATAATTATTTAGGTTTTCAGTCCAGTGATCAGAATATTTTTAAATAAATATTGCTGCTGGCTCATCCAAGTTTAATACTTCATTGAAATGTGCTTTGATTTGTTTATTTGTATGTTGGTCACATTTGGCTTGTGTTTCTAAACTTATACTTTTGTAATGTCAGGGTTCAAAGCTCACACAGCTGCAGTCACGTGACCGCGCCTTTTGATATGACTTAGTGTTCCGACTGATTCACAAATCACAACAAAGGAAGGAGGACAAGGACAGAGACTGAAGAGCTTAATTCATTTACTTAAAGAAAATAGAAATATTTACTAAATGAATGTATGGTGTGAGTAAAGCAATTAATCAGTAGTGTTAGACAGTGCAAGCATGTGATGATAGTGGAGTGAAGAGCTGTAACATGAAAGAAAAAACAAATATAAACCAAAGCCATTACAAATAACCAAACCCAAGACAGCAGGGCCCTGGGCCCTGTACTACGAAGCGGGTTTTCTGGCTTACCAGGGTAACTTTGAGAGTAACTTGATCACGTGCAACATAACTTCCCGATTAACCCATACTACGAAAGTTGGCTATGTTCAAACCGAGGTATGCTGCCATGGCAATTTACGCTGCATCCCAAACCTGCTCGTCTCAGATTATGTTCTTGGTTAACCCGAGGTTTCCGATTAACCACACCCTTTTTAAACACCACCTCTCCACCGACATTTCCTCTAGAGACAATGCCAGTGTACCTGGATGACCCGTGCGATATCGGAGCGCAGATTAGAGATGGGATTTATGGCTCTTTGATGGGATCCGCATCTTTGTGATCCGTTCTTTGAAAAGAGCCGTTCAAAAGACTGGCTCATTTGGCTCTTTTTAAATATTTATTCAGTTTTAAGAAGACAGCGTCTAAAGAAGCCAGATCCCTCTGCTTAGACAGTGACATCAATATTTCTGGACATACCTTTTATATAAAGCAACCTAGACTTACATTATTGTAACCCCTAAATGCTCATAAATAACCATTAAAAAACAATGAGGGCTTCAATGAATGTCCATGCAGAACGGCTTTTCTGTAAAAAAAAAAGAACCCACTCAAGAACATAGTTATCAAGAACGCAAGAATATTTTATAGAAAAACACTTGTTTTACAAAAATATTTAAGTCTGAGATACAAAATAGATACAACTACAATAAATATAACACAAGAACTAGTTATCACACAAGAACATTTTAATAGAAAAAAACAAACTTTCTGTATTAAAAATATTGAAATTGTAACAAAAATAGATACAACTAAACAGTCAGATAAATAGATAAAGTTATAACAAGAACACAAGATTATTTTAATAGGAAAAAACAAACTATTAATACAAAAAATATATTATTAGAAAAATAGATACAACTAGACAAACAGATAAATAAATAAAATACACAAAAATAGAACAAACAAAATGACGATAGAATAAATTAAATGAACGTCCATGCAAAGTAGTTTTCCCACAATATTATCATTAATATCACACAACAACATTATAAACTATATACAAAACAATTTGAACTATTAGGCAAACAGATAAAACTTGAATAAATAAAAGGCAAATGAATGCTTGCTTGCACGCGCACACACACACCCCATTATGAATGATGTTTTTATATTTCATTTTCACCTGTTGCCAGGTGCGTTTGGCACTGCTGTTGCCTCTGAAATGTTCACAGGACATACACCAACTTAGTCAAAGGGACTGAACAGTCAGTCATCCTAATTCATGTGACTTTGTGCACAGATCAGCTTAAGTAGGCTACTCCATGAATTTACCATACCAAATTTTATTCAGGATTTTTCGGACATTAAACAAGCTATATATGACTGGGGCCACGTCGAAGGACCATTTTCTGTGACTTGTGATTGATCATGAAGCTTCTCTCATCCTATACTTCTGTTCTGGAACATGTAGAAGGGAGAATGTACTTACGCATTTACCCGATCGGCAATTCGTTGCCAACATGCTTGCCGCTCCTTATTGGCAGCCGCTCTGTTAGATTTTGCTCTTAATGTTGTTTTGAACTCCTCGTAGCTTTGCATTATGACAGCGCATTCTTCCTCCGTGAAGTACGGCGACCGTGCCATTGTGACCAGTGGGGATTTGCGCTGATAACCTCCCCTTTAACGTGAACGCGCATTAACCCTGATTAGGTTAAACCAGGTTCAACAAATCATAACTGGCGTCGTAGTACCGTTTAACCCCAAACAAGATAACCAGGTTTTGTTAACCCCGGTTTATCGGGGGAACCCTGGGTTACTTCTGGGTAGGTTAACCTCCGTTCATAGTACAGGGCCCTGGTTTAACCTAATCAGAGTTAATGCGCGTTCACGTTAAAGGGGAGGTTATCAGCGCAAATCCCCACTGTTCACAATGGCACGGTCGCCGCACTTCACGGAGGAAGAATGCGCTGTCATAATGCAAAGCTACGAGGAGTTCAAAACAACATTAAGAGCAAAATCTAACACAGCGGCTGCCAATAAGGAGCGGCAAGCATGTTGGCAATGAATTGCCGATCGGGTAAATGCGCAAGTACATTCTCCCTTCTACATGTTCCAGAACAGAAGTATAGGATGAGAGAAAGCTTCATGATCAATCACAAGTCACAGAAAATGGTCCTTCGACGTGGCCCCAGTCATATATAGCTTGTTTAATGTCCGAAAAATCCTGAATAAAATTTGGTATGGTAAATTCATGGAGTAGCCTACTTAAGCTGATATGTGCACAGAGTCACATGAATTAGGATGACTGACTGTTCAGTCCCTTTGACTAAGTTGGTGTATGTCCTGTGAACATTTCAGAGGCAACAGCAGTGCCAAACGCACCTGGCAACAGGTGAAAATGAAATATAAAAACATCATTCATAATAGTGTGTGTGCGCGCGTGCAAGCAAGCATTCATTTGCCTTTTATTTATTCAAGTTTTATCTGTTTGCCTAATAGTTCAAATTGTTTTGTATATAGTTTATAATGTTGTGATATTAATGATAATATTGTGGGAAAACTACTTTGCACGGACGTTCATTTAATTTATTCTATCGTCATTTTGTTTGTTCTATTTTTGTGTATTTTATTTATTTATCTGTTTGTCTAGTTGTATCTATTTTTCTAATATATTTTTGCATTAATAGTTTGTTTTTTCCTATTAAAATAATCTTGTGTTCTTGTTATAACTTTATCTATTTATCTGACTGTTTAGTTGTATCTATTTTTGTTACACTGTAAGCCCGGACTTTGTATTTAATTAAATGTTTTAATTACAATGTACATAAAAATTTAAGTTTGATTGCATTACTAAAAAATATTAAGTATATTCTACTAATTTGTACACATAGTCAAAAGTGTTAATAAGTTTAAGTTGAATGGCCTTAAAATTCTAAGTTTTAGTCATGACCACGCCTCTTTTTTAATCTGCGCAGAGTTGTGAAGCCGCCATTTTAACTTTCACAGATCAGCAGCAGTTACGCGAGGTTTGGTAAAATTCAGAGTGAGCTTCAGCCAACGTTTCTTCTCTGAACTTAGTATTTTGGATCCTGACTGTCGGTGGGAATGTTTGTTTTAACTTTAAGAGCAGTGGAAATCGCGTGTTTGACAGTTACAGGTGGTATTTTACCAATTTCACGTCATTTTCATCTGTTGGCTAAGTTGCTTTTGTCACTGTGGAGAGCTCTCTGGATTTGGAATGGGACACTTTTGAAGACTTTTCGGATAATGCAAGTATACAGCACAACCATATCATAGGTTTAATCATTTATTTATTGTACGATTAAGTAGCTAACGTTAGAATTGACGTTCTTCCTCTATTAGCTAAGTGCTCACTAGCTGTTAGCTGCATTGAACACCCGACCGACAGCACAGAAAACGCGGTATTCCACGTTGCGCAGCACAAGGGAGAAGGAGAGAGAAAGGAAGGCGACGGTCCGTTGGTGTATCACTGTTCACTCAATTTGGTAAGTGCTGTTGCATTTTGAGACGACCATGAACCAGGGGCGATTCTAGCATCTGATCTTTGGGGGTGCTTAGCCCCCAGAGCTGACAGAGGCACCTGGCTTGAACGACAGTGTTTCCACGTTTATTCCGCATTTAGACTAGACTTAACTAGACAAGAAGACTAGACTTATGCAATGTTTTAACAGAAGCTGACCCAATAAACTATGATATCTACACATTTACAGTACAACCACTGAATTATTTACGTTATATTTTTAACTAAACAAGACCTACTACTGCATTTGTAATGTTGGAGCTATTCATTTTGAACAGTGGTAATTGTTAATGTGTTATTGTGTAATAGTGTGTATTATGATTTTACATTAGTTTACATTTGTTATATTTTGGTAGTGTTCTTTTGATAGTCATTTGTTTAATTGTACAGCTCTGCACAAAAGTATCTCGATATGGATGATAAATGTCGTTTTTATCATTCTGTTCATAGACCAGGGAACATCAATATTGCATTATGCATATTACCATGTTGTGTTTAACAATTGTAACTCCAGTCCGTACCTTCACATCTCGCTATGCCAGTAATACTCAGGTGCTACTTCGAGTTCCTCATCGGCGTGGAATCCAGTTAAAAAAACCACACCATGTCGTAGCAAGCACTCGCGCGGACAGGCAACTCAATCAGAGGGGACGCAAGGAGGAGAGGGATTTTACTGCTCATAGAACTATCACGTAACAGGTGAATTCAAGAACACACACACGCCCGCGCACACATTCATTGCGCAAGGGTACTTATTTCTGAAAATTACGTCCAAAAGCAGTGTTGAGGGTGCTGAGCTAGGGGGTGCTGAGCTCGTTTTTGGGGGTGCTTGAGCACCCCCAAAAATAGGCTAAACACGCCCCTGCCATGAACTGAAATGGGCTAGGTTAGTTCATTATTCGGATCAAACAAAGCGAAATGGCTTAGTTAATTGGAAGTTTAATTAAATGTTTTAGCCCAAGTTTTTTGTTAAATCTTGGTTATTCCAAAAAGTGCACTCAAACCCCTTTAAGTTTCCTTAGTTGCCAAGGTACCAAACAGACAGTTTTGGAATTAGCACTTGCAACACTCAGATCCAAATATGACCAGTCTTTATTGTCCTTTCAATAATTACATTCAGTTCACTTATTTTCTGAGGCTTTTCATTTTAAATATCTAACTGGTATGATTGTGTCCTGTACTGTCAATCTTTCTCTTGTCAGGATGCAACTTGCAAGGACTTATACAGTCAGACTCCAGTGGGAACCCTCTGCATTGATGAAGAAAGTCCTCAGCTGAACCCGTCCAGAGTAGGAATCATCCTGGAAGGCAGTGTGGTGATGGACGAGCTGCCCAACCTTCCTCAGGCCTTCTGTGTCCTTTTTGGGCTGATATACAGTACGCCCTACACCTGGATTATCCAAAGTACATGAAAAACACTTTTTACTTTGTCCAGCAGGTGATGTTCAACCTGGGTAAAAGTGAGCTGGCACCCAAAATTCAGACTCTGAAAAATCAGCTTGAAGTCTAAGGGGTTTCAAGTAGTTATGCTACTGTTCCAGATGCTACTGTATGCTACTGTTCCAGATACAGTATTCTGCTGTTCCAGATATCAGGTGCTTAGTTTTTAATGTTGCTCGTTTAGATAAGTGTGCTGCCATTTGTGCGCTGTTTTCACTTTGTCTGATGATGTGGGCAGTGATATCATGGGTTAATGATCCAGTTACTGTCATTTGTTTGGATTTATTTGGACATGTTATTTGGTTAAGTAGGTTTTTGGTGTGTCAGTTCATCACTATTGCTTACCTTTTCCATCCTCTCTCTCTCTCTCTCTCTCTCTCTCTGAAAGTAAATATTTCTGTCAGTGAAAATCTTGTATAGTATATGCATATTTTCTCAGTCCTGCCATTAAGAAAGATGAACACCATGCTGTCAGTCTTGTGAATCCAGGATTTGATTGTTTTTTTCTGCTCCTTTTTTTTGTAAATGTGCTATCTACAGTAAAATAAAAGAGAAAAAGAATGTACATTTGTTTTCTTTTTTTGTTCATTAAAGTTAATATTGCTATTTATATTGCATTAAACCAACTTGGCATTTAGTGTAATGAACTTAATATGTTACATTTAATGATTATACAAAGCAATTGGTTTAGCAAAAGATTTTAAGTTAAATCAACTTGGTATCTAGTGTGTTGTACTTAAAATAGCAATTCCATTCCCATCAAGCATTTAAGTTTAATTCACTCAAGTTTTGATTATACATTACTTAATTTTTTTAAGGCAACCACTTTCCTCAAATTTTTTAAGTAAACTCAACTTATCCGGGCTTACAGTGTACACCGAGTATCTTCTTAGCTTTTGACCGGGTTGCAACAGAAGCCATTATTTACCTGCAAGAATACAAATAATGACTATTTAATACACTGGGAGATATAATTCAGATATTAATCATTTGTGCATACTGGTTCTTAAAACTAAATTAGTAACCTTAAGTAATGATCCTCTGTGCTTAAAAATAGTTCATATTTGAGGTATTACTGAAGAGTGTGACATTCATCAATAACTTTAAAACTTGCTGAAAAAGAGCAGAATTACCATATGTTTAATTTACTTGAATGTAAGGTTATTTACCACTAAGCTTATTACCTTAAAATAATGATCATCTGCACGGAAAATGTTGTAGTCGTACCTAGTGGCATACCTGAAGAGGTTCACATTCATCGATAACTTTAAAACACATTAAAAAAAGCAGCATTCTAATATCAAACAGCACTGTAATGTATTTTGTCATGAATGGAAACTTTCAGAGGGTATGTACAGGGGGGTTAGCAAGGTTCAATTTAATCAAATTTTACATTTTCCCACATAGATGGACCATCTCCATATTTCTAGGGGGGTAAAACATGGAAAAGTCAAAATTCTTAAAATAACAACCCCCCCCCCCCCCCACACACACACACACACACCTATAATTAGCCTCTGATCAGGAAAAGGAGCACAAAATTTACTGCGATTGGTTTCAAATTATTTCATTTTCAGTCAGACTTCAGATGAGCATTTTAGACGGATTTATTTTTGAATATGTAGTTTTCACATTTTCATAACAGGCTTATTAAATAAATATACAGCAACAATGTTCCAACAAATATTTTAATGAGTCTGAGTTTTGACTTTGACGGAATTACTCACTCTGTCAAAGTCCAAAGATCATTGCATCATACAAAATAAATAAACAAACACACACATAAATGTGGCCGAGAGGGCACGGTGGTGTAGTGGTTAGCGCTGTCGCCTCACAGCAAGAAGGTTCGAGCCCCGGGGCCGGCGAGGGCCTTTCTGTGCGGAGTTTGCATGTTGTCCGCGTGGGTTTCCTCCGGGTGCTCCGGTTTCCCCCACAGTCCAAAGACATGCAGGTTAGGTTAACTGGTGACTCTAAATTCACACATGCAAACTCCTCACCTTTCGGCGAAATTCGCCGTTTTGGTCCCAAAATAGGTCACTTGTGTAGATCCGAAGAGTTTTTTTTGGGGGGGGTAGGCAGGCTACAACGCTATTGTTGCCAAACATTTCACTTACAAGGTTACAGCCAATCAAGATAAACAGTTACTAACACGCTTCTTTTCCATTGGAGTTCTGATCAGCTGGTGCACAACCCACTGCTGGTTGCCAGTCCTCGCTTACGAAAATTCCACAGATTCAGACCGCAAAGTCACCTTTTTATAGAGAGATCTGGCAACCTCATCTCGCGACTGAATCTGAATACCAATGGAGCAGTTTCCAGCGCGCTCGGGGGTGAATAACCATGGGCGGATCTACCGGGGTGGCATATGCCACTCTAAAAGAAAGCCTTGCCACCCCTGCTGCTACCCCAGTTGGCAGCGACGAATTCAAAGAAAAATTACGGCCAATTTGACATTTACGTGCGCGAATTTCCAATGTCCGACTGCGGCGAATGCAGCACGAGATAACGCCAGAGATTGGTTGTTTTGGAAAATTGAGAGGCGCGAAGCGAGGGAGCCAGGAGTCGCGAGGAAAGGAGACACGGGAGGACAGAGGTAAAAGCTGATTAACTATCTATCAAAAAATGAAATTATAATGAATGAACAGTGCTAGCATAGTTGCGATGCTGATTTTGAGAGGATAAAAATCAGGTTGGAGAAGGTTATTTAGCTAACTATACATGTAAGGCAAAAAAAAAAAAGTGTGTTTCCGGTAACCCGACCGATCGAGAATTTCCGCGTCGAAATTGCCGACCGTAAAGTTTTTATTACAAATTTCCCTCGATATTTTAGTGTAAGTGGCGTTAGTTTGTCATAATTTTTTGTTTCAACGCATTCAAGTTGTGAAAGAAACGATAAAAAGTAAAATGTTTTGCCACTTCTATCAGCCCTCCTGGCTGTAATGCAAATTGCTTCCTCTTCAGTATACAAGTGCACTTCCATGGCAGGGGAAAAACACTACATTTTGCCGCCTATGTAGTCCCCTATTTATACAAATAGGAGTCATTCAGGATTCAGCCATGTTTTTGCTCGGTGTTTTTGCTCGACCCAAGTTCTACAGTAGGCTAGGCGAGGCCGTCTGCTTTTAATGGAAGTAGCCTAGCCTAGGACGTTAAACCATATTTTCACGTTATTTCTTGATGAGGTGTTTTCACATTATCACATGAAAATATCATGAAATTACGTGTTATGTTATTACATGATAAATATATTGTAAAAACGTGATAACTCTGTTAACAATATCTTTTCACGTAATTACTTGAGTCTAAGCCAATTTTTTTTTGAGTGTAATACGCTTCCGCAGATCATAACTCGAACTCTTGCGATATTTTTTTTATTCGTTTAAAGATTTAAAACACTTATTTTATTATGATGTGTGGTATAAAGGATTCTGTGCCAAAATACTATTTTGTAAGATGTTTACTTGTGTTAATTTTTTCGAACAAAATAAAACAAATTAAGAAAAAAAAATTTCCTACCTACCGACCTTATTTTAGTATTTCATGTTACCTGAAACACACTTTTTTTTTTTTTTTTTTGGCCTAATGTTAGCTAGGTCTGACATTAGTTTTGTGTAAAGTCGGCCACAAAAGTTAATATTGATTCACCGTCTGTCAAGGAAAACATTGCTATTGGCTGAAGCTTATGATTCAAATATTGAGGATCTTAAACATGAGTTACATCAGACGAGGAGAGTACTAGACAGAAAAAAGGGGGAACAGGAGAGTCCTACCACTCTCATGGAGTTCACTGTTTTTGGACCCATACCAAGATGATGTTGTTTTTTTTTTTGGAGTTGTTCAGGTTGTGTAAAATAGCGGTTGTCTTGCCTGTGAGCATCCTGTGAACGAAGTTTTTCATCTCTCAGGCTCATAAAGACTTATTTGCGGTCGACTATGACAGAAAAGAGACTATCAAGTTTGGCTGTACTCAGCATTGAATCAAAGCGCACAAAAGCATTAGATCTTGATAAATTTGTGAAGCGTTTTGCTGAGCAACATGGAAATCGCCACATTCAGCTGTTGTAGGCATGACAAGTTCATGTTATGCTCACTGGTGAGCCTTTACAAAGCGTGAGGAAAAAAAACTATAAAATGTGACACTGGTGTAAATGGTTTAAATCATGCTGAACTTGAAGCAGTGTTGTTATTGTTGTTTTTTAGTGTCTGTTCTTTTGCATATACAGTATAAAACTGTCCAGAAAAGGTATAGACCTCATCTGAGAATGTGTGTTCTTCATGAACAATAAAGGCATGAGATTAAGTTTATCTGTATGAGTTTGTAAATGGCAGCCCGTGCCCTTTTGTAGTGTGTACATACTATTTGTTGTCAAACTGTGATTAAATTCAGTATATATACATGTCTGTAATACGTTGCCACCCCTCAAAAATTCCTGTCCCCCTCTTGCCACCCCATAAATATTTTTCTAGATCCGCCCCTGATTTCACATAGGTGATGTCTTTAAGAAAATTGACAGACAGGGATTGGCCAGGTGTGTCCTCTGGGGTAGGTCTGTTAGATAGCACAGGCAGTAATATATACCTTTTTGTAAATAGCCCACTGTGTTGTACACAGGGGTGAAAATTAACTTCACAAAATATCAAACTTTACCGGCCACTGACAAATAAATGGTACAATTTACCGGCCACTCAACAGTAACTTATTAAGACATGTTTATGGAAAGTTATTTTGTACTGTATTAAATTCAAGATGTCACTGGTTGCAATTTTTTTTGTAACGTAGACTACGAAATGTACTTTTGCGCGCGTGCTGTGTCCCCGTGCATCCTTCTCACCTTTTTCACCCCTGACCAGTTTGCATGCCTGATATACTCCTGTTTCTAACGCGTTTTAGCGAAATGTGGACTTGTCTTGTCTGGGAAACATGCAGTTCGATCAACAGCGAGCTAACCTGCTCTTTACTTCATTTTTGACATTTTTTGAATAATTGTCGTCGTATTATAAATATAATATTTTGAATAATTGTTCCGTAGCAATATGCTCTGTCTCTTTTCTCAGTCAACATTGAGATGAGACTCCCAGACTGTTACAGAGCTATAATATAAACAACCAACCCATGCAAGAACAACAGACAAGGACACACAGAAATCTGCAATGGGCAGAGAAAATCATTATTTTTGGCACTTTCTCACACCCGCGTGGGTTTCCTCCGGGTGCTCCGGTTTCCCCCACAGTCCAAAGACATGCAGGTTAGGTTAACTGGTGACTCTAAATTGACCGTAGGTGTGAATGCGAGTGTGAATGGTTGTCTGTGTCTATGTGTCAGCCCTGTGATGACCTGGCGACTTGTCCAGGGTGTACCCCGCTTTTCGCCCGTAGTCAGCTGGGATAGGCTCCAGCTTGCCTGCGACCCTGTAGAAGGATAAAGCGGCTAGAGATGATGAGATGAGACTTTCTCACACAATAAGAAATTTAATAAGTGTTCTGTTTAATGCACTTCTACTGATTTCTGATGTGGAATTCGAAGGTTTGAACTGAAGTTATTGTGGTGTATATTGCCACCTTGTGGAACTGGCAGGTATCGTTTAAGAGCAATGTGCTGCGTGCTTGCGTCATCAACGTGCGACTACGAGTGAACAGAGCGGGATGCTCACCTTTCCTTGGCTACGTTAAGAAGACCGTGTTAATTCTTGTTCTTTAAGTTTCAAAGATAGCTTTGAAGGCATCGTCGGTAAGTTTATATAGTTGTGACATTGTGTTATTAAGCAGAAAGGTCAAATACAAACGTGTTCTTTGAATTATACATTTTATTTGCGAAATGTTACCGCGAACGCATCACTTGTAAGGAGTCAAGCCAGTTGTTACCAATGATGTAAATTTATCTTTTTACCGTCACTAGTTGTTACCCAATTCTAAATGAGTTGTATCCTGTGATTTTCATTCAGTTTTACCCTACTTCGATGAACCATAAAGAAGAAAAGAAATCGGAAAACTTTGTCTGTGTGGTTTTTATCGGAGAGGCGTTATCTGGCTGTTAACTCTGGCAAGGCGCTGGGGCTGGACAGCACAGTAAAACGACGTCTTCGGCGGGCTAATCTTCGCGCTTGGAAGAACAAAGGACTTCGTGGGTTCTACGCATCCAACGGAATCACCACAGCACAACGTCTCAAGTAAGCACAACGGGAAAAGGTTAGGATGTCCGTACATGCTTCGAACTCAGGATCTGTGAAAACGAGATCTAATGCCTCTTGTTCGTCTAAAAATACTTCAAGTTCCTCTGCTAGCAAACTTGCTGTTGCCACAGCCCGCGCAGAAGCAGAGGCGGCAAAGACTGAAGCAGCATTCGCTGCGCAAGAGAACGAACTGAAATTAAAACAAGCAGAATTAGAATTGGAAAATAAGCGTTTGGAAATTACATTGGATAAAGTTCGACTTGAAAAACGAGCTGCAGCTACAGCAGCCAAAGCAGATGTATTAGAAGCAGCAGTGCAAGAGGAATGTGAATGTTTCAGTGACATTGATGTTCCGGCTGATGACTCACGAGCCCGCACCAATGACTATGTGGAAGGGGTGATTAAGAACACTCCAGCGGTGCAAACAGGCAGTGCTCCCATGAGCATCACAGATGTTCAGGCACCTGAATATACACCTACTGTCACTTGTTACCACACTGTAGGCCCAAATGGACTGCCCCCACAGCAGAGCCGTGCACAGCTCAATGCACAGCACACCCAGACAACAAATTCCCCCATACAGCAAGGCATTACAGAACATTATGTGCGACAACCACAGCCCCCTGACCGCACGCCTATAATGGCAGCTCACTCTGAGGCAGCACATCAGCCTTTAGGAAGCCACTATGGTGACACCGCTCATCACATGCCCACAATGGCATCTAAATCCGAAATGGCGCACCAGCCCTTAGGAAATGGCTACAGTAACGCTGCACACAGCAAATCAGTAGGCAATCCCTCCTCACATGCAAGCGCTGCCCACCAGCACCACGACCCTGTGTACGCTCAGTTTAATGAAAATAGTGGAATGTCAGACTTTGTGAGATTCATGGCCAGACGCGAGCTCATTTCCACTGGGCTTACGCAATTCAACGACCGCCCTGAGTGCTTCAGAGCATGGAGAGCTTCCTTCATGAACTCTATTAGAGACCTTAACCTGTCAGCTAGCGAGCAGCTGGACCTACTGGTTAAATGGTTAGGCAAAGACTCGGCTGAACATGCTAGGCGCATAAGAACTGTGTATGTGAATTATCCAGAGTCTGGGCTTAAGGCTGTATGGAATCGCCTATATGAGTATTACGGCGCACCAGAGGTGATTGAGAGCGCTCTGCTCAAAAGATTAGAGGACTTTCCCAAAATACAGAACAAAGATGGGCGAAAACTCAGAGAACTGAGCGACCTACTGATGGAGATACAGGCCGCCAAAGCTGATGGGGAACTGTTTGGCCTTAGCTATCTAGACACGCCCCGTGGAGTTAGCCCAATTGTGCAGAAACTGCCATTTTACTTGCAAGAAAGGTGGCTCACACAAGGTTTCAACTACAAGGAGCAAGTCAGGGCCCCCTATCCCCCATTTAGCTTCTTTGCCCACTTTGTGTGTCAGCAGGCGAAGATGCGCAACGACCCCAGCTTCATGCTGGCTGCCCCCAACAATGAACAGCCAGGCCATGGCAAGCCTGCACCTAAGTTGGAGACTAAGAGAGCAGTAGCCGTTCTCAAGACTGCAGTGAACCCCAGTGACACTCTCACATCCTTTTTTGAGTCGCCCACTACAGACAAGCCTGCCAGTAGAGTGGACCCAGCCAAACATTGCCTGCTGCACAACAAGCCCCACCCGCTACACAAGTGCCGCGGGTTCAGAGACAAGCCTATAGAGGAGAGAAAGGCACTCTTGAAAAAATATGGAGTGTGCTACAAATGCTGCAAGGCCATACACTTGGCAAAGAACTGTAAAGACGAGGCGAGCTGCACAGAGTGTGGAAGCAGCATGCATATCGCAGCGCTGCACCCTGGGCCAGCTCCGAAAGCCAACAGCCCTGCGGACCCTGCACCGGAGAATGGCGGGGAGACCACCGTCTCAACTTCGTGCACCAAGGTATGTGGGGAAGGCGTCCCAGGGCGCTCCTGTTCGAAAATATGCCTAGTGAAGGTATACTCTGCCACTCGCCCAGATGCCGCAGTCCGCATGTATGCCATATTGGATGAACAAAGTAACCGTTCGCTGGTGCGGTCTGAGTTCTTCACTGTTTTCAATGTCTCAGGGCATCCCTCTCCGTACTCCCTGAAAACATGTGCAGGAACAATAGAGACTGAAGGCAGACAAGCACGCGACTTTGTCGTAGAACCACTAGATGGCAGCGTGGCTCTCCCACTGCCACCACTGATCGAATGTAATGAAATCCCAAACAATCGCACAGAGATTCCCACACCGGAGGTAGCCTCCAGCCACGATCACTTGAAACACCTGTCGAAACACATCCCAAACCTCGATCCACAGGCACACATCTTGCTCCTATTAGGCAGAGATGTAATCAGAGCCCATAAGGTTCGAAGACAAGTAAACGGCCCACATAACGCACCCTACGCCCAAAAGCTGGACCTGGGCTGGGTGATCGTGGGTGACGTGTGCATAGGAGACATGCACAAGCCCTCTCTTGTCCATTCTTACTACACGAATGTGCTGAGAAACGGGCGCCCCTCTCTCTTTCAGCCATGCCCGAACAGCTACACGGTGAAGGAGAGATACAGCGACACTGAACCCCCCTCACACTCCCTCCTGAACAGGAGCAGTCACGCTAGGGCCACGCAGAGCGCTTTAGACAGTGACGAGTTTCAAACAACCAAGGACGATGAGGCCGAGGCACCCTCCATAGAGGACTTGCAGTTCCTGAGCATCATGGACCAGGGAGTCTACAAGGACAAGGGAAACAGCTGGGTGGCCCCCCTGCCCTTCAGAGTGCAGCGACCGCAGCTGCCAGGCAATCGTGCTCAAGCACAAGACCGCCTCAACTCACTTCAACGCTCTTTCCAAAGAAAGCCTGAAATGAAAGAACAATTTGTCGCATTCATGGAGAAAATACTACAGAATGGACACGCTGAATTGGCCCCCCCACCGAAACCTGGCGAGGAGCACTGGTACCTCCCGTGCTTCGGGGTTTATCACCCAAAAAAGCCCTCACAGATAAGAGTAGTGTTCGACTCTAGTGCACAGCACAAAGGACTGTCTCTAAACCAAGTGCTCTTAACCGGACCAGACCTTAACAATAGTCTCGTCGGTGTCCTTCTCCGTTTCAGGAAAGAACGAATTGCCTTCTCCGTGGACATACAGCAGATGTTCCACTGTTTTAAGGTCAAGCCTGGGCATCGAAATTTCCTCAGGTTCCTCTGGTTCGCAGACAATGACCCAGACAAAGAGATTACAGAATACCACATGAACGTACATGTGTTTGGAAACAGTCCCTCCCCTGCCGTGGCGATTTACTGCCTCAGACGCGCAGCTCAGGAAGGCCAGAGCGAGTACGGGGATGATGCACAGCAGTTCGTAAGCAGAGACTTTTATGTAGATGACGGGCTGAAGTCCCTTCCTACAGCCGATGAAGTGATCAGTCTGCTCAAAAGAGCACAGAGAATGCTGGCCTGCTCTAATCTCAGACTACACAAGTTGGCCTCGAACAGCAAAGAGGTCATGGAGGCCTTTCCATGCGAGGACCGGGCCACAGATCTAAAAGACCTCGATCTGGCTGCTGATGACCTACCAGTGCAGAGGAGCCTCGGGCTACACTGGGACCTGGAATCAGACTGTTTCACTTACTGTGTGGAGGACGAGAGAAAGCCATTCACCCGACGTGGAGTCCTCTCTACAGTGAACAGCCTGTACGACCCCCTTGGATTTGTGTCTCCAGTGACAATTCAAGGAAAGGCACTCCTACGCGAACTCGCCACCGACTCACCTGACTGGGACGCCCCACTGCCCACTGAAAAGGAGAAGCTGTGGGACGACTGGAGAGATTCTCTCCAAGAACTACAAAGACTAAGAATCCCCAGAGCCTACACTTGTGTGTCCATGTCCACAGCCGAACGAGTGGAGCTTTGCGTCTTTTCGGACGCATCCGAAAAGGCAGTCGCTGCAGTTGCATACCTAAAAACTGTAGAGGCAGATGGCCGATGCCACACAGGACTGATTTCAAGCAAGGTGAGACTCGCACCTCGCCCAGAACACACAATACCCCGCTTAGAGCTATGCGGAGCAGTCATGGCAGTGAACCTGGCAGAAACCATCATGTCTGAAATTGACATCTCGTTTGATGCAGTCACATTTTATACAGACAGCAGGATTGTACTCGGCTACATCTCAAATGAGAAAAGGAGGTTCTACGTGTACATCAGCAACCGAGTCCAGCGGATCAGACGAAGCACCCTACCACAACAGTGGAGATACGTGCACACAGAACACAATCCTGCAGACATTGCCACACGGTCAATCCCTGCAGGCCGGCTGAAAGACACTATGTGGTTCACTGGGCCAGCCTTTTTGTGTCAGCCTGACGACACGCCTGCTGAACAGACTTTTGGACTCTTAGACCCAGAACACGATCCTGAAATCAGGCCACAAGTGACCACACTCTCAACCACAGTGCTCCCTCACCTTGGCTCACAGCGCTTCAGCCGCTTCTCACGCTGGAGTTCGCTCACAAGAGCCATTGGGGCACTAATCCACATCATTCAGTGTTTCAAAAGAGACCGCAATGAAGGACAGTGTCAGAAATGGCATCTTTGTGGCTCACCTGTGGCAGTGAATGTTCTTAATCAGAGTGCAGCGGTCATCATTAGGGCCGTACAACAGGAAGCCTTTGAGAAAGAACTGCAGTGTGTCACATCTGGAGCGAACATCCCAAAGAGCAGCCCACTCTGGTCCCTCGACCCCTTTCTTGATCAAGAAGGCCTGCTGAGAGTGGGGGGACGTATTGCTGCTGCTGACTTGGGGTCTGACGAAAAGAGACCTCTGATCTTGCCTGGGCGCCACCATGTAGCTACCCTCATCGTGCGCCACTTTCACGAACAGGCACATCATCAGGGGCGCCATTTCACTGAGGGCGCTATCCGATCTGCAGGCTACTGGATACTGGGGGGCAAGAGGTGCATCAACAGAGTGATCTTCGAATGCGTCGTCTGCCGCAAACTTAGAGGAAAATGTCAAGTGCAAAAGATGGCTGACCTGCCGCCAGACAGACTCAGCGCTGAACCGCCCTTCACCAACGTCGGGATGGACGTATTCGGGCCATGGGCTGTCGCTGCACGGCGCACAAGGGGAGGATACGCCGAAAGTAAGAGGTGGGCTGTTCTCTTCACTTGCTTATCTGTCAGAGCCATACACATCGAAGTTATCGAGTCCATGGACTCGTCAAGCCTCATTAATGCACTCAGAAGGTTCCAGGCTATCCGGGGCCCAGTGAAACATTTGCGCTCTGACAGGGGGACAAATTTCATTGGGGCTTCCACAGACCTAGAAATCCCCTCCAATGCTGATGAGAAAGCAGTAGAGAGATTCCTCTCTGACCAGGGCACCACATGGACTTTTAACCCCCCGCACTCCTCGCATATGGGAGGTGTTTGGGAAAGAATGATTGGTGTCACACGCCGCATCTTAGATTCCATGCTCATGCAAATGGGATCCGCCAAACTCACGCAGGAGGTGCTCACGACCTTCTTAGCCGAGGTCACCGCCATTGTGAACAATCGTCCACTTGTACCTGTGTCCACTGACCCGACAGATCCATTCATCCTCACACCCGCATCACTGCTGACCCAGAAGGTAGGCCCTTGCCCACCTCCGCCTGGGAATTTCGACCAGAAGGACTTATACAAGCAACAGTGGCGCAGAGTCCAAAGCCTGTCTAACACGTTCTGGGACAGGTGGCGCAAGCAGTACTTGACTACACTGCAACCCCGCAAGAAGTGGTCATCGGACCAGCCAAACCTCACAGAGGGAAGCGTAGTGCTGCTGAAGGACATTCAATGCAAGAGGAACGACTGGCCTCTCGCCATCATCACAGCCGTGTACCCCAGCAAAGATGGACGGGTACGCAAGGTCCAGCTGAGAGTCGCCAAGAAGGACGGGACTAAACTTCTTCTTAGGCCTGTGCACGAACTGGTCTTCCTAATCACTCCTGATAAACAGTGAGCGACGTCTCAACCATCGTCATGTGACGTATCCTTTACAATACAATGTGATGTTGAAAGAATGTTTATGTAAAAAAGAATAAGGAATGCACTATGTCGATTGAATGTATAAATTGTTTAATGAGTTCATTACGATTTCAGGAAAGGACATTTACAAAGAAAAAAAAGGAATAAGAAGAGTGAAACCCCCTGGGTATCAGGCGGGGAGTGTTCTGTTTAATGCACTTCTACTGATTTCTGATGTGGAATTCGAAGGTTTGAACTGAAGTTATTGTGGTGTATATTGCCACCTTGTGGAACTGGCAGGTATCGTTTAAGAGCAATGTGCTGCGTGCTTGCGTCATCAACGTGCGACTACGAGTGAACAGAGCGGGATGCTCACCTTTCCTTGGCTACGTTAAGAAGACCGTGTTAATTCTTGTTCTTTAAGTTTCAAAGATAGCTTTGAAGGCATCGTCGGTAAGTTTATATAGTTGTGACATTGTGTTATTAAGCAGAAAGGTCAAATACAAACGTGTTCTTTGAATTATACATTTTATTTGCGAAATGTTACCGCGAACGCATCACTTGTAAGGAGTCAAGCCAGTTGTTACCAATGATGTAAATTTATCTTTTTACCGTCACTAGTTGTTACCCAATTCTAAATGAGTTGTATCCTGTGATTTTCATTCAGTTTTACCCTACTTCGATGAACCATAAAGAAGAAAAGAAATCGGAAAACTTTGTCTGTGTGGTTTTTATCGGAGAGGCGTTATCTGGCTGTTAACTCTGGCAAGGCGCTGGGGCTGGACAGCACAATAAGTAATCTCTTTATATTACTAGGTAAATTCCATATACATAAAGTCAAAATGTCCAAGATAACCGATTCTCATTCCCATTATTTTTAATTGAATTAAAAATGTATTTTGAGTCTCTGTCACATATTGAATCCAACAAAGAGTGCTTATCAGCTATTCAATTTTATTCAAATTACATTCAGTGAAATTGTTTGTCATTTCAATTTGCTCTGTTTTATATTTCTTTCTTTAAACTTATTGCTCCTTATGAGGCTAAGCTTAAACATGTTCCTTCTAATTTCGAACTATTGATATGAAATGTTCTGATTAACTGTTTGCTGAGTTTTAAACCTACATACTTTTGCCTTTAAAAACCACAGATGATATGGAATGGATAGGCCTTTAATGTATTTAGTTAACCATAATTTTTTTCAGCAAGAAACAGAGTTAGCAAACGTTTACTTGAAGAATGTTGAGAAAAAAAAAGGAGAAACATTTTTTCCTTCCAGTGGTGTTTATAAATCGGAGACTTGGGTTTATCTTTATTTAACCATTAAGAAAAAAAAGGTCATAAATTATCATGATTATGATACATTGGCTTGTATAAGTATTCATTGTCCTTGAACCTTTCCGCATTTTGTTGCACTGCAACCTGGAACTTAAATTGACATGAAACTAAACAAAATATGATTCAATATTCATGTGCATCCTGTTTATGTTAAGCAGTACCTCTCTCTCTGGATCGATGTCATCCTACAGTCTCTTCTCGAGCAAGGCGTGGTGAGATCGTGCACCAGCTCGCACAATACACCTGTCAATCCAGTACCTAAACCCGATGGTACCTGGCGTTTTACACAAGATTTACGTAAGATTAATGAATTGATTGTTTCTTCTGTAATGTCACAGGTTCCTGCTCATCATTGCTGTTTTTCCATTAATGATCTCTGTTCTGCCTTTTTTCACGCACATGAGGAGATGGTGTTTGGACTCAAGGTTTCATTGACTCTCCTGCTGTTTTTTTCAGCTGTAATTCAAATTCATAACGCACTCTGTGACCTCTCCCTCCCTCAGGACTCTGTGGTCTGTGTGTTCTGGTATCTGCTGAGTCACCAGAATTCTGCCAAGACACTGACACTTGCGCCTGCTCCAACATCTGGCGCACAAGGGCTTTAAGGTTTCCAGGACCAATGGACACTTAAGTATTTGAACTTTTGAAGTTTGAACTTTCTCAAGGCTGTCATTCTAGACACAAAACGCCCTGCAACTAAACATGTAGTGATGTCTTTTCTGGGTCAGAAAATGGATCCCTGACTGCTCTTTATATGACAAGCTTCTCCGTTCTGCAATCTCTCATCACGATCCACTGCAACATCCTTTGACCTGGACTGACACTATGGTGGTTGCTTATCACTCCCTCAAAAGCACCCTTTGTTCCGCCCCTGGATTTATCTGATCACTTCAAGCCCTTCCACCTCTATGCCTGTGAACACCAAGGCACAGCTGTTGGCCGGGAGCATGAAGGGGGAAGATGCATCATTGTGCGTTTTTATCCAAAACATTAGACATTGTTGCTCAAGGCTTACCTGCATGTCTGGGAGCTGTCTCCGCATGTGCTTTGATGGTTTTAGATGCAGAAAAATTGGTCTTGTCTCACCCACTGATCTTGCACTCGTCACATCAAGTTAAACAGGTGTTGCAAAATTTACAGACCCATTAAATAAATTTATCAGTAATTTAATTGATAATTAAATTAACATATGACTGTTTATTCTCTGTTCTACTAACGATCTCGAAATTCGTGTCACATCCCCTTTTGATAATGTAGGTCACGCTCTCGCATGCTTCCTTAATTCTCAGGATGATACTTGGGATGACATTGATATTGTCTGTCTAAAAATCGTACATACTACTAGTATCAGGTCTGATCTCTCCTCCAGCCCTCTAGGGATGGGGGAAGTACTCTTTGTTGATGGTTCTTGTTCTAAACCTTCAAACGGTGTATAATATTTATAATTTATAATATTTATCATACCTCTGTGGTTACTCTGTGTGTTCACTGCCTGATATTCTGCATGAGGCATATGCTCTTCCTTTCTCATTTGATTTTTGTCATCTTGATTGTGGACAAATTCTCTAAATGCGTAGAAGTTTTTTCCTGTTCTCGAGAGAACACGAAGGTAGTTACTCGTACTCTGGCAAAAGAAATAGTACCTAGTTATAATAATAATACTAATACATTTTATTTATAAGTGCCTTTCAAGGTACCTAAGGACACTGGATGGTAAAAAAGAAAAACAAACAATAAAAGCAGAACAATAAAATAACAACAGTAAAATAATAAGAAATCAATAATAATAATTATTGTTATAGTTATGGGGTTCCAGACGCCATAGACTCAGACAAAGGTACCCCTTTCACCTCAAAAGTCACACAAAACCTTTGTAAGTATCTCTAAACTAAACTGGTGTTTTCACATTCCTCAATCCTCTGGTATCGTAGAACGTACTAATCGAACATTGAAAGACAAATTAATTAAGGCCATGCAGGACACAGGTTTGGCTCTGTAATCCATAATTCATTCTGGCTGAAATTTGTGTGACACCAAGAAATTATTTTTGGAAGACCTTTCCCTCTCCCCTGGAAGAAGGGAACTCCGGCTCCGGGTACCTCTGATGTGAAAATGCATATGGATGAGTATTCTGCAGCCCTTATAGATAAGTTGTATAAAATTTGTACCAAGGTCAATAGTACAATATTATCTCCACCACACACCCCTTTCACGTGGGAGACAAGTGCTGGTGTGACTTTTTAAAGTAACGATTTGGACAATTGGGAAAACCTAGATATGGTGGTCCTGCAGACATAGTCGCCATTACTTTTCTGTTTTAACTGATCTTTTTCCATAGTGGATCCATGCCACGCGATTGAAGAAGGCTCCATAACAAAGTTGTGTTACAATGACAAGTTTGCTACTAACGTTTTCTCTGTGTCCCTTTCCAGTCTCTGTTCTCTCTCTCTGTCTCTCTATTTCTGAGCTCTACACAGATTTGACGTGATCTGTGTGCAGCCCTGGCCGACTGAGAATCCTCGGGTTGCTGCCTGCGGGACGTTGTGAACAAAGAGGGGAAGAGATCTTGCGCTCCGTTTGGAACCAGTCATCCTCACTACAACCATGACAGTCCTCATCACGGGTTTCGTGACTGCTTCATTGTTGCTCGGGGCAGGGCTACCCGCCCGAGCCTTTGTGACTGCTTCATCCTTGCTCGGGGCAGGGTTACCCGCCCGAGCCTTCTGGACCACTTCATTGCTTGGAGCAGGGTTATCCGCTCGAGCTGGACAACATCTTCTGGCAATTCGCTAACTGGACTGCACAAGCGCACACCACACGAATGTGTTATGTCTTTCATCTGATGCCGTTTTCTACTATTATTACACATCTCTATGCTCTGAAACTCTGTATTCTTACAGGACTCTGTTCTCACTATAGGTCAATATGCCTTCTAATTTCACTTTCCCTCACTGTTTTAGAACAAATTACTCTGAAGGAAGTAGCGTGTATTTGGGACGAATTAAGAGGTTTTGAGTTTCTCTAAGCTCCGGTGAGGTGGGACGAGGGCTGATCGGGCATGCCCGCCCTCTGAGCACCAATATACGTCAAGAAGGGCAAAGATTAACTCAAGATTAATTCTCGATGTAATCACATATATGATCGTGAGGTGATAATGATCATATATGATCCTAGGATTTGATAATAGTGATACTATTATCAAAGGGGGGGATTGTTAGGTTTTATTATTATGTAGGTTTATATGTAGGTTTATATAAGTATTATTCTTGACCAAGAAGGCAGCAATTTATATTTGTGACAAAATTAAGGATTAATTTCTGTTCAGTTAAAATGACCTTATGTCTCGGCTGGACATTGTTTGGGAACATTTTGTTTATTTTGATATGAAATGTGTATTATTGATCAGAGAACGGCGCCAAGGTCTGCAGTGATGTCAGACACACCCGCAGCTGCATAGCGCAACGTGTATTTGGGATTAAAGTTAAATTTAAAGCCATGATTCATGTTAGTTTTATAGTTTTGTATTAGCCTTATTGCTGCACAAAGTGTTAAGACTTTATATGGGAGAGCTTTTTAAGATCCTTTATTATTTTGGACTTTTGCATATACTATGGCAGTGATTTAGACTTAATTGTTAGATCTAAGATGCATTCAATGATTTAAGTTAGTTTTATAGTTTTAAGTTAGTTTTATAATTACAGAATATAATTTAGGATTGTTAAAGACATATTCTTATTTGTTATTTTGCTTATGATTGTCTTACTACATACTGATGAAATCAAGATGTAATTTGCTGACTTAGCACACGTTCATGTGTTAAGAAATTATAATTTTAATATTTTAGCTTTTCATCCTTTAGCTTTTAGATCCTTTAAACTATTTAACTTGGCATTAATTTCTGATGCATTTGACCTTCGTAGACTAGACATATTCTTATTTTTTGTTTACTTTCTTATAACATATGTGTTTAAAAATTCCATCACCATCTTAAGTACATATTGCCCTATGTTATATCTGACCTAAAGGGGTGTACGTAGGCAATGACCTTTAAAATCTGTCTGTATCTTGCTATCATGTCATATCATCAGAAATATGTCATTGTGTTATGATTTACACACACACTGATGGAGATTATTTGACCTGCCCCAAGATCAAGCTGCTCACTTGCACGCAAGTCAAACACACACACATACATCTGAACATTCCATCAGAACAGTGATGTAATTAAAATGTGACCTGCTCACACACACATAAACACAGATATCAAAATGATGTCACTCACTCACCCCCCCCCCCATAGACACACACATACACACATTCATGCACACACGCACATAGATATCATTGATGTCATTTACACACAGATAACACTCACATATAATAACCCTCTGTATTCTTGTCCAATGGGGGGAACTTGCGAATAAACTACATTGGGGTTCCTGTCTTTCTTGGCGACTAACCCCCCCAGAGCTCTGGGTGACATGAGGGCGGGGGTCCCGAGAAGTAAGTTGACCGTTTCCGACTGGGTGAAGTCCAACAGATACTGAGGTCAGTGGGCAATTCAAGAAATAAAGCCAAGCAAACTGAAAGGAATCTGTGATAGCTCATCAGAGGAGCATATCAGCAGAAAAGCAGTGTGCAGTTAGTTGATTTGGTCATTGTTGCAAACAGTGCCAAGGTTGTGGGTTTAATCCAAATAGTGGCTGTTTTCACAGATGTGCTGCTTTGAATGTGGCGAAAGAAATTTGATCTTGACTTGGCTGAAAGTGCAGATGATTCGGCTGGTTTGCAAGATGAAAAGAATGTTTTTCTCTGTAAAATGCAAGTAAGATGGAGACTTTGGAAAATGTGGGCATCGATCCCACTACCTCTTACATGCTAAGCAAGCGCTCTACCACTTTAGCTAATTCCCCTGCTGTGTTTGAGCGTTTGTCCAACTACTAACCAGAAGCTTCCCAACCTGCCCTTCCTGGCCTGCTCGTTGCTCTCTGGAACCATGCCTGAGTTTCCATTCGTTGGTTGGTTGTTTACTTTCAAGTGAGCGACTGCCCAGAAGCAGACTTTTGTTCTGGGGGAGTGTATTCTGACTCCCATTTGCATGAATACCAGGTGGTAAGCTTCACGCGTTTTGCCCCTAAAACAACCCAGTCTCCTCACATGGAGTCCCTGGCATGCTTCTCACACTTTTGGGGCATGCCTCAGGAAGCATTTGTTGCTTCATTGTTCAATGAGAGCAGTTGGCTGGAAGGTGGTGAAAAGTGCCTTTTCACGACAGCAGCTTGCTTTTCACCAGCAGCTTTAAGAATACAAGCAGGTAAGCATCATATTTTCAGTTTGTAAAAGCTGTCTCAGCTGACTTTGCACTCGAGCGAGAGTTAGAATTTCATAGTGGATGGTGGGACTATGACAAGCCTGTTGAAAAATGTGAGTTGGAGATTCTGAGGTCAGTGGGCAATTCAAGAAATAAAGCCAAGCAAACTGAAAGGAATCTGTGATAGCTCACCTTCGGAGCTCATCAGAGGAGCATATCAGCAGAAAAGCAGTGTGCAGTTAGTTGATTTGGTCATTGTTGCAAACAGTGCCAAGGTTGTGGGTTTAATCCAAATAGTGGCTGTTTTCACAGATGTGCTGCTTTGAATGTGGCGAAAGAAATTTGATCTTGACTTGACGTGCAGATGATTTGCAAGATGACAAGAATGTTTTTCCCTGTAAGGTGCCAGCTTTGGAGAATGTGGGCATCGATCCCACTACCTCTTACATGCTAAGCAAGCGCTCTACCACTTGAGCTAATTCCCCTGCTGTGTTTGAGCGTTTGACCAACTAACTACCGCAAGCTCCCCAAACTGCCCTTCCTGGCCTGCTCGTTGCTCTCTGGAACCATGCCTGAGTTTCCATTCGTTGGTTGGTTGTTTATTTTCAAGTGAGCGACTGCCCAGAAGCAGACTTTTGTTCTGGGGGAGTGTATTCTGACTCCAATTTGCATGAATACCAGGTGGTAAGCTTCACGCGTTTTGCCCCTAAAACAACCCAGTCTCCTCACATGGAGTCCCTGGCATGCTTCTCACACTTTTGGGGCATGCCTCAGGAAGCATTTGTTGCTTCATTGTTCAATGAGAGCAGTTGGCTGGAAGGTGGTGAAAAGTGCCTTTTCACGACAGCAGCTTGCTTTTCACCAGCAGCTTTAAGAATACAAGCAGGTAAGCATCATATTTTCAGTTTGTAAAAGCTGTCTCAGCTGACTTTGCACTCGAGCGAGAGTTAGAATTTCATAGTGGATGGTCGGACTATGACAAGCCTGTTGAAAAATGTGAGTTGGAGATTCTGAGGTCAGTGGGCAATTCAAGAAATAAAGCCAAGCAAACTGAAAGGAATCTGTGATAGCTCACCTTCGGAGCTCATCAGAGGAGCATATCAGCAGAAAAGCAGTGTGCAGTTAGTTGATTTGGTCATTGTTGCAAACAGTGCCAAGGTTGTGGGTTTAATCCAAATAGTGGCTGTTTTCACAGATGTGCTGCTTTGAATGTGGCGAAAGAAATTTGATCTTGACTTGGCTGAAAGTGCAGATGATTCGGCTGGTTTGCAAGATGACAAGAATGTTTTTCTCTGTAAAATGCAAGTAAGATGGAGGCTTTGGAGAATGTGGGCATCGATCCCACTACCTCTTACATGCAAAGCAAGCGCTCTACCACTTGAGCTAATTCCCCTGCTGTGTTGGAGCGTTTGACCAACTAACTACCGCAAGCTCCCCAAACTGCCCTTCCTGGCCTGCTCGTTGCTCTCTGGAACCATGCCTGAGTTTCCATTCGTTGGTTGGTTGTTTATTTTCAAGTGAGCGACTGCCCAGAAGCAGACTTTTGTTCTGGGGGAGTGTATTCTGACTCCCATTTGCATGAATACCAGGTGGTAAGCTTCACGGGTTTTGCCCCTAAAACAACCCAATCTCCTCACATGGAGTCCCTGGCATGCTTCTCACACTTTTGGGGCATGCCTCAGGAAGCATTTGTTGCTTCATTGTTCAATGAGAGCAGTTGGCTGGAAGGTGGTGAAAAGTGCCTTTTCACGACAGCAGCTTGCTTTTCACCAGCAGCTTTAAGAATACAAGCAGGTAAGCATCATATTTTCAGTTTGTAAATGCTGTCTCAGCTGACTTTGCACTCGAGTGAGAGTTAGAATTTCATAGTGGATGGTGGGACTATGACAAGCCTGTTGAAAAATGTGAGTTGGAGATTCTGAGGTCAGTGGGCAATTCAAGAAATAAAACCAAGCAAACTGAAAGGAATCTGTGATAGCTCACCTTCGGAGCTCATCAGAGGAGCATATCAGCAGAAAAGCAGTGTGCAGTTAGTTGATTTGGTCATTGTTGCAAACAGTGCCAAGGTTGTGGGTTTAATCCAAATAGTGGCTGTTTTCACAGATGTGCTGCTTTGAATGTGGCGAAAGAAATTTGATCTTGACTTGGCTGAAAGTGCAGATGATTCGGCTGGTTTGCAAGATGACAAGAATGTTTTTCCCTGTAAGGTGCCAGCTTTGGAGAATGTGGGCATTGATCCCACTACCTCTTACATGCTAAGCAAGCACTCTACCACTTGAGCTAATTCCCCTGCTGTGTTGGAGCGTTTGACCAACTAACTACCGCAAGCTACCCAAACTGCCCTTCCTGGCCTGCTCGTTGCTCTCTGGAACCATGCCTGAGTTTCCATTGGCTGGTTGGTTGTTTATTTTCAAGTGAGCGACTGCCCAGAAGCAGACTTTTGTTCTGGGGGAGTGTATTCTGACTCCCATTTGCATGAATACCAGGTGGTAAGCTTCACGGGTTTTGCCCCTAAAACAACCCATTCTCCTCACATGGAGTCCCTGGCATGCTTCTCACACTTTTGGGGCATGCCTCAGGAAGCATTTGTTGCTTCATTGTTCAATGAGAGCAGTTGGCTGGAAGGTGGTGAAAAGTGCCTTTTCACGACAGCAGCTTGTGTATGTGTATCTTGTTGTGGATGTTACGGGATGCTTGAAAACAGTACTCTCATCTTACAACAGGTGACAAGACCGCGTCCAATAAAATTAATGATTTACACCAAGATCATTGTTTATCAGCTGTCTGAGTGTGAGATACAGGTTAACTGTTTCAAACACATTTGTTAATGACAGATTATGCTCTGATATTAGGTCCACACAAATGTGAAACACATCCTCATCACATGGAAAGTCTTTGAACATACACTCTTCAAGGCAGAATTCAACTTTCTCCAGGTCCACATTCTGCAAATAGTCTCTGCCTCCATACAGCTGAGGGACTGCATGTAATATGGAGGGACGTCCATGAGGTGAACGAGAGTTGTGGACTTGATGGACTCTGGTCATTCCAAGTCGATACAACCCCATCAACTTCTTCCTAGAGATCAGACATAATATTCAGTATATAAATTCTGTATTACAGTTTCAGTAACGGTATCCTGATTATTTAAGATGGAGTGGTTGAAATGGTTTCATTTGGGTGGGAGAGGGGGTGGGCACAATACAAACAAACCAGGAGCAGGGGTGTTGAAGTGGGAGGCAAAGTGGGATTCATTATCCAGGACCCAGTAGTAGGGGCCCTGGGCTAGGGATGGGACGTTTTTTTATGCCGAGGCACTATTGTGTAATGCCATGTGTAACAAATTCTCAGATCAAGTGCATTAAATTATAACACTGAAGAATTTGAGTAGCACCAGATAATATTTGCAAAGTGCTTCTGACATCATGTATTTAATTTTCATGTGTGATAACACTACTTCATACAGGAAAATATGAAAATCAGTGCGTTAAACTGAGAAAAGTCATAACAGAACGTTCACATGAGATACTTTCTGTAGAAATCACAATATTTTACTATCACATTGTATGGACAGATATGCCTGTTCCATCTTATCCCCACAGGTTTCCCTGATAACATCAAAAGTCATCCCATGCTGAGCCCAAATTTAGGCTAACGTTATCTTCCTTGATTAAACTACTTTCATAGCCAATTAATCCAAAACGAAAACAATTCAGTGGGCTAATCTCACCAGAAAACGTTTAATAGGGATTTAACTCCTGGACTCATGACACTTCAGGTAGGTACAAGTGGAATTATTCATCTAGCCTGCCGAGGCAAATTATATGTTTGATGTCTCTAGATTGAAATATTAGAGGTGACTTGGAAACCCTTCTGCTCTACAGACGAGGCTTAGGCCTACTGTAGTGGCGTTAGCATAATATTAGCAATACTAGTTAGATGAAATGGGTTTCTGCAGTCATTATACGGACACCAAGTGTGTCGTTTCACTGTACGCACAAACGTTTAGCACTCGGACATGATAGGCTACTAAGGGTCGTGTCATGTCCAGGTTTCTAAACTAGCAGTACACCTTGTGGTTGTAGCATGCAACCTGCATGTTAGTAAGTGTCACTTCTGATCCTAATTGATATTGCGTACCCTTAACCATATCCGCAATGTAACATCAAACAGAACAGAATGATAATCTTACCTTTCAACTGCATCCCTTGTGTCTTGCATTCAGAGTCAACGTCGCTAAGTTCACATGTTCAGGGCCAGGCCGGTTAGCAGCCACTTTCCACGACTTCCCTTTCCGGTGGCCATTCGTTGCCATGGCAGCAGTTAGAGCATGCGTTCTTTGTATGTCATAATTTCGACTTTTTTCTCGAAAATTTCGACTTTTAATCTCGGAATTTCGAGTTTTTTCTTGAAATTTCCGACTTTTAATCTCGGAATTTAGAAAAAAAATTTTCTCCAAGTGGCCCTAATACGCTTCCGTAGACTTCAGATGAGCATTTTAGACAGATTTATTTTTTTTTGAATATGTAGTTTTTACATTTTCATAACAGGCTTATTATATAAATATACAGCAATAATGTTCCAACAGGGGCGGCACGGTGGTGTAGTGGTTAGCGCTGTCGCCTCACAGCAAGAAGGTCCTGGGTTCGAGCCCCGGGGCTGGCGAGGGCCTTTCTGTGCGGAGTTTGCATGTTCTCCCCGTGTCCGCGTGGGTTTCCTCCGGGTGCTCTGGTTTCCCCCACAGTCCAAAGACATGCAGGTTAGGTTAACTGGTGACTCTAAATTGACCGTAGGTGTGAGTGTGAATGGTTGTCTGTGTCTATGTGTCAGCCCTGTGATGACCTGGCGACTTGTCCAGGGTGTACCCCGCCTTTCGCCCGTAGTCAGCTGGGATAGGCTCCAGCTTGCCTGCGACCCTGTAGAAGGATAAAGCGGCTAGAGATAATGAGATGAGATGAATGTTCCAACAAATATTTTAATGAGTCTGAGTTTTGACTTTGACAGAGTTACTAACACACCAAAGATCATTGCATCAGACAAAATAAATAAACACACACATATGCAAATGTGGGCGAGGTGGCCGAGAGGTTAAGGCGATGAACTGCTAATCCATTGTGCTCTGCATGCGTGGGTTCGAGTCCCACCCTCGTCGCATGTTTTTTTGGTCGGCATAGTGGTTAGCACGGTCGCCTCACAGCAAGAAGTTTCTGGGTTCAAACCCAGGGAAGGCCTTTCTGTGTGGAGTTTACATGTTCTCCCTGTGTCTGCGTGGGTTTCCTCCGGGTGCTCGGGTTTCTCCCACAATCCAAAGATATGCAGTTAGGTTGACGTAGGGCGGCCTTGAGCAAGGTACCGAACCCCTGAGTGCTCGCTGTGCGCTCTGGGCTGCTCACTGTCCAAAGAGCTGTACTATTAATTCAGATTTATTCCCTTTGTAGACTTTTTAATTCAAATCAATGTCTTTAAGTGTCAGATAGAAACACATCCTGGCTGATCGCTTCATCAGGGGGAAATGGGGGAACTGTCCTTAAACTGCTCACACACACAAAATACATTATGATTTAATGCTGTGACAAAATACAGACAGACAATAATCAGCAATTATTGGTCGATAGTGATGGCTGTCTGAAGCCGAGGCTCCAAAGCGCGTGCTGAGTATAAGGGGGTGTGGCAGATGAAGCCCCGCCTCGAGGCGTGGCTCGTTCGGAAGAAAACCATGTGAGGGAACCACGTGAGGCTGGGGAGGGAATTTCTAAGAAAAAGAATCACCTCAATCCAAACACAGTGAAAAAAAATCTGTTCCTCAACAAAAATCAATAAAGGTTCCCCTAAAAGTTACTCTGTGCACTGCACGGCTGCAGTAGCACTCACAGTCCCATCACACAAGCACTGGACACAAAGCTTACTCCCTTTATGTTTATGTACACCTTTTTATTGTGCAGACAAAATTATACTGATCATAAATCCATAGAAAGACACAAAGTGTGTGTGTGTGTGTGTGTAAGAGAGAGACAGAGGGTCAACACCAAATAACATACAGGCAAATAAGTAAAACAAACAAGCAAAAAAAAATCTGATGACATAAGTTATTTTATAATGGAACATTGTGCAAATTACTGTACATGCAAAGAATAATGTAAAGTGGCAGAATATTGACGTGAGGTAGAAATTAAACATGCTGTACATTTCTCTTAGCAGTAGGTCGCTAGTGAAGTCTGCTGAATGAGAGTCTGAGTAATGAACCTTTTAGTGAATCACAACCGAGGCCTTGTTTATCATGGGTCATGTGGTTTTCTGCTCAACGATACAAAGCCTCAAAGCGGGGCTTCATCTGCCCCCTTATTCTTGATATGCGCTTCGAAGTCTCATTTGGCCATCACGATCTTTAAACAGTGATATAAATTAAAACTATGGTCAGGTTAAGGTAGGACAACAAATGCAAGTGTATGTTGATCTTTGTGGAGTTTATTAAATATACAGCTCAGTAACTGGCAAGGCAAGTCTAAAAAGCCCATTATCTCATCTCATCTCATTATCTCTAGCCGCTTTATCCTGTTCTACAAGCTCGCAGGCAAGCTGGAGCCTATCCCAGCTGACTACGGGCGAAAGGGGGGGTACACCCTGGACAAGTCGCCAGGTCATCACAGGGCTGACACATAGACACAGACAACCATTCACACTCACGGTCAACTTAGAGTCACCAGTTAACCTAACCTGCATGTCTTTGGACTGTGGGGGAAACCAGAGCACCCAGAGGAAACCCACACGGACACGGGGAGAACATGCAAACTCCACACAGAAAGGCCCTCGCCGGCCACAGGGCTCGAACACGGACCTTCTTGCTGTGAGGCAACAGCGCTAACCACTACACCACCGTGCCACCCAGAGCCAAGACACACTGAATATATATTTTCTTGACTGATCTAACCCCCCCATTTATTTATTTTAACTCATTATATCATTGATATTATATCATCTGGAATTATGTAACTTTGACAAGTGATCAGCCTTCAGTGTAACATAACTGTGTGAAAGTTTTTGTACAGTGCAGTTGGATTTCCTGTCACTGTGGGCTCCAGAGCACAGTAGTATAGTGCAGAGTCTGATACAGCAGCAGAGGAGATGAGCAGATCCACTTGGTTATTCTTTTCATCAACTTCAGCAGAGAGACGTGGTGGGATTGAGTCACTTTTATGTCCACTTTGTGATATAAAAAGAAGGAAGTCAGGTTTAGATTTTGGATATTGTCTGTACCAGTGCAGGTAGTTTCCTTCACCACTTGCTTCGTAGTTACAGGACAGAGTAACATCACTGCCTTCATCTATAATTGTATGTGTGAAAAGTGGCTTGATTGAAGCTGCCATGGAGTCACCTGTCATAGAGAAGAGAACATGCACATTCTCATTTTTCTTCCCACCACACAGACAAATGAATCACTAATTCAACGCTTAATATTTCTGCAATCACGAAAAGTCAAAGTTAACTCACCGAGTGAAAGCCACAGACACATGAATATAACAGTGAACGTGATGAATGGTCTCAGCTGAGTGAAAGTATTCTTTCTGTACTATGATATGTTCACATCATAAAGGTTCATGAAGCTCCAGCCCACAGCACCACATGACAGTGTCACCATTGTTACTGACAGATTGTTGATTCTTACTGAAGCATCCTGGCTTTACATTCAGCCTCACATGGGGAACCTGTCTTCAACTCCGACTGTCAGCAGAATTCATGGAATTATGAAAAATCAGTCATTCTGGTCTGTAAAAATATAATCAAAGAAATAAATAATAAAATCTTTAAATTTCACATTGCATTTGTTTTTATAAGTGGTATTGCTGCATTAGGGGCTTTGGTCTAATCAGAAATTGCTGTGATTAAGTCATGATAAATAATTTAGTATAAAAGCTATTATTATTATTATTATATTATAATGTGATTGATTTATTGATTTTGTAATAATGAAGCCTGTTATTTCACTGAGGTGAGGAACAAACCAGCTGCTGCTCTTGGTAATATTATGAAAGATGCCACCAAGCCATTAGGCCTTAAGAGGAGTGATGTATTTTGTGTGTGAAGTTTGCTGGATCAAGTGAAGGTTGCAGAGAGAGAAAGAGAGAGAGAGGAACTGGGCATTTGTTTTCCTTATTTCTTCCCTGTAGCCTTGTGTTCTGCCTGGCCTACCTGTCTTCTTTCTCTTGTCTATTATTTTTTATTCATTTGCCTCATATGATTTTAATATCATTAGTCTGTACATTATCCAATCACAGACAGCTCCATTCCAAGTGAACCTGTCCAGAGCCCATTTTATTCACTACCGCTGTAATGTGCTTATCCATGCTGGACACAATATATTGCAGGTCACACATTATTCAGAAATTATCTTTATAGCCCAACTGCAATTTCAAATTTCTTCATTAATTAGGAGAAACAAGTCATTTTGTTGATGAGTTGGCAATTAATTGAATAATCAGAATTAATGGTGACGCTCCAAAGACTGGAAGACAACTGCAATAAGACCTCACAACAAATTATATATGTATGCATATGTAAAAGTGATATGTATGTATGATTGAAGAGAGTCTATATTCTAATGAAAAGTAGGATTCATAAGCAAAGAAGTCGAAATCTCATGGGGATATGAGCAGAATGCTCGTACATGGACCACAATAAGATAATTGACAGTGCCATCTTGTGGAGAAAGCTCCACAAGATGGCATCGTCATAAAGACTTCAGCACAACAAATTGTCTTGTTTGTTTTATTTTCTTTAAATGATCTTTATCCTGAAAAAAAGTGTTGCTGGGGAAAAATAAGTAATTTTAAAATTCAGAAATCATTACAGCAAGTTGTAATTTGCAGAACATAACTTTATGCAACTCCTGAACTTCTACAGAGCTACATTTCATTATTAAAGAGAAAGAAAAAGATGATTGCTTATTTGGGTGAGTTTGTGTGTTTGCATGCGTTGCTTTCTACTCTCTCCATTTAAAGTCTGCAATATTTGTGATCATTGAAAGAAACTTGGGATTGATGGACTGCTGTTTTTTTAGTTTCTTTCTTCCCCACTTTGGTCCCCTTGTCTGGATTTATCTTGTAAAGGCACTTATTAAGACAGAAGTACATGTGAACATAGTCCTACAAACAATAATTTTGATGATCACAAATTCTGTGGATTATTCAGCCATTAACTGATGATACACTTGAAATACAGCTTGAAGTCAAAGGGCAATATTGTTCTTAAATTGACTTTTCATCAAATGTTACAATCATAACTCCATTACATGCATTGGTTTGAAAAATATGTAGTGGATGGGGTTAAGTCATTTATAAAGTCGTCACTGTCACACTGGTGAGCAGCACAGCAGGTCTGTAAACAGGAGTAAACTGTCACTTTAAGAACATTGGACTGTGGGTAGATATGAGTGCCATCTTGAGAGGTTTGTTTGTAAGTGGGGCAGATGAGGTGTATCTCGGCAGCAGAATGAACTGTGTAAAAGCACGGTAGTAAACAGAAATAAGTATAAAAGTGTGTTTGTACATGGCCATAAACAGAGACACCGCGAAGAAGTTTTCTCCAGTCTTGTTAACACATGAAGAAAATCACAACTTTGTCTACCCTGTCTACCTTAATCCTGGTTGGAAAGCTCTAACCAGGACGACTGCAGAAAGTAACAGAGTGCTGCCTATCAGGCTCCTCTCCTGTGGAACCAGCTCCCAGTTCGGGTTCAGGAGCCAGACACCCTCTTTAATTTTAAGATTAGACTTAAAAACTTTCCTTTTTGATAAACCGTTTAGTTAAGTAGGATTAAGGTGACCCTGAATGATCCCTTAGTTGAAACCAATGTGTTTCCAAATAACTAAATTGGTTTTACTTTCTTGTCATTTTCATAATCACCAGAAGCACTTATCGTGTGTGACAGATGTGCCCAAACCTCCACTCTTTGGTTTAAAGGAAAACTCTGGGATTTTTTTTTTTAAACCTGGGACCTATTTTCCTATCTGTTTGGTTCTAAACATTTACTCGGAATAAAAAGGATTGAAATCGCTCCAGTACAGAATTAGAAAGCAATAACCAGGAACCACAAAAAAGGCTATACAGTGTAATCCTATGGGGCAATATTGTGTGTCAAAGTAAAGCGCTTGTCCACTGACAGGCTCATAATCAGTGGCGTGCACAGACATTTTGGGGGGCAAGTGCTCTGGGGGGGAAAAAGGGCACTTTTTTGCGCATGTGGAACACCTTATTATAAAAGTCTGAGATTTAACCTTCCTCTTGTGTTCGGGTCGCCACTGACCCGTTTTAGTTTTTAAAGGTGTAAAACAACCACTTAATTTATTACATCAAGGCTTTTTGACTTTGCCAGGAATCTCTAGTTGAACAAAATAGAAAAATAAATTTTTGCTTTCCTAAATCTGAAAATGGTCTAGCAAAAAATATAATATGTGCAGTTGTTTCTGTATGCGACGGGCTACTTCACGACAAAATAATTACAGCTTGGGCTTAGAGGGCAAACAATACATTTTCACTCGATTCATGTGTTACCTGGCTGGTGGGGCAGGGGAAGAGCTGACTGACTGCCCGATGTGTTGTCTGTGCTACGACAAGGCTGTGGCTTCCAGGACGCTATGCTGCTGCAACCTCACATTGAATGCACTGCACGCTTGTTCACGTGACAGAGCAAGAGAGACAGAGGTCCGGTGTGTGTGCGGAGGGGGCACACATCGGGACATTATATTCAAACACTCTTTTAATGCCGTGACTTTTCTAAAAGATCATGTCGACATTGGCCTCAGTAAACTGTAAAAAAAAAATTCAAAATGGCACTTTTTTGGACAGAGGGCAGAGGGGCAGGTGCTTGAGCACCACCTCGTGTCTATCTGTGCACGCCACTGGCTGGGTCTGCACCAAAGTCAAACGCTTGCAACGTCCAGCTTTAATGTCAGCACGTCCTCATTCCAGTCACAAATTGCTTACAAGGCATTTTACCCCGACTTAAGTAAGTAGACTTTTCTTTGGAAGCACGTACACTGCCACTCGTAGCCAGGCGATTTTACACTGGAAAGCACAGCTGTTTACTGAATTTACATAGGCCGCATAATGTTGCGGTGGTTAGCAATGTCAACTCACACCGAGCAGGGTCTGGGCTTGAGCCTATTGGTTGACCGGCAGCCTTTATGTCTGGAGCATGCATGCTCTCTTCGTGCCTGTGAGGATTTGCACCAGGTGCTCCGGGTTCCTGCCCCAGTCCAAAGACCTAGAGAAGGTCAAGCGAAAACTCTGAATAGCCCAGAGGTGTGAATGTGTCTGGGTTACCCCTGAGATAGCTCATGGGTACAGAAAATGAACGACTGTATGTGTACATTTCAGGGCACTTGATTAATTACGTTTTATGTCTTGTGCTTAAGAAGAACATGTGGAAAAAAGTTAGAAAACCATGAAATCACTCTGATTTTTCCTGATTCGCTGACCAGGATCTTTGCTGCCCAAAGAGCACTGATCTGTGAGTCGTACACATGGGTAACATACTGTGACAACAATTGGTAGATGCGGTGGGCTTTATTTCACTCCCATAATGCCTATGAGCCTGTCTGCGTGATACACAGCACTGACCAATGGCAAACTAGTGACAGAGCACTGAAAATCAAGCCTCCTGATGGACAATTTTCGAGGCCAGCCACCAAATTTCTAGTAAGACAGATAGATGACGTTTATTGCCTCTGCTTGGAATTTTGGGAAGAAAAGTGGCTAGAAAGAGCAGCGGACTGTGTCTGCGTCTGGGCTCTGGGCCCAGCGCGCTTCCGGTGCGCCACTCTGCACACCCCACACGGGTCTCGAACCCACAATCACTGGGTCACGGAAAACGTTGGAGTAAAAGTTGGCAGACTCGGCAGAAGATGGTTTCGATCCATCGACCTCCAGGCCCGGCACACTCCCGCTGCTGACCTCTCACTTTCTGTGTGTCTGAAGCCTGCAGTAGCTGCCTTCTGGAAAACGTTGGAGTAAAAAGACCACCAGCTAGCAGAGGATGGTTTCAATCCATCAGCCTCTGGGTTATGGGCCCAGCACGCTCCCGCTGCGCCACTCTGCTGACCTTACACCCTAGGTGAGACTCAAACCAACAGTCCCTGGCTTAGGAGGCCAGTGCCTTATCCATTAGGCCACTGGGGTTCCGCCGTGACAGGATGAAAAAGGGCAGCCACTCAAAAATAGCTAGGCTCGTTCCTCAGCCGTCTCTCATCTCCGCGATAGAAACTTCTTTTGTGTTTGCTAAGTTCGAAATAATTTGCTGGGTCTGCACCAAAGTCAAATGCTTGCAACGTCTGGCTTTAATGTCAGCACGTCCTCATTCCAGTCACAAATTGCTTACAAGGCATTTTACCCCGACTTAAGTAAGTAGACTTTTCTTTGGAAGCATGTACACTGCCACTCATAGCCAGGCGATTTTACACTGGAAAGCACAGCTGTTGAATTTACATAGGCCGCATAATGTTGCAGTGGTTAGCAGTGTCAACTCATACCGAGCAGGGTCTGGGCTTGAGCCTATTGGCTGACCGGCAGCCTTTATGTCTGGAGCATGCATGCTCTCTTCGTGCCTGTGAGGATTTGCACCGGGTGCTCCGGGTTCCTGCCCCAGTCCAAAGACCTAGAGAAGGTCAAGCGAAAACTCTGAATAGCCCAGAGGTGTGAATGTGTCTGGGTTACCCCTGAGATAGCTCATGGGTACAGAAAATGAACGACTGTATGTGTACATTTCAGGGCACTTGATTAATTACGTTTTATGTCTTGTGCTTAAGAACATGTGGAAAAAAGTTAGAAAACCATGAAATCACTCTGATTTTTCCTGATTCGCTGACCAGGATCTTTGCTGCCCAAAGAGCTCTGATCTGTGAGTCGTACACATGGGTAACATACTGTGACAACAATTGGTAGATGCGGTGGGCCTTATTTCACTCCCATAATACCTATGTGCCTGTCTGCGTGATACAAAGCACTGACCAATGGCAAACTAGTGACAGAGCACTGAAAATCAGGCCTCCTGATGGACAATTTTCGAGGCCAGCCACCAAATTTCTAGTAAGACAGATAGATGACGTTTATTGCCTCTGCTGGGAATTTTGGGAAGAAAAGTGGCTAGAAAGAGCAGCGGACTGTGTCGGCGTCTGGGCTCTAGGCTCCAGTGTGCTTCCGGTGCGCCACTCTGCACACCCCACATGGGTCTCGAACCCACAATCACTGGGTCACGGAAAATGATGGCAGACTCGGCAGAAGATGGTTTTTATCCATCGACCTCCGGACCCGGCACGCTCCCGCTGCTGACCTCTCACTTTCTGTGTGTCTGGAGCCTGCAATAGAGATCTTGCAGTCACGTGACCGGAAAGTACACAGACGCCATCTTGTCGGGCAACACCACAGCTGAATACTGCTGCACTCGTGTACAGAATGGATCACTTTCAACCGACGGACTACACGGCTCATTTTTCTAATGCACAGATAATTAGATATATGTCTAAAATAAACGGTCCACAGATTAGTGACCCTTATGGCTTACCGGACGGAGTTTTCACGACCGTGTCAGTGGATGTTGAACTGCCGGAGGTGGAATACCCAGACGTGTACAATTACCTAATCAACTTTCCTTCGCTGTTCAGTGGTGAAGCACATGCTTATAAATCTCTGGAGAGTTATCTCTACAGAAATTCAGGATTTGTCAGCCCCCCTAAGATGTGGCATCTTGTAAAGAAGAAAAACTATCGTCATTGGCCGGGTAAGTCAGTAGTATCTATCAGTAGTATCTAGCATAGCACTGACCAGCCGATTATGGTTGAATATTTTATATTATCAGTTAGATCAAGTATCAGTAGTCTATCACTATTACTGTATATATAGTAAACCTGCTTAATGAAATAAAAACGTATTTGTCCAGTTTAATTTCCTTAGTTTTTACCTTAATTAGCAATACTGATAAATCATAATTCTTAGAATTAAAGATGTGTGGGCATATATATTTATTTATAAGTCCTTATAAGGATTGATCCTTATATTTATAAGGATTTACTACTAAGACAGTGGTAAATTCTTATAAGTTCTTTACTGTTTTTTTTCGTACCACACCGCTAAAGACCCAATCCACCCCCCCGCCCCAACCCTATTTTCTCAGGCTCCCACTTCCCGGAATTTTTTTATTAGAGCAAGTCATAAACTTATGCTGCAAATAACCACATGGATATACTGAAATAAATACATGACGAACCTGAGATGAAATGGTCACTGCACAGGCGCCAGTGATCGCTCCTTCCAGTCGGTACCCATGCCTTGTTCTTGTTGTTTGGATCAGCCCGGCCGATAGCAGCAATCCATTTTGCGCGCCTGTCAGGGTCCCGTGGCAGCCTATGAAACTTTCTTCCTGTTTTCTGACCTCTCCTGTTGTGGCATTTATATGCCATGCAAGTATCCGGCATTGTGGCACGGTAATTTTTGAATATTTCGGCAAAAAAAAATGAAAGTCAGCGGAAATATGGCGCTTGACCGCCAAGATGGCGTTTGTCTACAATCTGGAGCGGATGTGACGTCACATGCAAGTGCTCCATAGCTGCCTTCTGGAAAATGCTGGAGTAAAAAGACCTCCAGCTAGCAGAGGATGGTTTCGATCCATCAGCCTCTGGGTTATGGGCCCAACACGCTACCGCTGCACCACTCTGCTGATCTCCCATCCCAGATGGGACTCTAACCCACAGTGCCTGGCTTAGGAAGCCAGTGCCTTATCCATTAGGTCACTGGGGCTCTGCGGCAACAGGATGAAAAAGGGCAGCCACTCAAAAATAGCTAGGCTCGTTCCTCAGCTGTCTCTCATCTCCGCGACAGAAACTTCTTTTGTGTTTGCTCAATTTGAAATAATTTGCTGGGTCTGCACCAAAGTCAAACTCTTGCAACGTAATGACATTTCAGTATTATGGGTAGACCATAATATTGGTCTAATGGTAAAATAGCTCGTGCTATTTTACTGTTAGACCATTCACTATACACTATGTGTATAGTGATTGGTCTAATGGTAAAATAGCACGAGCGCTCGAGAAATTTTTGATACGTTGTAAGGTTATAATTTTACTTGACAACAGAATGTATCTGAATTCTGATTGGTTGTTGTTATATTATTGCCCTTCTGTTGTGTCCTTGAGCCCAGAGCGGAGGGGGGAGGGAGGGACAGGGTTCTGCTGAAGCGCACATAGTGTTCTGGTCAAGGGAAATTGTGTAAAATGTGTTTCTTCAATTCAGAACACGCTTAAAAATGTTTTCAAAAGACAGGCGGAGGAACCAAACATTTCTGATCAAGAAGGCGGAGGCTGTTTTGCTGATTCCATGAAAATGTTTGATTTGATTAAAAGGTGTCTGGGCCGCGAACAATGTCCACATCACCATCGGGTTGTTGTTGTTGTTGTTTACATGTGTCATGTTACAGGAACTTGGTCAGGTCTCTGCAGGTGTTAACTGAAGCGCTTCAAATTCAAGGTTAGCGGGCTGCTAAAGTTTGCAGGCACTTTACAAACAAGACTCGGTGCAATATTAGCCAACATTAGCACAATCTGATATTATTTAATAATGTCTTTGTGACCTTAATGAACTCCAGTTGTTGTCGGATTGTTATTTACATGCCACACAAACTTAGAAAACAGTCATATTCATCTGTTGTCGTTTTTACACACTGAATCCGAACTGTTGTTAACTGATTAATTTTACAAGCTAATCTAACACTAGGGTGGCATGGTGGTGTAGTGGTTAGCGCTGTCGCCTCACAGCAAGAAGGTCCAGGTTTGAGCCCCGGGGCCGGCGAGGGCCTTTCTGTGGGGAGTTTACATGTTCTCCGCATGGGTTTCCTCTGGGTGCTCCGGTTTCCCCCAAAGACATGCAGGTTAGGTTAACTGGTGACTCTAAAGTGAGTGTGAATGGTTGTCTGTGTCTATGTGTCAGCCCTGTGATGACCTGGAGACTTGTCCAGGGTGTACCCTGCCTTTTGCCCGTAGTCAGCTGGGATAGGCTCCAGCTTGCCTGTGACCCTGTAGAACAGGATAAAGCGGCTAGAGAATGAGATGAATCTAACGCTACATTCCTCAAGGACAGTTTGCTCGCGAGCAGCTGCTCACTGCACTGCAACCGCACTTGCTAATTGACATGAGCTTGCTGTTTTGTGACCACGCCCCCAGAGTGAATATTCATGAGCGAATTGGGCGTGGTGTTTCGCCCAGTGGAAACCTACAGTAACCCTTTGTGTCTCGTGCACGGGGCCGGATTTTTTTCTTCAATCAGAAATATTGGTAGGGACACGCCCATACCACCCACACCCAATTCTACACCTGTGTTGTTGAGCATGGAGAAAACCAGAAAATAGGGAAAAAGTTAGGGCAGGTAAAATAAAGATTTTTTCTTTCTTTTCTAATATAAGGTAACTATTCCTAAATCTACTATAATACCACATGAGCATATAGAATAAAAGAACCAAATTCCTATTTTAACTCACTACTCTAAAAAACCCATTCATGAATTTCATTTAAAAAGGGTGTGTTAAATAAAGAAAAAAAAAATTTTTTTTGAACAAAGGTACCATTCAGGCCCGGCGCCGTGGGGGGGGGGGGCGAAAGGGGGCGTCACCCCCTCATGGCTACAGCCCCGCCCCCTCAACGGAGACTCAGATCACTTAATTGTTTTCTTATGAAAATGTAATGTATTATAGACATATTAATAATTTGCATTTTCAAATACGAAATATTAAGTGGTTGCGCATTGCACAAAAATACATTTCACATAAATCACCTGTTTTAGACATAGATATGTAATGCTGACACAGCCGCGCACACACAGACCTGTGATAAGGACAAGGGTCGTGCGGGCGGGGGTTTTACATGTACACTTACAAATGCACTGTCTCTGCAATATCCTGTAATATGCAGTCAAGTTTACGGGAGTAGTCTTTCCCCCACCGAATTAAACGAATTCAATCACAATATTGTGAATCCATTTTCTTTCTTTGTAGGCTAAGTTTATCTCCGTTTATGTTGGTGTATGTGTTCATATATGGTCTGCTTTGCGCGCAAATAGCGTAAGAATATGTGTCGTTGACGTCACCCCCCATGCAGCGGGGGTGAAAATTCATCACTTCAGAGTGTTTAGTCCCCTACACGCCTAAACTGGGATCGTGGATTAAGTGGTTAGCGTTGACTCGGTGCGAGTCAGGAAGGCTATTACTGGTGCAGCCGCGGGGTCTGTTGATTTTTTTTAATTATGATTTTGGCCGCCGAGCCAAGTACCTTAGACTTGCATTGACGTTTTGTTTTCATGCCACGGAGCTATTTGTATGTATTTTAAATGTAAAGAACTTACCTGTAGGTTTGTGTGTGTTGTTTTATGTTTGGCATCTTTCCGGTTGTAACGTGTGTCTGTGAGAAAATCGGAGGGGAGGGTTAACAGGTGGGCACGGGGGCTGATAAAGCGCAACTGCCCTGGTAATATGCCACATGATTTTCCCGGACTAAAGCACCCTTCGGGGCCGTGGTTTTGCGGTTGGCGCAGTTAATTGTTTGAAACACGTTGTCAGACCGCCATACACACTATATGAAAAATATTTGCCCCCTTGCGATTTCTAATTGCCCCCTTAGTAAACTGTTCCTGGCGCCGGGCCTGGTACCATTCCTGGAGGCACTATAAAATCATGTTGATGGCTGTAGCCAAAAGAACAAGCCCCTATTCCAACCAACCATTCTAAAAAAAATTTGCTTGATATAACATCCTTATTTAGAGAACATATCAGATCTTAAACTGATAAGAACACCTACTACACTTGATCTTAACCAAAAGGCTGAGAAGTGATAATTTACTGCAGTCAATAGCTTTAAATATACCACTTCCAAATATTAAAATCCAGAAAGGTAAACACAGGTAGACTCCGCCACCAACAGCTGGATCATTTTGAAGAGAGACATCGGCTTGTGGGGTGTGTGAGAGGGGCGAGTGCTTCAATGCAAAAAGATCAATAGTTCTAACATTTGTTGACCAAAAATGTTCAGCTCCGTCTGAGCAAAGCCTGCAAAAATATGTTGAACTCATTAACATTTCTCTCCACAGAAATCTTTAGTAAAAGGCAAAAGATTTATGTGTCAATGAAGAGAAACCTGATCTACACTTAACACTGGATCAGGTTAGTGACACTGGATTGGAGGTGCAGAAAGCTGGTATAGGGTAAGGTGGCCTGGGCCAATCTCTTACACCTTTACAGCTTTGCTAGCGATTGCACACAGGCAGAGAAATGTCTGACCAACGAGCTTTTTTGAAAGAAAGAAAGAAAGAAAGAAAGAAAGAAAGATAAGCAAGCAGGGTGGGGGGTGTTGAATTTTGAAAAAGAACAGTTGAGTGCTGTGTGATCTGTCCAATATCACGGGTGTAGCCTATAAATTAAATATGAACACATCAGCTGGAGTTTGATTATTGACAGGAACGCTGTTGACCACAGCAGAAAGTGCTTTCCATACCACATTTTCCTGCCTTCCTGTGATGCTACTATTCAGGCTGCCAAATAGAAATAATTTATTCCATTGGATATGTGATGTTAAAGCTTCTATTCTGAGGGCAGATAAGTTTCTCTTCTTGACCATATTACGCCTCTCCATGTCGTAAAGTCAAGGAGCAACGCCTCTAAACCGATAATATTTAGGATTCTGATATTTAAATGACAATGGTTTTCACCCACCACATTTATCAATGCCCAATCATTCTTACGCTGTGATTGGCAAAATACAAACATTTCATGAATCACACGTGAACCCTGTCATACGGTGATTTTTACACTTTGATCTGCGCTGGTTTCTACGTTAGATTGATAAATGAGGGCTGTTGTGTCGTCCTCGTTAGTATAGTGGACAGTATCTCTGCCTATCACGCAGAAGACAGGGGTTTAATTCCCTGATGGGGACACTTTACAAATTTATTAACTTGGGCAGCAGGGGGATGGAGTGGTTCGCACTGTCGCCTCACAGCAAGAAGGTTCTGGGTTTGAGCCCAGCGGCTGGTGGGGGCCTTTCTGTGTGGAGTTTGTGTGTTCTCCATGTGTCAGCTCTGGTTAACCCCACAGTTCAAAGACATGTAGTTGGGTTAACATGGGGTGGCGTTGGGCTGAAGTGCCCTTGAGCGTATATATATATATATATGAATGATTTACCACATTTCGTGTCAATTAAATCTTATTAATAGTAACAGATCTAGATAAATCCAGTGACTATAGACCAAACTTTAATATGCCTAAAGTCAATGTTAATGTCAATTATGACTATTATAAGTTGCCAATGGTAGACCCTCTGATGATGTTCTTCTAATAATATTCTATTTCTAAGTCTAAGTTAGTAAAAATCAGACAAAAAAAGTCAGACAAGTTCATTAGAATCTAACGTCTGGTCTGGTGATCTAACCTTGTCAGATATAGGGTCGTCCAAATTCCGCTCCATTCATATGCGTGCTTGATCTGCGCGCGCACGCCTCCGGCATTCACTCCAATCCCCCCGTTACGCCGATCAGTGTACTGACCGGGGAATTGGCATATACCACGGGGTACACACTTGAGTCCACCCATACAATGTCAGACACACGAAAAGCAGAAAGTCAACTATTAATTTTCATCAGCATAAATGTATCAAGTTATATATTTTTTAACTAATCATGTGTAGTAAGTGCGGGCGGGAGATTTTTATGTTGTCAGCAGGAGGTCGGGAGGATTTTCTAAATGTTCCCTAAAGCGGGAGATCTCCTGCCCACAGCGGGAGAGTTGGAGCCTCTGTATATAGATTGAGGCACTGCCTAAAAGCAGAGCTCCCATCTGTTTCTGGGTTGTAGAATTGTCTTATATCATAGCCAGCCTCTTTTGTTTTATTTCTTTACCATTATAGTTACTATACTGTTTCCTTATGTTGTACAAAACAGACATAGAAAGAGAATAGCTCTGGCCTGATGAGTAGATTCAGGGCACTGATTTTATTTACAAATTCGATTTCACCATTGCTGAGATCTCATCTCATCTCATCTCATCTCATTATCTCTAGCTGCTTTATCCTGTTCTACAGGGTCGCAGGCAAGCTGGAGCCTATCCCAGCTGACTACGGGCGAAAGGCGGGGTACACCCTGGACAAGTTGCCAGGTCATCACAGGGTTGACACATAGACACAGACAACCATTCACACTCACATTCACACCTACGGTCAATTTAGAGTCACCAGTTAACCTAACCTGCATGTCTTTGGACTGTGGGGGAAACCGGAACACCCGGATGAAACCCACGCAGACACGGGGAGAACATGCAAACTCCACACAGAAAGGCCCTCGCCAGCCATGGGGCTTGAACCCAGGACCTTCTTGCTGTGAGGTGACTGCGCTAACCACTACACCACCATGTGCAATGCTGAGATAAGAATACAAAAAAAACATCTTGGAAAAATAATATCATTTTGAAAACAAAATATAATACAACGAATACCCTGCCTGGTACGAAAACCCAGGATCAAGACCTAGTGGGATTAGGACCTCCTGGGAACGGACTCCTCGTCCAAATGCAGCGCATGTAGCTCTGGGGATTCAAGCTTTGACTTTGAAAAGACAATTGAGGTTTCGTTAAAAAAAGTGCAATTGAGGAAATATTTAAAACACTCAACATCATCATTATCAACATACTAATATTAAGAAATTGTATTATGAAAGACCATTAAAGAGTTTTCTAGGGTTTGTTCGTAAAAGATGAACATATTTTTCAGGTCCTTATTACACGGTTATCAAAATGAATAATGCACGTAATAGCAGCGCTCCTGCACCCAAAAGCGAGTGGAGCCCCATAGGCATAGAGTGTGGATACATAAAGAAACCCATCAAGTTGTTTTCCGATGGTTACGGTCCTGTGTGTGCCTGCCACCATACCAGTGTTAGTAATTACCAGTCATACACACCGCCGAGTAGCCCTTCCATCCATTATGTGTAGCCACTTATCCTGTTCTACAGGGTCACAGGCAAGCTGGAGCCTATCCCAGCTGACTATGGGTGAGAGGCGGGATACACCCTGGACAAGTCACCAGGTCATTGCAGGGCTCACACATAGACACAAACAACCATTCACACCTATGGTCAATTTAGAGCCACCAATTAACCTAACCTGCATGCCTTTGGACTGTGGGGGAAACCAGAGCACCCGAAGGAAACCCAGGCAGACATGAGGAGAGCATGCAAACTCCACACAGAAAGGCCCGTGTCGGCCGCTGGGCTCAAAGCCAGGACCTTGTTGCTGTGAGGTGACAGTGCTAACCACTACACCATCGTGCCGCCCCCGCCTAGTAGCCAGTGTCAGTAATTACCAGTCATACACACTGCCTAGGCGGCACGGTGGTGTAGTGGTTAGCGCTGTCGCGTCACAGCAAGAAGATCCGGGTTTGAGCCCCGTGGCCGGCGAGGGCCTTTCTGTGCGGAGTTTGCATGTTCTCTCTGTTTCTGCCGGGTGCTCCGGTTTCCCCCACAGTCCAAAGACATGCAGGTTAGGTTAACTGGTGGCTCTAAATTGACCGTAGGTGTGAATGTGAGTGTGAATGGTTGTCTGTGTCTATGTGTCAGCCCTGTGATGACCTGGTGACTTGTCCAGGGTGTACCCCGCCTTTCGCCCGTAGTCAGCTGGGATAGGCTCCAGCTTGCCTGTGACCCTGTAGAACAGGATAAAGCAGCTAGAGATAATGAGATGACACACCGCCTAGTGGCCAGCTTCAGTAATTACCAGTCATACACACTGCCTAGTGGCCAGTGTTACCCTAGGGCCTAGGCTGACACTTGCACGACTTTTGGCCACGATTTTGTCGTGGCAAGTCGTGCCATTTTGGGGCACGAACTGGGAGGCTCCCGCACTGTTCACGACTAGTTCACACATAGTTCACGACGAGTTCACGAATGCGTGCCCGTCCACATTCACGAACTGGCACGACGAGTTCACGCATAGTTTGCGCATAGTTTACGCACTTCCCGCATTGGCACGACGAGTTTGTGCAATTCGGACGGTGTCGTGCCGACTTGGGCACGCCTGTGTCATGCACAACCTCATCCTCATCAGATACCCACACGCAATTTCAGAAGTGGACTGCGAAGATCCGGACACACATGATCTGATCCCTGGTGGATGGAGGACTGACCGATACCTGCAGGGGCTGCTGCCTCTAACCGGCCATCATACCCAGAAGGATGCAAAGGATCAGTGAGACTACCTGTCACATTACTACATGTCCCCTGCTGGTGCTGTCCCTTGGCAAGAAAGAATGGTAGTAGCTTCATGAGCTGCATCCACAGTTGTTCCATTTTTGAAATAAAAGAAACGAAACTCCCCCCCCCCAAAAAAAAGTCATGAAGGAATAGAAAATAAAAGACATTAAAGAAAAAAGCAAGAAAAAAAATTGCAAATGGCGAGAAGTGTCCGGGAAGCCCTATATATACCCCCGCACCGACGCGAGCGCCACTGTCGCGCAGTAGTCGTGAACTGCTCGTGAACTTGTCATGAACTGCTCGTGCCATGCGCAAACTGTTCGTGAAGTGCGTAAACTAGTCGTGAACTGCTTGTGCCATCAATGAGTGACCGTGTCAGTGGGAAGGCACGGCCACGCTGCGATGCGCACCAATTCGTGAACATGTCGTGAACTACTCGTGAACTTGACGTGAGCTGTTCGTGAACTATTCGTGGCAGTTCGTGACAGTCGTGGCATGGCACGCACTTCCACGCACTGGCATGCATCCTCCCGCATCGTCCCAACGAGTTCACGACGAGATCACGAACAGTTTGTGCATAGTTCACGACCCGGTCGCGAAATTTTGTCGTGACCAAAATTTTGAACATTTCAAAATTCTTGTCCCGACATGGCACGCAGTCACGACGGGTTTACGCATACTTCACGCCAGTTTACGACTAGTTTGCACACTGGCACGACTCGAGTCGTGCCAATGCGTGCCACAGAATCGTGCAAGTGTCAGCCTAGCCTTATAGTATAGTGTAGTCAGGCACATCAAGCAACATGTGAACTGGTGCCTTTTGCTATTTTGGATTTTTGAAAAAAGTATTTTTCAAATTTTTACATAAAAAATTGATTTTGACTTAGTTTCTCAGAGCAATGTTCATTTCTGGACCATATATCTAAAACTATTCATGATCCAGATTTGAAACTTGATATGCATGTTAACAAGGTGATGTTACATGTTCCTAACTTTTTTTTTAACGTTTCACCCTTACCCCCAACTGCTCCTTGGGTGCTGTAGCATAGCTGGCCACTGCTGTGGGTATGTTTGTGTTCTCAATGCTCACTTGTGTGTGTTCACTGCTTCAGATGGGTTAAATGCTGAGGAGAAATTTCACTGTGTGCTTCAGTCTGTGCTTGAGTGTACGGGTAACAAATAAAGGCTTCTTCTTCTTCTTAAATCTACTCGGCTCAATAACACATGTTCAGTACTGACACAGATACTAGTAAACAATCCTGTTGTCTTTGCAGTGTGATTCTTGCCGTCTACAAAGATCTTGTTTCTCCGTGAATAAAAACAAAAGCATGTCACATAAAATGATCAGTGATCAGGTTTATTTTACACCCAAATGCTTGACACTCGGCATCTTTAGGGTTGTTTACAACAATTTAGAAGCAATGTGTCCACAAGCTCCACTAGCCTCGCTAAATCATGTTTAGAGCACTGTTTGGAGTGAAACCATCTGACTGCCATCTTACCACTCACATTGTGGAGCAGCATAGTCATTCAGACTACTGGAAGCTGCACAAAACTTTTTCTGTATTTTTAGGCTCTGAATGAGATTCTCTCACAACATGATCAAAATGTGCGCTGTTCAATTAATACTGTATCTTCAGCTACTATTAACACATATCCATCTTCCATCAAATACTGCCTGGAAACACAATAAACTCTCTCAACAACCTCTCTCTTCTCCTTTCAGCATTTCATCCACGTGTGCTATAGCCAAAACAGCTGGAGCATCTGTATCTACTGTTGTACAAAAAGCAGCTCCTCCTTCTTCAAATACTGCATCAGGCACAAACACAAACAGCCTTTACACCCTCTCCTTCAGCTACAGCATCGGGGTTTTAGTAAAAAATAACAGTAATTGCAGTAACTGATTCCGCAGTGCCAAATACATTACTGTTTCTGAAATGTGATCAGGAAGTTTTACAGGGGCACAGCAGATATATATTGGGGCACGTGCTCCAGTAAAATGGGTCTGGCGATGCTGATGGACAACTCATAAATTCAAGCAACAAGCTAAATGCAAGCTTGACACTTACTGTGCAGTGAGCTCTTTGGGATGGCGCTTCTGACTTTTGTTTCCAGACCGTAGGAACTGCTCCGTGTACCAGACATCGCTCAAATCCTTCTATATGAATCTGCATGACAAATTTATCTTTTTCAAAATGTATGGAGCAGACACCAAACCATCCTGTTGGCTTGAAGTTACCTCTCTTCGTCAGTACAAATCAAATCCATTCGTTTCACAAGTGTCCTGCCGACTTTGGGCTACAATGGATCAAAATTCTGCTTTTTTAATCGGCTACACTTGAACAGCCTTGAAGGACACAACCCTGAGGAGGCATGCTTTGGTTTTAGTTTTGTTGCAGAATAAAAAAAAATTGTTAAAAACGTGTTACACTTTGCAAAGCAGACGAAGCCAGAAATGCCATGAACTTTCAAGTGTTTCGCATATGACGTCACTTCATTGAATGAACAGTAACTTACCAGGAACGCGTTCGTGTAATGGCGGATTCAAAGAGCCAAACTTTACCAACTAAACAGAACATGTTCCCGGTCTCATATTAAAATGCAATTTAGACAGTAAACTATTTAACATGTCTAGTTTTATAAGGTATAATTTATAAGGTATAATAAGAAATGTGAGAAATTTTAATTTTTAGCTCACCTGGACCAAAGGTCTGGTGGGCCAATGCCATGGGCTGCAGGTCAGTGTAAAGAGGTAGGGTTGGTTTCCTGCAGCAGAACTTGAAAACTGTGACAAATAATATCTTGAAAGTTGGTATAGAGGGTAGGGAATATAGATGACTCTGTCTTCTTGTTTGTTTATTGTGGCTGAATTATATATATATTATATGTGTTCTTTATGTGTGTCTCTTGCAGGTCTGTTTAATATATTTTTGAGCCCAAATCTGATTGGATGTACTGTATCTATTTTACACTAAAATCTGGTAAAGGATGATCTAAGCACTTTCAGAGACTTGTGTAAAATAAAACCACAGTGGCCTCCACACAAGGAGGTTGGGTTTGATTACACACAGCTGCAAAGGAAACAGTAACAAAGAGACAGGGACAACCAACACTGCATGAAAATCCACAGCAGTGAAGAAACCACATTACCTGACTTAAATGTAAATTATTTAGAGTTATGCAGACATGTTATATCTACCTCCATTCATGCAGTATTTCAGTATCTACAGAGAATTAATGAAGTATCATGGCCCTGTAAAATGTCTTTAGGAGGCAGTTAGTCACACCACCATATTGAGGCAGGGTTTTTACGTTACTCAGAGCATATTTACTGTTGATATCAGGTGACATGTCAAACAACATACATGATTTCAACAATATTTACAGGGTCATAATAGACATTAATTAGAACAAACACCAGATATATTTTTTTGGTTATATATTGGGAAATGAAACAAGCTGCTGATACTAAAAGCTTTCAGGTGAGTAACAGCACAATCATAAACCAAAACATTAAATGAAAAGAGAATGTCTGCACTTTTTCCTGACCTAATCTGAAACAGAGAAAACACCACTATGCCCCACTGAATGGCAAACACCACGAGGAATTTCAGACATTCACAGTGAGTATCTGATATATACAACATACAGAAATGTGATATCTGTATTCCAGCTGTTAGAAATTACACAAGCTGCCAAAGTGTTACACTCTGACAATTCAAATAACCAAATTTTACAATCATGGTGAGCAGAAAACCATCTCAAAATGCACAACACATCGAATATTAAGTTGGATGAGCTACAACAGCAGAAGACCACATCAAGTTCCAGTCCTGTCAGCCAAGAACCGGAATCTGAGGATACAATGGCGATAGACTCACTGAAACTGGACAGTTGAAGATTTAGAGAAAGACGAGGAGAATTTTTTCCCCAGTAATCTTCAACTGTATAATCACCAGCGGCAGCTTGTGGACTAGCAGGACTAAGCCCTCCTGTCTTTCAAAAAAAAAAAAAAAATCAGTATAATATTTCATTTTTTGGCTTCAACATTGTCTTATTTTGGTTAGGACATTGGACTTGAGTTGAGGCCTCCATTGCTTAGACATTGCCTGTTGGAATTTTGATTTTGTCCAATCACAGCCCGCCTTTTCGGGCTAGGGTCTCGCGCCGCTGGATTTTGGTACAGTAGGCCGGGCTGTACGAACCTGTGGCGAAACTTTCCTCCCACGTTTTTCGGGGGCCGAACCGCAGGGGCGTGGCCTACTGTCTCGCACCTAAAACGTGGTCAAATTGTAACAAATGTGGTATCAGTAGATAGCCCTAAGTGAGACGAAACGGGGGATACTTGTCTGACGTCTGTACGACCTTCCTGTCTGGAACAGCGGCCCAAAACGCACTCGGCCAAAGGCCTCATAAAAATAGTTGAAAATATTCACAAAAAAATCGGGAAAAGGTGCTATTGACTTGGAATCAAGTCTACCCCCCCCCCCCCCCCCAAATCGAGGGTGCTGAGCGCGCCTGACTTGGAGCCGAGTCTCTAGCACCTTCACGTCCGGAGCAGCGGCCCGAAAAGCACTCGGCCAAAGGCCTCATAAAAATAGTTGAAAATATTCACAAAAAAATCAGGAAAAGGTGCTATTGACTCGGAATCAAGTCTGCCCCCCGTAAATCAAGGGCGCTGAGCGCGCCTGACTTGGAACCGAGTCTCTAGCACCTTCCTGTCCCGAGATACGCCCAAAGGTGAAAGGTCAGAAAAAAAGTGTAAAAATATTCGTGAAAAATTACCCGAATGTCCCCACGGCTTCAAAATCATCGCACACCCTAACTTGGGGTCCCCGATTGTGGCTGAGGTGTCCGCGAAGCCGTAGGACCTTTAGTTTCAGAGTTATTCAAAAACAAACCCTAACCCATTCATTTCAATGGAAGGCCCCGCCTTTTCAGGCTAGGGTCTCGCGCCGCTGGATTTTGGTACAGTAGGCCGGGCTGTACGAACCTGTGGCAAAACTTTCCTCCCACGTTTTTCGGGGGCCGAACCACAGGGGCGTGGCCTACCGTCTCGCACCTAAAACGCGGTCAAATCGTAACAAATGTGGTATCAGTAGATAGCCCTTAGCAAGACGAAACGGGGGATACTTGTTTGACATCTGTACGACCTTCCTGTCCAGAACAGCGCCCCAAAACGCACTCGGCCAAAGGCCTCATAAAAATAGTTGAAAATATTCACAAAAAAATCAGGAAAAGGTGCTATTGACTCGGAATCAAGTCTACCCCCCCTAAATCGAGGGCGCTGAGTGCGCCTGACTTGGAACCGAGTCTCTAGCACCTTCCTGTCCCGAGATACGCCCAAAGGTGAAAGGTCAGAAAAAAAGTGTAAAAATATTCGTGAAAAATTACCCGAATGTCCCCGCGGCTTCAAGATCGTCGCACACCCTAATTTGGGGTCCCCGATCGTGGCTGAGGCATCCGCGAAGCCGTAGGACCTTTAGTTTCAGAGTTATTCAAAAACAAACCCTAACCCATTCATTTCAATGGAAGGCCGGTAGTGAAAATTTTCCAAGTCCCATTTGCCAAAAAACTTCCCAGCGGAAGGTGTTAGGAGCACGTTTCAGCCTATTTGGAGTCTATTGGTACCTATTTTGGAGACATGATTTTTTAAAAATGTTTTTGAAAGGTTAGGCCTCGTTCTGGGTATAGGATACTGTCAATAGGCCTAATTCCGGAATTGAAGTCCAATGTCCTAACCTGGTCCAAACTCAATTTTGACGTGCTGGGACGTGCCCTCGGACCCTAAGCCATGCCCCCAAGGTGTTTTTTTGGGAAACCGGACAACTTTATCAGGAAAAAGGCCCATAACTCAGTCCACGAAAGACACCCGAGAAAACTTTTACCATAGGGCCGGACAGACCCGGCTCCTCTACCAAAACCCAAAGGCGCGAAACCTAGGCCCAAAAAAATTGACCGTTTTTGGAGGGAAAATGAAATTCCAACCTGTAAGTCTAAGCAATGAGTTAGGTTAGGATTCGTTCCGGAAATGAAGTCTATTTCCCTAACCCGATATTTGGCTGTTGGAACTCCTTCACTTCAGAGCGAGCCCTTTTGCAGGCTGAAAGTTGTATGTGTACAAAAAAGGATGCGTGGGGCTCAGGGTAACCATATTTAACGGATTTTTGAAAAAAAAAAATTGGCCTCGTTGCCAGCCCCTACGGATGGGTCAAAGGCCTAATACCCTTACTCGACACCGTGGGCCTAAAATCATCCAAAAAATTTTTTTTCCACTCCCAGGGCTTATATGGGATGCTGAAACACAATATCCCATCAGAAATGACTTTTCTGACTTTCTTAGGCTACGTTTACATTACGTCGAATCAGCGGATCATCCTTAAAACGATTTGCGTTTACACTAAAACCGTTAGCCGTGCACACAGCAACGCCAATACGCGGATACGCTCGGCTCTGCAGGCATCCTGCGCTCCAAATCACTCTGCCCTGAACAGCGAGTGCCCTCTGGAGGGTGCGCACTCTGGCCCTGTGCAGCTCACACAGCGCGCGAGTGAAGTGCACAAGCCACGATTCGGGACTGAGCCGCTGTGTGTGAGATCCCAGAGCATATCACTTACTACTTGCAAGTGGAAGGATGGCAAGCCTAAAGACAATCATAACTACACAATGGGCAGTATTTGCATCAGTATTTGCAGTATTTTCATACTTTTATACTCTTTAATGAAAGGTGATACAAGGCGGAAGTCCGCGCCGTTTTTCAGCAGTCGCGTCACATGACCAACGCCAGCGAATCAGGAAGGTGGATGTCACAGTGACGTTGTCCAATGACGACGCCAGCTAGAGCTCAGCACAAGCGTATCCGCGTATCTGCGTATTCGCAATGTTTACACAGCACCAGAGCTGACACGATCTGGATTGAATACGTGGACGCTGGCGTATTCCCGTTTCCAGGCGATTCCAGGCGGTTTAATGTAAACGGACAGTGCATCCGCGAAGCAAATGAGACAGATACGGTCTAGTGTAAACGTAGCCTTAGAAGAAGCTCTCTGCTGCTACTGCCCATCCCCCACACACTTCTTTGAAGAAGCTCTCTGCTGCTACTGCCCATCCCCCACACACTTCTTTCACAAACAAAGGAGAAGTAAGTCAAACACAGGGTCTCTTATGTAGACAATATTTTTGGACTGTTTAGTCAGTTAGGAGATTAATCTTGAAGTAAGGAACATAATCTATTGTGTACACATTTTTCTGGAATGGAATATCTGTTGGACTTCAAGACTAGGGAATCGTATGTTATCACATGTGTAACTACTTTTTATTTATATTTTAGCATGCCACTGTGTCCATTATGCGATGTGGACCACAAATACCTCCGCCAACACCTCAGGAAAGGCCATCATGTGGTAAACAATGATGAGCTGGACCTATTAATGTTGTACACGAGTGGGCGGTGAGGTTTTTTTTTTTTAACAATATTGTATCAACTCAATGTCTGATATAATAGCATTTGATGTTTTTATATGTTTTTATGAGTTTAAGTTTTTTAAGTTATATTTCTCTTTATTTACTTCAGAGGAGTGAAGGGAAGACTCTATTGTATGGAGTGCCAGATAAAATATGTCCGGCTGGACAAACATTTCCTCCAGTCACACAAGAACTGGACGGTGAGCTTTTTGCACAGATATTTGCACACACATAAGAAACATGACATTGAGACATTGAGCTTTTTAAAAATATAATTGTACACAAAAGAATTCTGACAAGATGAGACAACAATTCTGTTTAAATCACTACACACTTATTACCATTCTTTATTAGGCTGAACAACGGAAGGACATGTACAACCAGGGGATACAAAAAAAAGCACTTGATGGCCTCAGGGCTCTGAGGTTGACTTTCCCGGTTCTTCCAATGGTCAGCCAGCTGGACATCACAGAAGAAGATCTCAGGGAGGCGCCAGCTGACCCAATCCCGCCCGCCTCCCCTGATGCCCCCGCCGGTCCTGCCGCCTCCCCCGATGCCCCCGCCGGTCCTGCTGCCTCCTGTGATGCCCCCGCCGGTCCTGCTGCCTCCCGTGATGCCCCTGCCGGTCCTGCTGCCACCTCCTCTGCTGCACCGGCACCCGCAAAAGGACGCTCCATCCTCTCATGCCCCGGGTGTCGGGCAAGGGAAGAGGCAATCCGGCGCCTCCGCCATAACAACATTCTGCTTCGGGCCAAAATCAAGCTCCTTATGGGGAAAAAAGAAAAAAAGAGGGTGAAGTTTCAGAAGAGGAGGGAAGCTGCCACTGAAGATGACAGTGGAGAGCCTGGATATGGTTTGTATATTTTTTAAATGCTTTTTTCCCCACAGCTCTCCAAAGATTCATTTCCTTGCTAAACGGAGGCAGCTGTGACCTAATGGTTAGGGAGGTGGAGTTAAGATCAGAGAGTTGCAGGTTCAAACCCCACCCCTACTTCTCCCTACACCTCGATCCATGGCTGAAGTGCCCTTGAGCAAGACACCCAACCCCACATTGCTCCAGGGACTGTAACAAGATTGGTTCCAAGTCACCTATCCCCGCAATAGGGTCGGTTCCACAAATCAAGTCTATTGGCCTAACCCTAACTGTAAATCGCATTGGAAAAAACTGTCAGCAAAGGGTAATGTAATTTATTGTTAACTTCCTGCTGCATTTTTGTAGAAATACTCCTCTCAAAATATAAGGGACGCATCACCACCGAGAATGCCACATGCAAAGAGCAGAGCAACACGCAGCAGCGCGTGCAGTCGGTGCGCCAGTTCCTTATTAACAGTGCGGTGGGCGACGTGCCACATGCTGACCTGTTATATCTGCGTGACCACAGCAGGATCCGGGAGTAAGTACTGTTTTGTTAAATGTGCAGTAAACAGTATTTCATTGCCCTGTATTTATACTGAGCAATCACAAGGTTGAATCTATTCAGATAAAAAAAGTGTAATGTCAATGTAATGAATGTTGTGATGATCACTTATGTGGTCATGTGTGTCAAAGAAGTTGTCATTTGTGTCAAATCCCCCAAAATTGTCTTTTTTAACTTTTTTAGAGCTGTGAGAACATGGGTTGCATCCGGCCTGAAGCCCACCACGGTCAAAAAGAAAATTATTGATACCAAGGATTTTCTTAAGTGGGTGGGAAGGGCGTGGCCGGGGGGTGTCCGGCTCTCACAGAGATCCATAGAGGGTCTCAAAGATGAGCTCTCTAGAGAGCTACGAAATCTGAGGGGCAGCGTGACGTCGCACGTGGTGTCTGTCAGGCGCAACAAATCCGGTAAGGTCATTACTGTGTCAGGGCCCAATCTGTAGACTGCAAACATAGATTAATTTCATTTAATATTTAATAGATATATTTCCCATATAGTCCTATTCATGTGTGCACTGTACCGTGAAGCTTTTGAAATCTCAATATACTTTTGAAATGATGATAAAGGTTGTCTATTCTATTCTATTCTATTCTATTCTATTCTATTCTATTCTATTCTATTCTGTCCTATTCTATTCTGCATTCCAGAAAATGTCCTCCCCTTGGCTGTACACTGCAGCTTCATTAAAAAGGCCAACAAGCTCCTGCCCCAATTTTTCAGTAAGTCTATACATACATTTACATATCCAAAATTATAAGGGTGTTAATGACTTACAATTGTTTATGCATATATTTTTTCCTGTAATATTTTATTTACGTTTTCTTAGAGAAAGCTGTGACAACCAAAAAAAGGCCCCAAATTCAGAGATTTCTTGCCCTGCTGGCGGGGCTGATAATTAGTGAGACTGGCCACAGGATCACAGTGTTGAAAAACATGAGGGGGACTGATGTCCTAGAGGCTCGGGAAGCGGGGCAGTGCCACGTGATATACGTATGTTTTCATCTCCATTCATGTGTTTAGTAAAGCTCTTTCATATATTTTAAAAACAATATATTTCATATATTGGACATATGGGGCAGCCGTGGCTTAACCGCCCCTTTGGATAAGTGTAATGTAATGTAATATGTCTGTTTTACTCATCGTGTCCTCATACAGGTGAAGGAGCACAAGACACGCCGCACATTTGGCGATGCCAGGGTGCCTGTGCACGCCAATGTCTACCGCATGATGAAGACCTGGATGAAAAGGAGGGAGGACCTGCAGGGCTGGGGAGGCCCCTTCTTTTTTTCCAGTAGTGCTGGGGGGAGGGCGCCACTCCTCTTGGAGGATTTTAAGAGAACCTGGCTGGACCTGGGCTTCCCCGCACCCCCACCAACGTTTAACGCTCTAAGGAGCTCATTGGCCACTCATGCGAGTACAAGAACGGTCCCTGTCACAGTATGTATGTATGTATGAAAGTATGTTTGTATTATATATAAGAGTTCAATATCAAATTTAATTGTTCATGTCTCCAAAACACGTACCAATACACTCCAAATGGCCTGAAACATGCTCCTAACAACTTTCCCCAGGAGGATTTAGGGCTGTGGGAGAACAAGCCCGAAGTGTCCCCATGACCTTCTGTTCCATACTGTTCTATTAAAAGTGTGTTTTGAAATGTTTGATGTTATTGTATTTCTTTAAAGTTTTTTTGGCTTATCAAAGATATGGAAGTGCATTAAAGTTATTGAATTGCAATAAAATGTTTTTTGGTGTCCAGGTTCCAGATATCAAGTCACAACCCTATTTTGTTCCATATATCAAGTCTCAATTCCAGATATCAAGTCTGAATTCCAGATATCAAGTCTCAATTCCAGATATCGAGTCTCGATATCTGGAATTGAGACTTGATATCTGGAATTCAGACTTGATATCTGGAATTGAGACTTGATATATGGAATTGAGACTTGATATCTGGAATTAAGTCTGAATTCCAGATATCAAGTCTGAATTCCAGATATCAAGTCTAGTGTAATAGCAATGGCATTTGATAGAGGAGCCCAGTCTGTACGACCCTGTGGTGAAAGTTTCCTCCAATGTCTTTCAGGGAGCGAGATATAAGGGTTTTTTCCTGATAAAGTTGTCTGTTTTCCAAAGAAAAGAGTGTGGTGAAGTGTCTTATGGTCTGGTGGCACATGTCAGCACATCAGAATTGAGTTTGGAGCAAGTTCCAAAAAACTAGTCTGGAACCCAGAAACCGAGTCTGGGGGGGTGTGGCTTAGGGCCAGGGTTGGTGCCCCAGCCTATCAGAATTGAGTTTGGAGCAAGTTCCAAAAAAGCAGTCTGAAATTCCACAAACTAGGTTCTTGGAATATTCCAGGAACCTAGTCTGTGACAATGGCCACCCGGTGGTAGGGTACTATATTGCAACAAAATTAGTGGAAATTAGGCTTAAGGGGTTTTATTGCGGTATAAAATTGTAGGAAGGTCGAAAATTTATTTCAAAGGTGTCAAAAAATTTGTAATAACCTTCTACACAATCTCCAAAAGTGACCTATGCCACAGGATTATTATTTAATAGCTTTTTTAAATTTGGGACTTGATTTGTGGAATTGAATTCCACCTAGACAGTCTATTCTCCTACATTTTCAAATGTTTTAAAGATTGCTATTTTGGACTTTTGTGAAGCCAAGTACAACAGCACCATCATAAAAAAGAAGAAAAGAAAAATAAACAATGATATAAAATGAGGCTTTGGGCAAACTGAATGAGCCCAGCGCTGTAGATTCACTCAGCGAATCAGGAACAGCCTTGTCAGATGATTACACAGAGTGACACGCCCCCTAGTTATAATCTCCATATGGACTAATACTAACCCCATTTCCAGAAAAGTTGAGATATTTTCCAAAAAGCAATTAACACAAATATCTGTGATGTGTTAATTCATGTGAACCTTTATTTAACTGACAAAAGGACAAAGATGACAAAGATGAGATTTTCAAAAATTTTACTCACCAACTTAATTGTATTTTGTAAATATAAACAAACTCAGAATTTGATGCCTGCAACACACTAAAAAAAAAAAGTTGGTTTATCTAATGGTTATTAGATGGTTTCAAGATGGTGGCATGTACGGTACGGATGCAGCAGTCCCTCGCAAACCCAATAACATGGTGTTTTGAAATGTTTCTTCAACTATGTCTACATGTTTGTATATGTTAAGACACAAGTACAGTCGCCAGTTTCTGGTGAATATTGGCAGAACAAGTGAACACAGCTTGACAAGCAGCACAAGAACAAAATCTCTAGAGCCTCAGCCTACTCTGCCAGATCACAACGTCACTGACTTCAAGTACTGTTTCCTATCAGGAGAGGGGGCACTGCAGGCATTGTGAGAGGAAGCAGGAAAGGGGAAAGTGCAGAGGGACACAGGCGAGGCTAGCGGCTCATCCAAATAGACCAGCAGTACCAGCCATCATATTCGCCAATGTTCATTCCATAGACAATAAGATGGACCATGTACACCTTCTGAGAGCCACCCAGTGCAACACGAGAAAATGTGTTTGTATTTTCACAGAAACATGGCTAAATAACATCATCCCGGATTCCGCCATACAGCTAGACTGGCTAATGTGCCACATAGCTGACGGAGCCTGGGGAGTGGGAGGTAAGACCAAGCAATGCTCAGTGTCGGGATATGATAGTGGTTTCTAAACACTGTTCAGCTCTGGTGGAGTTTATGATTATGAAGTGCTGAACTTTTTACCTGCTGATGGAATTTACAGCTATTTTGTTAGTAACTGTATACATTCCACCCAGCACTAATAACAGCAACAGAGAGGCAGCACTAAATGAACTGTACCAAGCTATCAGTGAGCAAGAGCCAGCCCGCCCAGATAGATTTCTTATTCTTGCTGGGGATTTTAACTATGCCAATCCAAAGTCTGTTTTACCCAAGCTACACAAACATGTTGATTTCCCTACAAGAGGAAATAATATACTGGACCTTGATTTCACTAACAACAAAGGAGCATACAAGGCTGCCCCCGTCCCCCACCTCGGACTCTCTGACCACATCACAGTTATGCTAAAGCCAGCATACAGGCCAAGGGTGAAAGTGACCAAATCAGTTCTGAAAGAGATACACGTACGTGTGCAGCCAGAAGGTTCTACTTCTGCACTTCAGAACTGTTTTGACATTACAGACTGGGACAGTGATGCAGGCAGCCATGTACAACCAAAACATCGACCTACTAACCCTTCACACACCTTCTTCAGTCCCCTGCCTTCTGGAAAAAGGTACCAGAGCCTCCAAGCTAGCTCCACCAGACTGGCGAACAGCTTTATATACCATGCTGTTGGGATGCTGAATTCTCTCTCTCTCCCCTATCTCCAAATAACTCAGTCTGTTACTAAAATCCATCTGTAGTATTGTCAAGTAATAAAGCACTTGTCACTTTATGACACTTCCTCGCCTCAACATCTGCTCACGACTCATCCTGTAAATGGATCATGATTTGCATATTGCAGATACTCCCATATCCTTTAGGGTTGCCACATCTGAGTTGTAAAAAACCGGGACACATCGGTCGGCGGCCGCGCCTGCGCGCACGTACAAGCGCGGGGGTTGAGGGCTGCGGACACGCACATCTACGATGCCTTATGCCTTATGTGAATGTTCACGTTTAAAAATAAAACAGTTCAACTGGTGCAGTTAGGCGTTTAGCTAAAATTCATTTTGTCTTCTTAACCCTTAAATGGGCACTACCACAAATATTATTACAAAAAATAATTTCATATAGGAATGATCTTATTTGGACGCCAGTATTTTTTTTTAACAAATATTTAATAGTAGGCTAACAGCCCCCTGAAGAGTCTCTCCTCCCATTCCGTTTCCAAATCAAAATAATACAAATATAATCAATATAATTTCTCTCAGTCTGCTTCGTTGTTGTTTTAGCCTTTTCTCTGGGGAACTGAACTTTAAAAGTTAGACTACCGTATCATACCAAATAGCCCTAATCCTTTGTTTTAATCACAAGAGAGAGGTGCTATGTTATTGGGACAACTGATTTATTCATTTCTCACGCCAGTGTTCAGGCATTCTTTTTTGATATATTTAATGATTTATTTAATGATTCATTTATTGATGAAATTGGCCCAGGCTTTAGAACCAGCCTTTATCAGAATCTGAACATAGGAAGTAGACAGCCAGCCTACTCGCGCACCGACCAAGGGAACTCTCACCTATTGTTTGGTATTACGGTATTCCAGTATCTTTGATTTCGCGCGGCCGCCGTTGTATTGACCACGATCACCTAGCAACGGCGACTGGCTGCGTGCGCAAACATTCGGTGAGGCCGCACAAGTAGCTGCCTACAATATGCCCGCTTATGTGAAAACTATTAATATGTTAAGTGGCTGCGAGAAACATTAATGATTTGTGTTTATTTCAATGGGGGATAATGTGAGGAAGTAAAAAACCGGGACAAAACGTGTCCCGGGAAGGTTATTCCATTCTCCTGGACATTTTCCATTTTCCACAAAAAAAACCGGGACAATCCCGGAAAAACCTGGACGTGTGGCAACACTAAGTCCTTAGCCATTTTGCAATGTTACTATTACCATTTGCACTAATACAATTTGCGCTGTTTCTGCTTGTGTGGTATTGTGTGTGTGTGCTTTTTTTTTTAAATCAATGCTTGTTTTGTTTGTGTATTTATGTCTACACTGAGGGTCTTGGAGAAACAATATTCCAATCTGTGAAAAAGCCCGTTTGCATGGCTCCGTCCTCCATTGCACAGTTGCTCTGTTCACTAGCTGAGCTCTAGTGCTCCCTTTTTAGTGAGCTCAGTCAGCAGGCTGGTAAAGTCCAAAAAATTAGGAAAAACCTCCTGTAATAGCCAGCCAGCCCCTGGAACTGCCTCGCCCCTTTTTGGTCTTGAGTCTTGGGCAGGCCACAATCGCTGCATTCTTATCAATTGAGGGACGCACCTGCCCATGACCCAAGTGAAAGCCCAGATACTGTACTTCCACCCACCAAATTGCACACTTCCTTGGGTTTGCTGTGAGTTGTGCATATTTCAGTGATCTCAGGACTGCCCTGGGGTTTTGGAAATGCCACTGCCAATGTCCCTGTGTGCTCGTGACAGGAATTGGACTACTGTATGATGCAACGGCTGGAGCGCACCTCTGCAGAGCAGGGACCTAATCTGTGAGCAATGCCCACTGAGTAAGCCAGCTGGTCCACGATGTCCAGGGAGACGTGTTTGAAAATGTCAACAATGATATTCTTCACGTTCTCACCTGCTTGCTCCGGAATGCCAGACACTCGTAGATTCCATCTTCTTTTATAGGCATCCAGGCCGCTGCATTGTTTCTGAGGACACTGTTCTCTTTTTCTAAGATGTGGACTTTACTTTGTAAGGCGACGACTTTATTTGTCACGTCTTCTACCTGTTTCCCCATAGAATCAAGGACGTCGGTGACACTTTTAATGGGATTTGTATTATCTTTAACCATTGCCTCAAGTGACTGCAGCCGTTTGAAAGATTCTTCTTGCATCTTTTCAATTCTTTCCATTATTATTAGCAAAAGCACGATGGGCACAGCCTCTTTATAATCCTCGTCATTGGCACGCGTCTTCAACTTTTTGGCTGGTCGTGGTTTCGGAGTTTCTGGTAGTGGCACGAAACACTGTTCCATTCCGTCTTGTAAAGCATCTGGTTCAAACTTTTCACTCAGAGACTTTCTGGCATAGAAATCCATTACAGCACAGCTATCTTCCTCTGTTTCCATATTGACGAATAACCTGAAAAAAGTAGCAAGTATGCTTACCAACTTATGTTCACTTCTCCTTTAGTTAGCAGGTTCACTGAATGGTTAACTCAAGGCGCAAGCTAGATAACAGTGAATAAAATGAAAGAAAACAAGGATTAAAAAATTGTTTCTGAGCGAGGTCCTTGTAGTCGCTATTTAGTTTATCAATTAGGTTCATTCTAATCAGCCCTTAAGCATATTTAGCAATTCAGCACATTAGGTTTCATTCATCATGTTGCGGAGCTACACAAATCACATATTACACTGATGCCATCTTGGCTGCCCCCCTGTTGCTCTTCTTCTTCACGAGCAACTTGGCTTGTATATTTGTCCACCTCTTTCTCCGTGCCTATAGGTTCTAAATCATCCTCAGACAACCAACCAAAGATTGAGGATGAATTTGAAGAGCCTTTTTGTCTCTTTCAAAAGAATTAGTTTCAAGAATGGACGCCACTGCAGAGAATAGTATAGAGTCCATGTGGACACAAAAAAAGGCATTGGTGCACATGATGTCACGCATGCAGCACCGCTAACCTGTAAATTGCTGCGATCTAATAATGGCGGACAAGCTTTTAGTGATTTTTGGAGCAGAATTCATATGCAAAAATGTATTTTTGAACGAATTTTTTTATTTATATGCTAACTTAGAAGAAGAAGAAACCTTTATTTGTCACATGCACACTTCAAGCACAGTGAAGTTCATCCTCTGCATTTAACCCATCTGAAGCAGTGAGCACACGCAAACACGCCCGGAGCAGTGGGCAGCCACACCAGAGCACCCGGGGTTAGGTACCTTGCTCAAGGGCACTTCAGCCCAAGGCCGCCCCACGTTAACCTAACTGCATGTCTTTGGACTGTGGGGGAAACCAGAGCACCTCGAGGAAACCCACATAGACATGGGGAGAACATGATCCACACAGAAAGGCCCGTGTCAGCCACTGAACCCAGAACCTTCTTGCTGTGAGGCAACAGTGCAAACCACTACACCACCCTTTAAAATTTTCAAACCAGCCAGGAGTCGAACCTAGAATCTTCTGATCCGTAGTCAGACGCGTTATCCATTGCACCACTGGCCCTATAACTTTGCAGCCTATTTGAGCACATCGCACACAGAAAGCCAGAGATTTTATGATGCAATTTTCATGAGACCAGCACTTTAAGAACGATGCAGCCAGCATTCCTTTAATTTTTTTTTCTAACAGGTGAACAATTTAAGGTCAACCCTGGGCTTATCCAGGATTTCAACCTTGGACCTCTCACAAGCGAAGCGAAAATCATACCAGACAAAGCCAGACGACCCACACAAAAGTGCTTATGTGCCACTGGAATTTATATCTTTCAAAGTTTTGACTTTTCATGTCTGCAGGATCCTGCTCAACATTTGAGATGGTTGCATGAGATGTGTGGAGGAAAGCAGGTTCATGTTACTTTTGCTTTCTTCAGAAAATCTCTATGGCTAACCTGACCAAAGTGCCAGGCTCACTGGTATGGCAATTAGAGCACATACTGTCACGCCCGGCTTTGCCTTGCTGAGAGTGCTCACTCCTTCTGCATGTATTGAACTTTAACTTGTCCGCCCATACGGAAAATATATAGACAAATCATATACTATTTTTACATGTTTTATCTGAACTCTAGAAGATTTGTATATGACAGTGAAACCAGCTATAGGATTTTTGTAAAATATGTTTAGCATGAAACATATAAAACTTTGCAACCTGCAAAGGCTGTATATGTCACTAGTCCGTCATACAATATCCTTGCAAATGCCAGAGAAACTTCATTTTAACCACATGACAATTGCTGTAGGCCTTTCACTTTGTGTGTGTGTGTGTGTGTCACTGGGAGTGGGTGAAGAGAGGAGAGAGCTTGCTGGGCGGCATGGGGGAATGCAAATATACAACCTTAAAAACATTAAAGAGCACTGTCAACATCTCTCCCACTGATAAAGCATATGAACATCTGACATGCTGTAAACAGATTTTCACTCTGCAAAGTCCTAATTATTACAAAGGTCATAGGTCACAAAGGTCAAACATATATTGATTGCAATAATAGAAAGAAGAAAGCAGCTATACACTGTATTTTGTCACTTTATTGAAGAAATACAACATTTTATGCACATATTCCCTTATAACATGTACTGTATAATTTCATATTACAACTGATATACACAATTAATTAATTCCATCATTTACAGTAATGTGTTTTTATTAATCGACAAACAACTGGGCTGGACTGAGTACACTGAATATACATACATGGCTTAACTATCTGTACAGTGTTGATGGCTTTGTGAAAGCCTGTGGGAAAATGGATAGCTGACATGTAATTCAGAGAGGTTTTGACGATTGATCCTTTGGCAAATCTCTGACTTGTGCAATTTCCATGGTTTCCAATGGCATATAAACAATCATCACCAGTGTCAATGAAGTGGGAAATTCTAAAAATACTCCCATCTTTCAAAAGCACAACAGAGTTGTTCCTTTGTTTTGTTTTGGTGTAAGTATGGCCATGAACAATTTCTCCATTTACAGCCATTCTCCTGTAGTACTTAACAGTAGTCTTTGTTGGAATATCCTTCACTTTGTGGATGGCAGCCTGGTCACAGGCAGAGATTACTCTTAATTGTGGTGAGCCAATGGCTGTCACCTCACTGAACCTCTTGACATGGTGCTTTCCAGGTCTCATGTCTTTGCAAAACTCTTTAACCTCTGCTGGTGCATCTGCTAGAAATTGCTTTGCTAAACGGGGGAATGCGCGGGCCATTACTACCCATTTGCAGATCTGCTGTGGAACAGCTTGGCTACTTTTCACCTGTTTCAGGAGGTACCCATTAAAATCTAGAGTCAACAATTCCCCTGCAGGAAATTGTGAGAGTGATGCAGTGCGCGTAGCAGTCACAGTTGCTGGAGCTGAGCTGTACTGTGTGAATGTGTGACTTGCCATGAAGCTACAAGCCTGTGTCTCTCTGAGAGGGAGCAGCCCCTCCCTCCCGTGTGTGTGTGTGTGAGAGCGAGCATCCCCTCCCCCACCCGCACGCTGCGAACAGAGAGACAGAGAAGCACACAAAAAGGGCAGTTTTTCCTCAGGGGGGACCCCCCAAACAATGGGGATTTACATGAAAACGGAAGAAGATATTCACAAAGTTCTTTCACAGTGAGCACCACAAGGGTCTCCTGAACACACTGATGTAATTTTTTTGTCTGTAGTGTAAAAAATGAGGTCACTAGAGTGAGTTAAAGACAAGTGCCAGGATTAGTTTATGGCATGAGTAAAGTCATGGACTTGATGACTACTCCTACTACTTCACCAGTAGTAGGTAGTATAGCTGGGTGGTCATCCACTTCAGGACCCACTTCTGAAGTATCACCAAAATCCACAGCCCACTCTCCCACTGCATCACCAATGGCCCAGTCACCTAAGGTAATTGATTTTCAAAGAATAAATGAACACAGTATAGAAAATGAATCTACTGCATGTGAGACATCCTTGGAAAGTGTGTACTATTGTATAGTGTAATTTACTCTTATTACCTTGCCCCTCACGGGGTATTTGGCCAGGTATTGCAATGATGCTGTCTGTATGTCTGTTTGTCCACCTGTGTGTGTATCCTCTGCAGTGGGAGCCAAACACACATCATCATACAATCTTGGACAAACACACACACGCACACACATCTATGCATAATGCAACGTTAAAAAGCCGTCTGTAGCATTGGTCAGGAGCCCAGGTTGCCATCTCTGATTGCATTTTTACAGTCTTAAAGCAATATTCTGGGAAAGAAGCATTGTAGGATCCTTTGTTGGTTCCCATGATCAAATGGACCCTAGACCCTAGAATGCTTCTATGAACTATTGCTTTGAAGTGTATTGTGATTGGGGGGAGGAAAAAGTAAAAAATATTCCAGCTTTAATGCCGTTCTTGCGTCCTCATTTAAACAGGTGGAGATTTATCCTGGGACAGGAGTGATGGTGGATAAGCTGGCATGGACCTATGCCCTCAATTCAAACACAGTCACAGTCTTTGTCAGGCATCTGATCACTGCTGTTTTCCCTCTGGACACTCTACTAGTCAATAACCTATGGGGCACCAAAAGGACTGGAGCTGGCGATCGGCTACCCCTGGATAAAGTGAAAGTCAATGCAATTTACAGTAGGTTTTCAGCTACAGTATTATATAATGAAGATGTTTTACACTATTATGCATCTGCTGACAAGAGCCTTCTAAGTTTTTGCAATTTTTTGTTTTTTCTTTTGTAGGTGCAACTATCGAGCGGTTTCCGCAGACCCCTCTTTCAACTATTGGCTCGGCGATCAATGCCAAAATCACTGAACTAAAGGCAAAAAACAAATCTGTCACACCTTGAGGTTAAACTGCATTTTCTGCAGGGCATGTTAGTGAGATTTTTTTTAGAGTTATATATATATATATATTTTGTTTATTGTAATGCTGCTGTTTTGTACATTTTTGTTCATTTTGTGAAGCATTACCTGTCATGGTCCTACCTGTGGGCTTCTCTCTTCAGGTAACATCTCCACTCAGCATTAACGGCCACGTCCGCACTCACTTCCTCTTATTATCTTTCAGTGACTGTCATTGGCTGTTGCCGATCACCTGCTCCCCCCATGTGTATTTAAGCTGCAGTCCTCCCAAGCCTCTGTGTCAGATCGTCTGCAACTCTCAGCCTGATAACCTGCTCTGTGTTCCTACTACTCTGACTCCTGAAAATATCCTGTTCTGTCTGACTCTGTCTGCTTTCCAGCCACGGTAACCTAATCTGCCTTCCGTTCTGTCGACTCTGCCTCTCGCCTGCCTCTCCTGTACCTTCGCCTGATCTCCAGCTCGCTCAGCCCTGCTGCTCGGCTGCCTCTCCATCTTCCTGGTGTGTGCAGCCCTGCCTGGAGCCCTACTCACCTGACCCTGCATTTCTGTCCCCTATCTTGCTACCTGATTTGTGACTCTGTGTTCCAGCCTGCTCTCTACTCCTGCCTGCTGAGGTACTGCTTGCTGGGAGACTGCCTGAAACCCAAGTACTGTCGGCCTATAGCCACAACTCTCTGACTTTGCCTGATCCCGTCAGATCTAAGCTGCTAAGTAGGGTCAGGTCTGGTTAGTACTTGGATGGGAGACCTCAGATATTACCACCAGCCATCCCTGCCTCTCAGTTCTCCTGCCACTGGACTTCACCCACTCCCTTTTCCCCTGTTATTAATAAACTGTGGTTTGAGCGCATTTGGTCCCTGACAATTACCAAGCCACGTCTGCCCTTGCTATGAAGGTGTTAAAGTTCAGTGAATAAACCTAAAAGTGATACGAAAAAACTGTGTTTTCCTTACATTTACAGTAATTGGTTGACATTTTAAAAACATAGATAAACCTGAACAATTCATACAAAAAACCTCTTCTATTTTTACATTTATAGTAATTGATCGACATATAAAAACATCTATAAACCTAAAGAAGTCATACAATAAACCTGTCTTTTTCAGTAGGTTGACATATAAAAAACATAGAGAGCCATCATAGAATACCTTTACTCCTCTTCCTATGCTTCCTATGGCTACACTCTCTTTTTCTAGCCCAAATTTGTCGCGACAAGCAGTGTACCCAGTTCATCAAAATTGTGTTCGTCCAGGACTTTCAGCTGGCTACAAATCTTTTTCACCATCCAAAAGATACATGTCATCTCCAGTCCTTTCACCCTCAAACCAAATGGAACATTTAGAAAGTCTTGTTTGATGTACTCTGGGTCCCTGCAAATGGATGTAGAAAAAAGCAGGGATCCGATGTTGACACTATTCCTGTGTTGATAAGAAACAGAAAACATAGAGCACATTTAACCCTGGGGGTGAACCAATCTAATCTCCTTCCTGTTTTAAAACAGCATCAGAGTGCACAACCAAATATTACTGTAAAACTAGCCCTTTTGAACATTAGATCACTTTTAAACAAGTCATTTTTAATTAATGATCTTATTTGTAAACACAATCTTGATTTTTTGCTTCTAACCGAAACCTGGCTGGATCAAGCAAATAGTGCTACCACCCTTATCGAAGCAGCTCCCCCAAATTTTAATTTTTTGAATGTTACCCGACAAGGGAAAGGTGGAGGGATCGCAAATATATTCAAAGTCTCTTTTCAATGTAAAAAATCCTCACTTGGTGATTTTATGTCCTTTGGACACTTATGTGCACTTGTTACATGCTCTCCTAACATATTATTATTAACTATTTACAGGCCTCCGAGACATTCAGCCAAAGTCTTTCTTGAAGAGTTTGGTGAATTGTTATCAGTCATTTGCTTAGAGTTTGATTGTCTTATTATATCTGGGGATTTTAACTTGCATGTAGATAATACTGATAACATTTATGCCAAAGAACTATTTGCAATTATTGATAACTTTAACCTAGTACAACATGTACAGGGGCCGACCCACTCTCGTGGTCATACTCTTGACCTCGTCATCACAAAGGGTCTTACTGTTTCTTATACTGTTGTTGACCTGGCCTTATCTGATCATTTCTGTGTTTTCTTTGAAGTTTCTATGTCTCCTCACATTCAGAATAGCTCAACGACTATAGGCAGGAGAGTCATAAACGACAACACATGTGCTCTTTTTAAGCAAGCTCTCTCTCAGAACTCAACCAAAATGTCAGACTCTGTAGATGATTTACTGGAATTTTTTAATTTAAATATGACCCAAATTATGGATGATATTGCTCCATTCAAAATCAAAAGAGTCAATGATATGCAGAAAGCACCATGGAAGCAGTACCCGGCTGTTAAACTGCTAAAGAGAGAATGTAGAAAGACTGAAAGAAAATGGCGCAAATCTAAACTTCACATCCATTATCAAATCCATAAAGAGATGCTTTGTAATTATAATTATGAAATTCGTAAAGCAAGACAGTCTTTCTTCTCCAATATCATCAGCAGGAATATGAACAATGCCCGTGTGCTATTTTCAACAGTAGAGAAGCTAACTAATCCCCCACCACAATTAGCACCTGAACTTCTCTCAGTTAATAAATGCAATGAGTTTGCATCCTTCTTCAAAGGTAAAATTGATAAAATACGGCAGAATATTTCTCATAATATATCTCAGTTGCAAAAAATTGAAAAACTGCAATCACCAATGACACAGATAGATAACATTAACACAATGTCAGAATTTTGTTTAATTGATTATGAGACTCTTGAAAAAACTGTACAAAATCTCAGTTCCTCAACATCTGAACTGGACATTCTGCCCACCAACTTTTTTAAGTCTGTTCTTCATCTTATAATTACAGATGTGCTTCAAATTATAAATACATCCTTGGAGACTGGTGTTGTTCCTGTGTCCCTAAAAAAAGCTGTTGTAAAGCCCCTTCTTAAAAAAAATAATCTGGATCCTTCAGTGTTAAATAATTACAGGCCAATATCAAATCTACCATTCATCGGGAAAATCCTGGAAAAAATTGTCTTCAATCAATTAACTGCCTTCTTGATATCAAACAGCCGTTTTGATAATTTTCAGTCAGGATTTCGTGCCAATCATAGCACTGAAACAGCGTTGATTAAAGTTATAAATGACATACGTCTTAATACTGATGCAGGCAAAACATCGGTCCTGGTATTACTGGACCTCAGTGCAGCTTTTGATACTGTTGATCACAACATACTGCTATATCGACTTGAACACTGGGTTGGATTGACTGGTAAAGTTATCAATTGGTTAAAATCATACTTAAAAGATAGAAGCTTCTTTGTTACCCTGGGAAATTGTTCCTCAACGTCAATGCCCTTGACCTGTGGTGTCCCCCAGGGGTCGATTCTTGGACCATTACTTTTCAACCTTTATATGCTCCCACTTGGGCAAATTATCAATAAAAATTCAATTTTGTATCACTGCTATGCAGATGATACCCAAATTTATTTTGCTCTATTACCAAATGATTATGCCCCCCTTGAATGTCTCTACCAGTGTATCGATCAAATCAATAGCTGGAGGTCACAAAATTTTCTTCAGCTGAACACAGATAAAACTGAAGTAATTCTATTTGGAAAAAAAGATGAAAGACTCAGGATTACCACTATTCTTGACACAAAAGGGATTAAAACTAAAGAAATGGTTAAAAATCTTGGTGTTTTCATTGACAGCGAGCTAAACTTTGACAGTCACATGAAAGCAATCACTAAAACGGCATTTTATCACCTAAAAAACATTTCCAAACTAAGAGGACTTATGTCAAAACATGATCTGGAAAAACTAATACATGCCTTCATCTCTAGTAGGGTTGATTACTGCAATGACCTTTTCACAGGCCTGCCAAAAAAGACCATCAAACGACTTCAGCTGGTTCAAAATGCAGCGGCTAGGGTTCTCACACGAACAAAAAGAACAGAGCACATTACTCCAATTCTAAGGTCCCTTCACTGGCTTCCAGTAAGCTACAGAATTGACTTTAAAGCATTGCTGCTGGTGTACAAATCTCTAAATGGTACAGGGCCCAATTACCTCTCTGATATGTTGCAGCGACCTAACCCAATCAGATCTACCAGATCGCAACAGAAAAATTTACTATTAAAACCAGTTGTTAAAACAAAGTGTGGTGAAGCAGCTTTTAGCTACTATGCAGTACAGCTATGGAACCAACTGCCAGAGGACATTAAAAATGCTCCTGCTGTTGGCAGCTTCAAATCTAGGTTAAAGACCAAGTTGTTTTCAGATGCTTTCTGTTAAATAATTAATATTTTTACATTTTTTATAATCTTTACTTTCTCTGCATGTTTTAAATTTACTTTATCTTTATTCTATTTTATTCTGCTAGTTTTTTTTCCCTTTCTCTTTCTTTTTCTCCTTTTTCTTTTTGGCATTTTAATATTTTATTTCTACTGTTGTTTAATTCTTATTATTTTCTTTTAATTCTTTTAATTATTTTAATTAATTATTTTAGAATAAAGATAAAATTATTTTATGTAATTTTATTTCTCTATTGTTTACTGTTTTGTTTTTACTTCTGTAAAGCACATTGAACTGCCATTGTGTATGAAATGTGCTATATAAATAAACTTGCCTTGCCTTGCCTTGCCTTTACGATACATCCACAATTCAAACAAAAACATATATGTTTGTGTGGATTTACATATAAAAGGCATATACATTTTAAACTGTAAAATATAATTTAAAACTACAAATATTACATGAAGCATACAAAGACAGTGTAATTCATCATACACATTATCTGTAAAAACCATGCACAATGTTCCCTTCATACATACTAGATTTTCATAAAAAATTTGTATGAGGGAAATGCAAAAGGGGCCACTTTCAGGAGTAAATTATACATGGCATATATATTTATTTATAAATCCTTATATAAGGATTTACTGCTTAGACAATGGTAAATTCTTATAAGTTCTTTACTGTTTTTTTTTCGTATGGGCTTGTTTATCATGGGTCTTGTGGTTTTCTGCTCAACGATACAAAGCCTCAAAGCGAGGCTTCATCTGCCCCCTTATTCTTGATACGCGCTTCGAAGTCTCATTTGGCCATCACAATCTTTAAACAGTGATATCAATTAAAACTATGGTCAGGTTAAGGTAGGACAACAAATGCAAGTGTATGTTGATCTTTGTGGAGTTTATTAAATATATCGCTCAGTAACTGGCAAGGCAAGTCTAAAATGCCCATTATGAGTCTTGAAAGTATTTGTGTGTGTGTGTGTTTTGAATATATTATGAAGCCATTGACAACAACAACAAAAATATACGAAATCATTGTACTTAGCAACCAAAAAGTGTGATCCTGAGTGTGAACATAGATCTGGAGCAGGAGACCGAGCCAAGACACCTCATCTTATTATCTCTAGCCGCTTTATCCTGTTCTACAGGGTCGTAGGCAAGCTGGAGCCTATCCCAGCTGACTACGGGCGAAAGGTGGGGTACACCCTGGACAAGTCGCCAGGTCATCACAGGGCTGACACATAGACACAGACAACCATTCACACTCACACCTACAGTCAATTTAGGCCAAGTTTACATTAGACCGTATCTGTCTCGTTTTCTTCGCGGATGCACTGTCCGTTTACATTAAAACGCCTGGAAACGCCGGGAAACGGGAATCCGCCAGGGTCCACGTATTCAATCCAGATCGTGTCTGATCCGGTGCTGTGTAAACATTGAGATACGCGGATACGCTGTGCTGAGCTCTAGCTGGCGTTGTCATTGGACAACGTCACTGTGACATCCACCTTCCTGATTCGCTGGCGTTGGTCATGTGACGCGATTGCTGAAAAACGGCGTGGACTTTTGCCTTGTATCACCTTTCATTAAAGAGAATAAAAGTATGAAAATACTGAAAATACTGATGCAAATACTGCCCATTATGTAGTTATGATTGTCTTTAGGCTTGCCATCCTTCCACTTGCAAGTGGTAAGTGACTTGCGCACAGTGGCTCAGTCCCGAATCATTGCTCATGCACTTCACTCGTGCGCTCTGTGAGCTGCGCAGGGCTGGAGTGCGCACCCTCCAGAGGGCACTCACTGTTCAGGGCAGAGTGATTTGGAGTGCAGCTGCTGAGGAGGAAGCGATGAGCCGCACTGACACATTTCTCAACTTACGTGCCGAATTAATCATGTGATTAGCGTATCCGTGTATTGGCTTTGCTGTGTGCACGCGAATCGTGTATTGGCGTTGCTGTGTGCACACTAATCGTTTTTAAAAATGTTAATCTGATGATCCGCTCTAATGTAAACCCCACCTTAGAGTCACCAGTTAACCTAACCTGCATGTCTTTGGGGAAAATCAGAGTACCCGGAGGAAACCCACACAGACAACATGCAAACTCGACGCAGAAAGGCCCTTGCCGGCCATGGGGCTCGAACCCGGACCTTCTTGCTGGAAGGCAGCAGTGCTAACCACTACACCACCCCATGCCAAGACACACTGAATATATATTTTATTGACTGATCTAACCCCCCCCGTTTATTTATTTTAACTCATTATATCATTGATATTATATCATCTGGAATTATGTAACTTTGACAAGTGATCAGCTTTCAGTATAATATAACTGTGTGAAAGTTTTTGTACAGTGCAGTTGGATTTTCTGTCACTGTGGGCCGCAGAGCACAGTAGTATAGTGCAGAGTCTGATACAGCAGCAGAGGAGATGAGCAGATCCACTTGTTTATTCTTTTCATCAACTTCAGCAGAGAGACGTGGTGGGATTGAGTCACTTTTATGTCCACTTTGTGATATAAAAAGAAGGAAGTCAGGTTTAGATTTTGGATATTGCAGGTAGTTTCCTGTACCACTTGATTTGTAGCTGCAGGACAGAGTAACATCACTGCCTTCATCTATAATTGTATGAGTGAAAAGTGGCTTTATGGAAGCTGCCATAGAGTCACCTGTCATAGAGAAGAGAGCATGCACATTCTCATTTTTCTTCCCACCACACAGATGAATAAATCACTAATTCAATGCTTAATATTTCTGCAATAATGAAAAGTCAAAGTTAACTCACCGAGTGAAAGCCACAGACACGTGAATATAACAGTGAACATGATGAATGGTCTCAGCTGAGTGAAAGTATTCTTTCTGTACTATGATATGTTCACATCATAAAGGTTCATGAAGCTCCAGCCCACAGCACCACATGACAGTGTCACCATTGTTACTGACAGATTGTTGATTCGTACTGAAGCATCCTGGCTTTACATTCAGCCTCACATGGGGAACCTGTCTTCAACTCCGACTGTCAGCAGAATTCATGGAATTACGAAAAATCAATCATTCTGGTCTGTAAAAATATACCGTAATTGAATAAATAAATCATTAAATCTTTAAATTTCATGTTGCATTTGTTTTATAAGTGGTTTTTCTGCATTAGGGACTTTAGCCTTATCAGAAATTGCTGTGAATAAGTCATGATAAATAATTTAGTATAAAAGCTATTATTACTATTATTATAATGCGATTGATTTATTGACTTTGTAATAATGAAGCCTGAGGTGAGGAACAAACCAACTGCTGCTCTTGGTAATATTATGAAAGATGCCACCAAGCCATTAGCTTATAATCAAAGGCTCAAATTTAGCTTTTCCCTGCTATTAAAAAACACAACCTACATAGTTACTATTATTACATTACTGCACCGACGGTTAATGGAAAAATAGTGAATTAAAGATTATTAAAGTCACCTGGCACTGATGCTGCATGAAAAACTCACGCGTCTCTCGACAATCCGGTTTTCCAGTTGCACTCAGTACAGACAGTGTTGTATTGCTCCGCTTATTTTAACAGGCCATTGTTAGGGAAATAGTCTTCTTCCGCCGGTGGAAGAAGTCCCTTCTTGTTTACTGCAAAATGTGTATATTTTGGATAGAATTCGAAATATGACTTATCTGCAATGTATTCCCATTCTTCAATGTTGCCTTAAAGACACTGCAAATAGTTGTTTTTTTTCTGTAGCTCCCATCCCCCATTCCCGCCTTATTTTTCCTCTCCTTTTTTCCAACTGATGACTTACAAACCCAAGTTCAATCAAATCTGACAAATTCCCAAATAGTCAACACAATGAATAAGTTTTAATTTCCCGCCTTTTTTCCTCTCCTTTTTTCCAACTGATGACGTACAAACCCAAGTTCAATCAACACATACAAATCTGCGAAATTCTCAAATAGTCAACACAATGGATAGCAATAAGTTTTACTTTCTAAAACTCATAAAGTTGAGTTCAAAATCCAAAAATTGTCAGAGCTCTTTGTGTTAAAGAGAGGTAGTAAGTGGACATAACTAAATGAGGCTGCAATTTTTTACAGTGTACGGTTATTCCGCAGTGCCAAATACATTACTGTTTCTGAAATGTGATCAGGAAATTTTACTGGATCACAGCAGATATATACTGGGGCATGTAACCCAGTAAAATGGGTCTGGCGACGCCGATGGACAACTCATAAATTCAAGCAACAGGTTAAACGCAAGCTTGACCCTTCCTGTGCAGTGAGCTCTTTGGGATGGAGTTAGGCTGCTGGGCCATAGAAGGTTCACGCTGCACGCTGCATGCTGCACGCTACACACTACACGTGTGTAAAGAAAAGTGGACAAATGTAGCATGACTTGCTCTGGGCCATAGAACGGCGTTCACGTTGCATGCTGCACGCTGCACACTTCACGCGTGAAGCGTGAAATGAACATGCACACTTTTTTCTAGGCATGAAGATGGAAATTCCAGTCAATGCATGCGGTCACCGCCGCGCCAGCCAATCAGAACGGGTCTAGGGAGATAACTCTATGCTTTCAGGGGAAAACTTCAGAAAAAATATAATTGAATGGTATAATTGAAAAATAGTTCTTCATCGGGATTGTCAAGCAGATTATAGAATGTTCGGTGAAATTCACCACGGGTTTCTCTCAGAAGGAAGTGTTCTCGGCTCCAAATTCTGTTCCTTTTTCTCTTCCTCTGTCTCAGTAAAAGCAGAATGAGGCAATCGTCGTCATCCGAAGAGTCCATATTGTTGGTTACTCGGTCAAAGTAGAACAGACGCAACACGTGAACATGCAAGCATGAAGTTTAATGGCCCAGGGTCCGGTTCTTCACGTGAACATGTAGCGTGTAGCGTGCAGCATGCAGCGTGAACCTTCTATGGCCCAGCAGCCTTACTGACTTTTGTTTCCAGATCGTAGGAACTGCTCCGCGTACCAGACATCAATCAAATCCTTCTATGTGAATCTGCCTCACAAATTTATCTTTTGCAAAACTGCAGGGGCGCAGATAGGATTTTTGAACTGGGGGGGACTGAGCTGTCAGCAAATGATTTCATTTTGTGTAAATGCATTATATATATATATCAGCTGGAAGCCTCAGTCCAGAAGAGCGCAGTCCTAGGAACATCGAAGATACTGCGCAGAACCCTCAAACTCCCAGGCCTCTGGTAGAGGACCCGAGCTTGAGGATGACATGGATACCACCCCCCCGCTGGGGGTGAGAAGGAGATTTTTTATATATATATATATATATATATATATATATATAATGTGTGTGTGTACTGAAGCTTCAATATACATTCGAATTGTGAGTTTTCTAACTAAATGAACATTGGTAGACAAAGGCCTACCTGGTCAACATTGCTCGGTTTTTGAAAAAACGCTGTAATTGTTTTTTGTTTTTTCATTGTTGACCCCACCAGGGATTGCCTGCAGGCCAGGAGGACAATGTTAACATCTTAAATCTCATAATTTCAGTTAACAGTTGCTGCTTACTAAAATAACATACATAAAAATAACAACATTAAAAGATATTCATCTACAGCCTAGAATGCTGTTATTTTACATTTAGCCTACTTCAGGTAAGTCCAAATTCCTTCTTATTATTATCAGACTAGCTACTCAACATTACAAAACAAGTATTTGTCACATCTGGGAAAGGCAACAGGCATAGGATATTTACATCTTTTGGTTCTTGAAACAAACGCTATGATTTTTTTCCCCTCTTCTCTGGCTTAATGTGGCAGAAAGATCACCAGCTCAGTCATTAGACAGTTGTTTATGATCACTATGGTTACCGCGACAGGCAAAGTCCCCAGCTCCCCTTAGGACCCCGGGGTCGAGATGGTGCGTTACATTTACATTGGAAGTTGGAACTTGGAGCTCCAAGCAACATAACCTCAGAACTGAGCGCTTCCCGGTTTAAAAACTGGGACATCATGGAACATTGAATTTGAAAAAAATGGCCAGTTAATGAAATGAAATGAAATGAAAACCCCAACGTTTATGCTGGGAGATGCTGGATTTCAATGCTTTTCCAACTTACGAGTAAAACTGAACGCACCATTAGTCGTAGCAGAAACACCGCTGCTATCAAATGGATGAGCTGTGCAGTGTTATTAACCGAGAATTACGTGGAAATTGAACACCTTGCTTTCCCATATCTGCAAGGATCTGCTCCAGCCTACACCGATTCAAGAAGGGGAAAATGTGGATTGATCACAGACAAGGCTGCTGCCATTTCAACTTTGTGCTGCAGTGTAAGTTAGCCTAACTAACGGAACATTAATCCTCACTTTTTCTACCTATGTGTGGCGCCTTACATAGGGACGGTGGGTGGGGGGGACAGATGGGGGTCACTATAAATCTGGGGGGGACATGTCCCCCCCACTATCTGCGCCCTTGCCAAACTGTCCTGTCTGCTTGAAGTTACCTCTCTTTGTTGGTACAAATCAAACCCATTCATTCTGCAAGTGTCCTGCTGACTTTGGGCTACAATGGATCAAAATTCTGCTTTTTTTCCATCAACAACACACCTTTTAAGTGTCAAAGGCTTAGATGAACACACCCCACAGTGCCAAAACCCAGGATTGAACCAGGGACCTTTAGATCTTCAGTCTAACGCTCTCCCTACTGAGCTATTTCGGCAAGATCATGCCACCATCTGAGCAGTCACGTCACCGATATAAACATGAGTAGTTGCTAAATCCAATCGGTAAGGTCACATGGTGTTCCTTTTGAACCAAAATCTAATGAAATATAGTGTTTAAAATAAGAGATAGTATCATCTGGAAGCATTACATATGTAATGTGCTAATTGATTAATGAAACTCTTTTACGTTGTTGGCAATTTGTTTTATTCCAAGCATGTTTTTAATTAAATGAACAAATGTTCACATGAAAGAATGAGCAAATAATAAGCTAAATAATGAGGTAAATGTGTTCTCTGTGCTTGCTCATTTCACTGTTACCCCCCAATCATGAAGTCTTGATTATTTCAACTGTTATCCACAGAGTCAAGTGGATAATGATCTCCCTTATAAGTGCACACACGCACAGAGAGAGAGAGAGAGAGAGAGGTTTTGATCTGTGTGTAGTGTATAAAATAGATTGTGAAATAAAAAATTGAATAAAGAATAGGGAGATTTTGATTATATGATCAAAATCTCTGTCTCTCTCACACACACGCAATGTTAGATGTGCAGGAGAGATGGCATGAGGTCGTTACAGTATAGGTCGAGGACAAAGCTGCACACTGGTGTCGGCTCTACTCTCCCGTTTGCTGCCCTGTGTTTGGTCTGTCTGGGGTCCTGGGGGCGGTGATGTGGCCCATCGGTGGTTGCTGTGTCTGTATCGGGCCCCTGCCTGCTTCGCCGGTGGCTGGTGGGATGATGGGGTTTTTGCACTATCTTTTACTGTTCTTTTGTATTGCGATTGTTGTGTAGGTGTTGTGTAGGTTTTGTCATTGCTCTTTTCTTTCTATTGTCCCTGTTGCTCTAATTTTTGTATCCCCTTGTTTCTTATGCAGTCTGTCATTCCTGTGGGATTTTTTTTTTTTACTTTTTTGTATGTCACATAGTTCTGTGTGTGTTCCATATGTTTTTTTTTTAAGTTATTTTTTTGTATCATTCTCCTGGGGCTTCACTACAGAAACTTCCAAGCGTCCTACTAGTTTTTTTTTTCTTTTGCTTGTTTTCTTCGTTTGTTTAATATGACAATTTCATTTTCATTTAGGAACTGCTCCACATACCAGACATCGCTCAAATCCTTCTATGTGAATCTGATGAGCATGCAGTTGAGACAACCTGGACATGTTAGCTCAGATGCTACAAACAAAGGCTTCAGAAATACCACTGAGATTTGAATTCAAATCATTGGAGTCAAAGGCCAGATTGCTAACCATTACACCATGGAACCAAGACATAGATATAAGCCTGTTTTCAGCACCAAATTACTGGCATCGACCTGGCGAAAAAAAAAAAAATCAAACCTGCCCTTGGGCAAAGGCTGAGACGTACACAACCCACACTCCTCAACGGCAAAACCCAGAATTGAAGCAGGGACCTTTAGTCTAATGCTTTCCCTACTGAGCTATTTCAGCAAGCCCGCTATGAGTAGGTCATGTTGCCATCCAAGCAGTTGGATGCAACATTTGGTCCTTGTCAAATATATGCAGCAAGCAGAATTTTTGTTTCTGAGATCACATTGCATCACATAGCAGGCATTTTACACAAGTGCAAAAGTCAGCTACAAGAAGTGCTGAACTTCTAGAAGACAACTTGTAAGCACTTACATTCAAACTACACTAAATGTGCTACAATTAGGGTAACAGCCAGAGAAACGTTGCAGTGCTCACAGGAGACACAAAATTCAAATACACAGATGAGACTGCCTCAAAGAGAAGCACTTATGAATCTCTTAAAAATCAGTGCTCTTCTTTGAATTAAGAAGAACAACTTTATTCATCACACGCTTGTGAAATTCCTCTCTGCAGTTAACCCATCCGAAGCAGTGAACACAAACCTGAGCAATGAGCACACACACAGAGCAGTGGGCAGCCATGCTAACAGCACCCAGGGAGCAGTTGGGAGTTAGGTGCCTCGATCAAGGGCACCTCAGCCCACAGCCATCCCATATTAACCTAAGTGCATGTCTTTGAACTGTGGGGGAAGCCAGAGCACCCTGAGAACCCATACAGAACATGCAAAATCCACACAGAAGGGCCCCCACCAGGGCAAAACCCAGAACCTTCTTGCTATGAGGCAACTGTGCTAACCACTTACACCACAATTAATCTAACTGTGCTTCATTTTGAAAGTAACTTTACTTTAATCAACTATAAAATGTATCTTGAGTTGCTTGAATCACTCAAAAATAGAGTATTTTCACATGTCGTCATCAAACTGGAAGTTGGCCATATTGGAGGCATTGGATACATCAAATCACAAAATGCTGATTTTAACTTTGGCTAGGCTGCGGTTAAACCTTTCTTCAAAATACCTTGCATATGAGTTTGGCGTATCACAAGACAAATAGCATGTGTAAGGTGTGATGGAGTGCCTGTCACTACAGTTGAGTATGTGCTCTAACTGCCATACCAATGACCCTGGCACTTTGGTCAGGTTAGCCATAGAGATTTTCTGAAGAAAGCAGAAGTAACATGAACCTGCTTTCCTCCACACATCTCATGCAACCATCTCAAATGTTGAGCAGGATCCTGCAGACATGAAAAGTCAAACCTTTGAAAGATATAATGAAATTCCAGTAGCACATAAGCACTTTTGTGTGGGTCGTCTGGCTTTGTCTGGTATGATTTTCACTTCGCTTGTAAGAGGTCCAAGGTTGAAATCCTGGATAAGCCCAGGGTTGACCTTAAATTGTTCACCTGTTAGAAAAAAAATTAAAGGAATGCTGGCTGCATCGTTCTTAAAGTGCTAGTCTCATGAAAATTACATCATAAAATCTCTGGCTTTGTGTGTGTGAGGTGCTCAAATAGGCTATAAACCTATAGGGCCAGTGGCGCAATGGATAACGCGTCTGACTACGGATCAGAAGATTCTAGGTTTGACTCCTGGCTGGCTTGAAAATTTTAAAGAGTGGTGTAGTGGTTCGCACTGTTGCCTCACAGCAAGAAGGTTCTGGGTTCAGTGGCTGGTGGGGGCCTTTCTGTGTGGAGCATGTTCTCCCCATGACTGTGTGGGTTTCCTCGAGGTGTTCTGGTTTCCCCCACAGTCCAAAGACATGCAGTTAGGCTAATGTGGGGTGGCCTTGGGCTGAAGTGCCCTCGAGCAAGGTACCTAACCCCTGACTGCTCCCCGGGCGCTGTAGTGTGGCTGCCCACTGCTCTGGGTGTGTTTGCGTGTGTTCACTGCTTCAGATGGGTTAAATGCAGAGGATGAATTTCACTGTGCTTGAAGTGTGCATGTGACAAATAAAGGTTTCTTCTTCTAAGTTAGCGTATAAATAAAAAATTGGTTCAAAAATACATTTTTGCATATGAATTCTGCTCCAAAAATCACTAAAAGCTTGTCTGCCATTATTAGATCGCAGCGATTTACAGGTTAGCGGTGCTGCATGCGTGACGTCATGTGCACCAATGCCTTTTTTTGTGTCCACATGGACTCTATACTATTCTCTGCAGTGGCGTCCGTTCTTGAAACCAATTCTTTTGAAAGAGACAAAAAGGCTCTTCAAATTCATCCTCAATCTTTGGTTGGTTGTCTGAGGATGATTTAGAACCTATAGCCATGGAGAAAGAGGTGGACAAATATACAAGCCAAGTTGCTCGTGAAGAAGAAGAGCAACAGGGGGGCAGCCAAGATGGTGTCAGTGTAATATGTGATTTGTGGAGCTCTGAAACATGATGAACAAAACCTAATGTGCTGAATTGCTAAATATGCTTAAGGGCTGATTAGAATGAACCTAATTGATAAACTAAATAGCGACTACAAGGACCTCGAGCAGAAACAATTTTTTAATCCTTGTTTTCTTTCATTTTATTCACTGTTATCCAGCTAGCGCCTTGAGTTAACCATTCAGTGAACCTGCTAACTAAAGGAGAAGTGAACATATCACTATACAAACTAAACCAACAGGAGTTGGTAAGCATACTTGCTACTTTTTTCAGGTTATCCATCAATATGGAAACAGAGGATGATAGCTGCACTGTAATGCATTTCTATGCCAGAAAGTCTCTGAGTGAAAATTTGAACCAGATGCTTTACAAGACGGAATGGAACAGTGTTTGGTGCCACTACCAGAAACTCCGAAACCATGACCAGCCACAAAGTCAAGGACATGTGCCAGTGACGAGGATTATAAAGAGGCTGTGCCCATCTTGCTTTTGCTAAAAATAATGTAAAGAATTGAAAAGATGCAAGAAGAATCTCTCAAACGGCTGCAGTCACTTGAGGCAATGGTTAAAGATAATACAAATTCCATTAAAAGTGTCACCGACGTCCTTGATTCTATGGGGAAACAGGTAGAAGACGTGACAAATAAAGTCATCGCCTTACAAAGTAAAGTCCACATCTTAGAAAAAGAGAACAGTGTCCTCAGAAACAATGCAGCGACCTGGATGCCTATAAAAGAAGATGGAATCTACGAGTGTCTGGCATTCCGGAGCAAGCAGGTGAGAAAGTGAAGAATATCATCGTTGACATTTTCAAACACGTCTCCCTGGACATCGTGGACCAGCTGGCTTACTCAGTGGACATTGCTCACAGATTAGGTCCCTGCTCTGCAGAGGTGTGCTCCAGCCGTTGCATCATAGTTCAATTCCTGTCATGAGCACACAGGGACATTGGCAGTGGCATTTCCAAAACCCAAGGGCAGTCCTGAGATCACTGAAATATGCACAACTCACAGCAAACCTAAGGAAGTGTGCAATTTTCATCCAGCTGCTTCTGTCCTGTGTACTTTTGCTTTCTTCAGAAAATCTCTATGGCTAACCTGATCAAAGTGCCAGGCTCAATGGTGTGTCAGTTAGGGTACATACTCAACTGTAGTGACGGGCACTCCATCACACCTTACACATGCTATTTGTCTTGTGATATGCCAAACTCATACGCAAGGTATTTTGAAGAAAGGTTTAACCGCAGCCTAGCCAAAGTTAAAATCAACATTTTATGTTTTTTTAGATTATGGCGTGCTCTTTTTCCAATAGTTTAGAGTCTTTTTTTAGGTTTGGGTGCTCTTTAATCCAAGGTATTCTAGATCCACAGCCAAAAAAGAGAAAAAAATCTCTGACTAAGGCGCTCCAGATTAAAATGTCTTTAATATTTTAGACAAGTCCTACATGGACAAATTAAAAACAAAGCCCACGTGTAGCGGCATGAGTGCCTTCTTCAGGGCAATATCACAAAGGAACAAGGTAGCTTTGTTCAAGATGTAGAAAAGGACAGGTGAAGACAATTGGATAATTAGTCCTGAAACTCTACACATTGCTGAGTCCGCCCCTCACACAGCTCCCAGCACTAAAAATTTTCCATCAAAAACTGTCAATCAATGGCTTGGGCCCGCCTCTCACACGGCTCCCAAACCAAGACAGCCATCATTCAAAATATTGCAAAAACATCAAACATACACATATATTCCAGTCACTGCAAGTATACACAACCCACATACATGCACAAAGGGTACAGAGAGAGAGAAAAAAATATAAAAGTCTTTTCTTTCAGATAGAACCATGCAAAGCCAAAAACCATCACAAAAAAGGTGTGTAGTCTATTTCCTCATTCAAGCCTGGAAACTCCATTGCTTTTAACTTCCAAATCCAAAAAGTTTCCCGTTGTAATAGTAACTTCAGTTTGTCACCTCCATGGATTGATGTTTTTACAATTTGAATGCCTTGGATTTTCAGGCTTGAAGGGTCACTGTGATGTACATCTTTATAATGCTTGGCCATAGGATAATCCTCATTCTGAATTCTTATTGCATATTTATGTTCATAAAAACGCTCTTTTAATTTAATTTAATTTTAATTTAATTTGTTTTTAATTTAATTAAAAGAGCGTTTTTATGAACATAAATATGCAATAAGAATTCAGAATGAGGATTATCCTATGGCCAAGCATTATAAAGATGTACATCACAGTGACCCTTCAAGCCTGAAAATCCAAGGCATTCAAATTGTAAAAACATCAATCCATGGAGGTGACAAACTGAAGTTACTATTACAACGGGAAACTTTTTGGATTTGGAAGTTAAAAGCAATGGAGTTTCCAGGCTTGAATGAGGAAATAGACTACACACCTTTTTTGTGATGGTTTTTGGCTTTGCATGGTTCTATCTGAAAGAAAAGACTTTTATATTTTTTTCTCTCTCTCTGTACCCTTTGTGCATGTATGTGGGTTGTGTATACTTGCAGTGACTGGAATATATGTGTATGTTTGATGTTTTTGCAATATTTTGAATGATGGCTGTCTTGGTTTGGGAGCCGTGTGAGAGGCGGGCCCAAGCCATTGATTGACAGTTTTTGATGGAAAATTTTTAGTGCTGGGAGCTGTGTGAGGGGCGGACTCAGCAATGTGTAGAGTTTCAGGACTAATTATCCAATTGTCTTCACCTGTCCTTTTCTACATCTTGAACAAAGCTACCTTGTTCCTTTGTGATATTGCCCTGAAGAAGGCACCCATGCCGCTACGCGTGGGCTTTGTTTTTAATTTGTCCATCTAGGACTTGTCTAAAATATTAAATACATTTTAATCTGGAGTGCCTTAGTCAGAGATTTTTTTCTCTTTTTTGGCTGTGGATCAACATTTTATGATTTGATGTGTCCAATGCCTCCAATATGGCTGACTTCCAGTTTGATGACGACATGTGAAAATACTCTATTTTTGAGTTATTCAAGCAACTCAAGATACATTTTATAGTTGATTAAAGTAAAGTTACTTTCAAAATGAAGCACAGTTAGATTAATTGTGGTGTAAGTGGTTAGCACAGTTGCCTCATGGCAAGAAGGTTCTGGGTTTGTGGCTGGTGGGGGCCCTTCTGCGTGGATTTTGCATGTTCTGTATGGGTTCTCAGGGTGCTCCGGCTTCCCCCACAGTTCAAAGACATGCACTTAGGTTAATATGGGATGGCTGTGGACTGAGGTGCCCTTGAGCAAGGCACCTAACTCCCAACTGCTCCCTGGGTGCTGTTAGCATGGCTGCCCACTGCTCTGTGTGTGTGCTCATTGCTCAGGTTTGTGTTCACTGCTTCGGATGGGTTAACTGCAGAGAGGAATTTCACAAGTGTGTGATGAATAAAGTTGTTCTTCTTAATTCAAAGAAGAGCACTGATTTTTAAGAGATTCATAAGTGCTTCTCTTTGACGCAGTCTCATCTGTGTATTTGAATTTTGTGTCTCCTGTGAGCATTGCAATGTTTCTCTGGCTGTTACCCTAATTGTAGCACATTTAGTGTAGTTTGAATGTAAGTGCTTACAAGTTGTCTTCTAGAAGTTCAGCACTTCTTGTAGCTGACTTTTGCACTTGTGTAAAATGCCTGCTATGTGATGCAATGTGATCTCATTCTCATCTCATCTCATTATCGCTAGCCGCTTTATCCTTCTACAGGGTCGCAGGCAAGCTGGAGCCTATCCCAGCTGACTACGGGCGAAAGGCGGGGTACACCCTGGACAAGTCGCCAGGTCATCACAGGGCTGCAATGTGATCTCAAAAACAAAAATTCTGCTTGCTGCATATATTTGACAAGGACCAAATGTTGTAGCCAACTGCTTGGATGGCAACATGACCTACTCATAGTGGGCTTGCTGAAATAGCTCAGTAGGGAAAGCATTAGACTAAAGGTCCCTGCTTCAATTCTGGGTTGAGGAGTGTGGGTTGTGTACGTCTCAGCCTTTGCCCAAGGGCAGGTTTGATTTTTTTGCCAGGTCGATGCCAGTAATTTGGTGCTGAAAACAGGCTTATATCTATGTCTTGGTTCCATGGTGTAATGGTTAGCAATCTGGCCTTTGACTCCAATGATTTGAATTCAAATCTCAGTGGTATTTCTGAAGCCTTTGTTTGTAGCATCTGAGCTAACATGTCCAGGTTGTCTCAACTGCATGCTCATCAGATTCACATAGAAGGATTTGAGCGATGTCTGGTATGTGGAGCAGTTCCTAAATGAAAATGAAATTGTCATATTAAACAAACGAAGCAAACAAGGAAAAAAAAACTAGTAGGATGCTTGGAAGTTTCTGTAGTGAAGCCCCAGGAGAATGATACAAAAAAATAACTTGGCACAGGAATCTTTACCACATAAGTCAAATAAATGCTCATAATCATTGTATTCAGATCCTTCCTAATCAGACATATCAATATCAGACAAATATTTCTAAGGAATACAGTGGATTACTGCATAATTTCCTCCATGTTGCAAGACAACACTGAGAACATGATTAAAATGGTAAATATATTTATACATTTTTGAATAATATAAATATATAATATTAATAATAATATAAATATTTTAAATCACGTGGGTCATGTGGAAAATGGAAATTAATCATGGAAAAAAAAAACAATCTTTGTTTGTGAAATGAAAAGTAATGTGAAAATCTGTCTGTCACACTGCACTTGTACTGCATTGTTTTAGGCTACTAATTTCCAACACAGCAGATGGACTACATGTGACAAATGTCAAAGTCCCTCCTGCAACAGCATCTGGTCTTCTCAGGCAGTCTCCTGTCCCAGTACTAACCAGCTCTTGAGGCACATGGGTGCAGTACCGATCTCTGTTCCACTAACCCTTGGCCTCTCGCCTATTATATAGCCAGGGCAGTGTTTCACAAACTTTTCCAGACCAAGGACCACTTTATCCATTAAAAAAAAAAAGTTTGTGGACCACCTAACCCCTTAAATATCCTGAACAAAAACAATGAGCCCACTTCAACAGTATATTACAAATTACACACTAATGAAATGACAGTTTTACAGTATAGTCAACTCACTCATTGTTGTCCTTCTTTTTATGGGAAGAATGGTGCTGCTTATTCTGATACATCAGTGAAGCAATGTCTGGCTCTAAACTGGACAGTTTTAAATCTCATATTGGGGGCCACATTGATCCAGTTGCACTGCTTTGTTTTCTCAAACAAAGAATCATCATGTCTTTGCACTTTGTCCTTGCTTGTGTCAGATATTTCTTGTGCTTTTCTTTTGACTGACCCAGTCTTCAGCCACCGACCCATTATCTTTTTGACAGATTGATCTCTCATCTCATCTCATCATCTCTAGCCACTTTATCCTGTTCTACAGGGTCGCAGGCAAGCTGGAGCCTATCCCAGCTGACTACGGGCAAAAGGCAGGATACACCCTGGACAAGTCGCCAGGTCATCACAGGGCTGGCACATAGACACAGACAACCATTCACACTCAATTTAGAGTTACCAATTAACCTAACCTGCATGTCTTTGAGGGAAACCAGAGCACCAGGAGGAAACCCATGCGGCCATAGGGAGAACATGCAAACTCCCCACAGAAAGGCCCTTGCCAGCCACAGGGCTCAAACCTAGACCTTCTTGCTGTGAGGCGATAGCACTAACCACTACACCACTGTGCCACCCCAATTTGAGAAACATGATACTTTATAACATCAACTTCCAGAAACAGTGAGTTCAGGTTTGGTCCTCTGGTAACCACAAGAGTTTGACTCCCTACTCACATGTGTATTACAGCATGCCTTGCCAGATGGAATAGGTAAAATTTTTATGATGGTCTTTAGTATGACCCAACAGTGACTAGAACCCACAATCTCCAAGTTGAAAGGTAGACACACTAACCACTAGGCCAACTCCCAGCATATGAAAATTATACGCCAAAGAAATAGGCATTACGTTGAGCAACTTAATTTTAATGTTTAATTATACTTCATTTGATATTTTAAATTAGGCAGTATGGTGGTGTAGTGGTTAGTACTGGCACCTTACAACAAGAAGGTCCTGGGTTTGAGTCCAGTGGCCAGCAAGGGCCTTTCTGTGTGGAATTTGCATGTTGTCTGTGTGGGTTTCCTTTGGGTGCTGTGGTTTCCCCCAAAGACATGCAGGTTAGGTTAATTGGTGGCTCTAAATTGACTGTAGGTGTGAATGGTTGTTTGTCTCTGTGTCAGCCCTGCAATAACTTGTCCAGGGTGTACCCTGCTTCTTGCCCATAGTCAGCTGGGATGGCTCCAGCTTGCCTGAGACCCTGTAGAACAGGATAAGTAGCTACAGATAATGGATGGATGGATGCTATTTAAATTTGCTTACCTGTAAATAATTATCATAAATAAGGGTAACATTGTATTATGGGAGCTATTATATAGGCAATTCATCTGTTATATGAATTGTTTTTCATTAATTTTTTTTCAAACATCCAAAATGATTTGATCATATTTTTTCAAGCCCTTGAATAAAATTGAATTCTACCCTTTTACCTGAACTGAGACAGAATGCAGTTGCCATACCAGACAGTGGTACAGCTCCCCAGCATGCTCTCTATGATTCTGCTGAATGTAATGCAGACAGGAGGGAAGAGTTTGCTTTCAATATAACATAACTGTGTGAAAGTCTTTGTACAGTGCAGTTGGATTTCCTGTCACTGTGGGCTGCAGAGCACAGTAGTATAGTGCAGAATCTGATACAGCAGCAGAGGAGATGAGCAGATCCACTTGTTTCTTATCTTTATTAAGTTTAGCAGATATTTGTGGAGAAGTGTTGGGACTTAGAGATCCACTTTGAACAATAATATAAAGAAGAAACTCAGGTTGAGATTTTGGATCTTGCCTGTACCAGTGCAGACTATATACAGAACCCGTGAAGCCTTTGTAGCTGCAGGACAGAGTAACTTCATCACCTTCATTTTTAACAGTGTGAGTGACAAGTGGCTGTATTGTATCTGCCATGGAGTCACCTGTCATTGGGAAGAAAGTATATTGCTGTTGAAATCAGTTATATTAGTAATACTCATATTTTTCTCTTTTTAATACCACACAGAATAATTCAGTCCTATTTCAGTATTTTTGAGATAATAAAACATCTCACCTCACCTAGTGAAAGCCAAACACATAGGAATATCACAGTCAACATGATGAATTATCTTAGCTGAATGAAAATATTCTTCCTGCACTCTGATATGTTAAAATTATAAAGGTTCATGAAGCTCCACCCACAGCATCACATAGCAGTGCCACCAATGTTGCTGAAAGATTTTCTCCCATTGTTTAGTCTTTGTTCAGAGAAATATTTTTATAAGTCTTGAGACATCTTGAATCATTTAAGAATAATTCACAAATAAACAGTTTATTATATTATAAAAAGAGGAAACACTGAAAGTAGATTGCAGACAAGCATGACAATTTTCTCATTTTTAAGCAAGTCGCCTCACAGCAAGAAGGTTCTGGGTTCGAGCCCAGTAGCCGACGGGGGCCTTTCAGTGTGGAGTTTGCATGTTCTCCCCGTGTCTGCATGGGTTTCCTCCAGGTGCTCTGGTTTCCCCCACAGTTCAAAGACACATGGTTAGGTTAACATGGGGTGGTCTTGGGCTGAAGTGCCCTTGAGCAAAGCACCTAACCCCCAACTGCTCCCCGGGTGCTGTAGGATAACTGCCCATTGCTCTGGGTATGTGTGTGTGCTCATTGCTCACTTGTGTGTGTGCATGTGTCTGTTCACTGCTTCAGATGGGTTAAACGCAGAGGACGAGTTTCACTGTGCTTGAGTGTACATGTGACAAAGGCTTCTTTTCTTCTTCTTCAAGTAAATACCAGGCATGGGGTGATGTAATATGTAATAGCTGTTCCTGACTATATTTGTATCCACCAGGCTAATATAAATAAGAAATTCTAAATAATGACTTCATTTCACTAAAACACACCTCACTGTCTAAAATCACTGTGGATTAAAAAAAAAAAAGCTAACACACAAATATCATTGTAAAATTCGGACTCTGCAGGATCTTGACTTCACAAAGTGGGATGTATATGAACTTATTAAAAACTTGTTTCATGCTTTTTAGCTCTGGTGATAATTTAAGGCCTATTTCAGAATATAGGAAACATATTTATTATAATTATAAAGCAATACAGGGTTTTATGAATAAAGACTAAATAATCGTGACGTTTGGGCTTTATTCTACAAATAATAAGACATTAGTTCACCTCCAATATTGTCTTCCTTAAAATAACGTATTACTGCAACATGTCAGAGCAAAAATGATGGTTAAACTGATATCATGAAGAAGTGAGGGTAAACATGTACAGAGCTCCATCTTGTGAGAAAAGCATGGCTCTGCTCCAGTCATGTGTAGTGCTTTTTGTACAGTGTAGTTGGGTTTCCTGTCACTGTGGGCCCCAGAGCGCAGTAGTACAGTGCAAAGTCTGTCACTGCAGCAGAGGAGATGAACAGATCCACTTTCTTACTCGTTTTATCAAGTTTTGTGGACAGTCATTGATGAGGGGGTTTAGTGTGTATGACACTTCCACTGCTTTCAAGAATCAGCAGCAGAAACTCAGGTCTTGATCCAGGTTTTTGTCGATACCAGTGGAGACTGGTACCTGTTCCAATATATCCAGTATATGTGCAGGACAGTGTGGTGTTGCTGCCTTCAGTTGAAAATACATTAGTTTGGTCTGATTTAATGCTGTTGTCAGCAGCCTCTGTTAGAAAAACATTATAATAATATTGTGAAATGTTCATCAGAAATGAAGATATTCATACAGAAATTGTGCTTCTTAATGATAAAAAATAATTCTTTCATGTGTAATGTATATGACTTACCAATATCAGTGATACTGAAGAAAACTAAGAGGAGTAACATCGTTATTCTGAGTGTTTAGTTCAGACCTCTAGCTTTAGAAATAGATGCCTGTGTTGTGCATTTAAGATTTTCTCTGATGTCTCGACATGTTGCTCCACCTACTCATATTTATTCATGTTCATGACAACTCTGCTTCATCTCATATTGCAAATGAGAATTTTATTTATTATTCTTATTATTTATTATTATTATTATTATTATTATTATTATTATTATTATTATTATTATTATTATTATTATTTATTAATCATGGGGAAAACTGACCAGAAAAAGTCAATTAATTTATTTACACATCGTTTCCACCAGTAACACCAGACCTTCATGGTTCTGGTAGTGTCATTAAAATATATTCTTGAGCATGAAAAATGTAGATTTAAAAAGTTACTCTGATTAATGTATTGTAGTTCATAACTTCTTACATTTATTTTCCATTTATTTCAGTTGCATGTTATCACTTTTGTTTGCGTCTGTGGTTAACTGATAACAAGTTGGTAAAGGAAGTATCTTTCACCTTCTGTGGTTTTTACAAATGTTAGGTTTTTGTACAGCCTCTCATTGACTCTGTATTACTGTGCTACTTGAAGAGCGCAGTGATAGAGTGCAGAATCTGAGATCTGTAGATCTTTAATATAAAGTTCAGTTGAGTCTGAGGATGTTTCTGCCTTGAATCGAGCACCAGTGGGGTTGTAATTAGAAGAACTTCGTGACTTTGCGCCTTTAAGCAGTAAAAACTGCGGTGCGCTGTTAGGATATTGTTTGTACCAGTGAAGCCAAATGTCATTGCTGCTTGACTGATATGAACATTTCAGAGTAACAGTGTCTGTTTCTTTCCCCACAATGTTGGTATCTTTGTCTGCTGGCCCAATATTATCTGCAACACTGCCTGAAGCAAACAAGAATATAAAAATAAATATGAATATAAAAATACATATTTGAACTATTTTTGTAAATGTACCCAAAACATCAACTACATCAACTCATGCTTAAATTATTATATAAAAATTAATAAAATTAATTAACTCATGAAGGTTAATTACCTGTTGCTACAGTGAGAATCAGTGGGATGTATCTCACTGCATGCAGTAAGTTGTATAGTTGAGCCATTTCTGAACACAGCTCTGTGAGGATTCTGTATAATAGTGCTGTATGTATTGAACTTCACACATGAGGGAAAATGTGTTTAGAAGGCCACGCCCAGGAAGTGCAGCTGTTGTGGCATAACTCTGTACAGATCATCACTTCACAGTATCAGTGTCAGTGAACTGCAGAGGTGGGAAGTAACGAAGTACAAATCCTTCATTACTGTACTTAAGTAGAGTTTTCAGGTATCTGTTACTTGAATATGTATTTTTCTGACAACTTTAGATTTACTTCCAACATTTAAAAACAAATATCTGTAATCTCTATTCCTTACATTTTCAAATCAGGCTCATTACTTTAGTTTCAATGTTGAGGGGATTTATTGATGTTTTTATTTTAATTTTTTACTTTGCTTCAACTGCATGCCTTCCCAACATCAAAACCAATTTCAACCTCAATGGATGAGACAATAACACATTTAAAAAATAAATAATTAAATAAATGATTAACCTAATCCAATCTGGCAACCCTGACTCTGAAACATGAGTTTGATGAACAGGTTTTCTTTGAACTTCTAAACATTTGGGGGGTAAATACATAATGCTTTAGCTGGATGTGATGTATGCTCTTCAAACTAGCTATTAGTAGTGTTGTGGTACTTGAGACTGGTCTGAAGACCATGTTTTGAAGGCCTCAGTCTCATCTCCGAATTGACCACATTTTTACTTGGTCTTGTCTCAGTCTCAGACATTGAGGACTCAGGATTTTATTTCAAGTCTGGTCAAGACCACAAATGTGGGGATTTCACTACATTGCCTATGAATTGACTGATTTATCTGTGAACATCGTTACTGTGATTGGGTGTAAAATTTCCTGTTTCAAATGACAATAACATGACTCATTGCGAATTTGAATTTTTCTTTTCCTGTTAATGGCCATGACCCCTTCCCGCACCCTTCACACACATTGGTCTGGTCCTGGCCTTGACTCGGTCTCATCCTGCTTTGGTTTTGACTTGATCTCAACCCTTCAAAGTCTTGGTCTCGATACACTTTGGTCTTGGTCATGACTTGGTCTCAGTTTTGGTGATCTTGACTACAACACTAGCGATTAGCAAGCATGTAGGGAGCTGAGTAAGGTAAGGATAGCTATAGGTTATCATTAAATACAGCTGGGTTGTTGGTTAATACACTGTACCTTGGTAGCTACTTGTCAATCAACTGCATGTGCAAGTAGAAAATTTATTTATCACACATTACTTGGCAATTAAAATATTTGCAGTGGAGCATGGGTGATTCTTCAATTCTCTTTTTCCCCCCTCTTAAATTCTGATAAAAGGTAACTCATAATTTTTTTTAATTATGTCAAGTAAATTATATATATATATATATATATATATATATATTTAAATTATTATAATGTAAATTATTATGTAAATTATATATATATATTATATATAATGTAATGTAAATTATTATGTAAATTATATATATATATATATATATATATATATATATATATATATATATATATATATATATATATATATATATATATATATATATATATAAATTTTATAACTATTTGCCAGGTGGCGTAGCAAAATGTAATTCACATCTGTAACATCAAAAACAGTCTTTAACACGGTGAGTACAAATGATCTGCTTATCTCCGACGCTGTAGACATTGTTAACCATTAAAAAAAAAATATTTTTAGTTTATTGAGTTTCTTTGAGTTTTTAACATTCAACAACATGACATTTTTCATCTTTTCACCATCAAATCATTATTTTTCTGTATAACAATATACACTTTGTTTCATGTGTGGAAAATTCTTTTCAGATTTTTTTCCCCCTTTGGATAGGTGGGTAATTATTTCATTAAGTTTTGCATGTAACAGTGCAGCATTGAAGATAAAACAGTTTTAAATCTGCTTTTGCTGTACAGTGGCATGCAAAAGTTTGGGCACCCTTACTGAAAATGTCTGTTACTGTGAATAGTTAAATGAGCAGAAGATGAACTGATCACCAAAAGGCATAAAGGTAAAATGATACATTTCTTTTCAGCGTTTTCTGCAAGATTTGTGTTTTATTTTTGTTTTGTACAATTGGGGAGTGAAATAAGAAAAGGAACACCATGCGAAAGTTTGGGCACCCCAATACATTTGAGTTCTCGGGTAACTTTTACCAAGGTTCCAGACCTTAATTAGTTTATTGAGCTGTGGCTTGTTCAAATTTTTCATTAGGAAAGGTCAGATGATGCAGATTTCAAAGCTGTATAAATTCTCTGACTCCTCAAACTTGTCCCTAAAATCAACAGTCATGGGCTCCTCTAAGCAACTCCCTCGCATTCTGAATAATAAAATAATTGATGCTCACAAAGCAGGAGAAGGCTACAAGAACATAGCAAAGTGTTTTCAGGTAGCTGTTTCCTCAGATTTTAATGTTATTAAGAAATGGCAGTTAACAGAAACAGGGGAGATCAAGGTGAGGTCTGGAAGATGAAGAAAACTTTCTGAAAGAACTGCTTGTTGGATTGCTAGAAAGGCAAATTAAAACCCCTGTTTGACTGCAAAAGACCTTCAGAAAGATTTAGCAGACCCTGGAGTGGTGGTGCACTGTTCTACTATGCAGTGACACCTGAACAAATATGACCTTCATGGAAGAGTCATCAGAAGAAAACCTTTCCTGCATCCTAGCCACAAAATTCAGTGTCTGAAGTTTGCAAATGAGCATCTAAATAAGCCTGAAACAAGTCCTGTGGACTGACGAAATCAAAATATAACTTTTTGGCCACAATGTGCAAAGGTATGTTTGCAGAAAAAAGGGTGCCAAATTCCAGGAAAAGAACACCTCTCCAACTCTGAAGCATGGGTGTGGATTGATCATGCTTTGGGGTTGTGTTGCAGCCAGTGGCACAGGGCACATTTCATTGGTCGAGGGAAGCATGGATTTGAATAAATAACAGCAAATTCTGGAAGCAAACATCACACCATCTGTAAAAAAGTTGAAGTTAAAAAGAGGATGGGTCCTACAGTAAGACGATGATCCAAAACACACCTCAAAATTTACAATGGAATACCTCAAGAGGCACAAGCTGAAGGTTTTGCCCTGGCCCTCACAGTCCCCTGACCTAAACATCATTAAAAATCTGTGGATAGATCTCAAAAGAGCAGTGCATGCAAGACAGCCCAAGAAACTTGTAGAACTGGAAGCCTTTTGCAAGGATGAATGCGTGAAAATCCCCCAGGTAAGAACTGAAAGATTATTAGCTGGCTACAAAAAGTGTTTACAAGCTGTGATACTTGCCAAAGGGGGTGTTACTAGGTACTAACCATGCAGGGTGCCCAAACTTTTGCTTCAGGCCCTTTTCCTTTTTTGTCATTTAGAAAATGTAAAAGATGAAAATAAAAAAAAAATGTTTTTGCTTAAATTATTAAGGGAATGAGTCATCTTTAACTTTATGCCTTTTGGAGATCATTTCATCTTCAACTTGCTTAACTGTTCACAGTAACAGCAATTTTGACCAGGGGTGCCCAAACTTTTGCATACCACTGTAAATAAAGTATCATGGCAGTAATGACATGGTGTTTCTGGTAATGATAATGTTTTGGTGATGACATCAATGAAAAAAATGGCATATTATAATGGCCCAAAATACAGAGAACCCCGCCCCCAAAATCTTCAAGAAGCCTACGAGTTGTTTGCTAGAGAATGAGATGGAACAATAACATCATCAAACTAAAACAGCAGAAAAATCCAAACATAGCCTAGCCATAAACGCTACATTCAGACTGTGAATCTAAATCCTTTCTTTTTTTCATATCAGATCTGAAACCAATCTTTCTTATTGACTGTCCACAGTATATATTGCAGGTGATCAGAGCCGATCTGTGTGTCTGTGTGACAATCCTCATTTTCAGTCTTATTTATTTTGGTTGCTATAGTAATAGCATTGCTTCCAAAAGTAATTGATATAAATGATGTAAAATGGAGGGTAATGAAATGGGCTTGCTTATTTACTACGTGGTAATGTGGAGCCATGGCATAGGTTTTATAAAAATAATGACAGCATCACAGACATAGGAAGGTTGCCTTCCCTGCTTTATTTTGTGCACCACAAATTTGTATTGTTTCCTGTACGCGTGACCTAAATGTGAACTTTATGTGGTGTCAAAAGTCATACATGTTAAAAAAAAATCATGTGATTATAGCAATCAGACTAAAAGAGATTTGCAAAAGCTGATATGCACATAAATCAATTTGGACTGAGAATCTGAACATAGCCAAAGACTCTTATACTAAGGTCACACATAGCCCGTCAATCCGTGAAAAATGTGGCCGGGCCTACCGCGGTCATTCTGGCAGATTTGTGGGGATGAACTGTTGCATAAATTTGGGTGAAGTAAATATGCAAATGAAGCCACAGTAGCCCTGATGATAGCAATGGAAGAAGCCTGTAAAACCAATGGTGGCAGCAACACATAGTAATGTATGGCCTTACGGCAATGACGGCAGTGTGTACAGATTTCATGACTGCAGTACGGCATAGCCATGGCAAGACGAAATAAGCCACACCCCTCTAGGCAAACTTTTTACTTTCTGCAGAATGTTGTTCTGTGAACAATTTGAGCTTGATGGTTGCAATGGAAGGCGATTGTAACCCCTGGTAGCCCACATAAGCCTCACATATGCCTCAAGGATGCTCACATATGTTTCAAGGATGCTCATGGATGCCTTCATGGTTGCGATGGATGAATTCATCCGGCACTTGGCTCATGACAATTTTCAACATGATGAAACTTTCTGGGGATGCAAGCCATGCCCTCTTAGTTGTTAAGGTAGCTCCCTGGCTCTCACGTATTCTGACAGAAGGGCCCAGAACATGTGCTGGTTGACCCCTGGAAGGCTCAAAATCATCTACTGGTGTCAACCAAGAAATGATTCCAGCTATGTGAGACCTTAGCTTGAGGACAAAGATGGTAATCCATACAGTTGACAACTTTAGCGTAATACTTTAATGAAACAATGCTCATCAAAATATGGTTACCTTTAAACATGACACTGAACATGAAAAAATGTGAAGGAGAGGTGCAGGTGAGAAAGTGGAAGAGATGAGATGTGGAGAGAGACTGAGAGAAAAAGAGATGGAGAAAGACTTGGGTGACAGAGAGTAAATGAGTGTGTCCAGTAGCTGAATGAACCTATTTTAATTATGGGTCTCCTGAACCCAAAGTCTGCTATCTTCACAAAACTCATCTCAATATGGGAGCACAGTTTCTTACACTGGCAGCTTCATGTGCCGCTTCATCACTGACGGAGGTGATGGGATAAGGCAAAGGAGAACATGTGGCTAATACCACAGAATATCATCCTTCATAGTCCATAAGAAATGGTTTTGGCCTGAACAGCTCATAGTTTTGACAAAAGTGTAATCCTCTGCATCCATATTTTGAATTATTCCTGGACACACATAGCCGTCATATTTTACAACACACCAACGTGCTTTGAGTTTTTCTGTGATTTCAGTGACCAGAGCAAAGGTTGCTTCTGCATCCATCACAGATGTTTACACACTCATGTTTGCAGTTCTCTTAGATGTGGTGGGCACTTGCAGTCATCTGGAGCTGACCAAAAGCAGCTAAGAACTCACCAACTGATGTGCCCTAGGGTGTTGGTAAACATCTGTTTCAGTCAGAAAGACTGTATGTTAATGCTGCTTTACAGATTATCCACATTATGTCAACAGCATAGAACTGAAATTTACCTGGTGAATCTTCATGGTTCCACAGACAGTGTCCAGCTGTTGGGGAATTAATTAATTGGCCTCACTCTCAAAGCTACACTGCTGCCTCCCCACTGTTTCTTATCTGGGATTTGCGCTCTCACAAGGGGAAAGAAAACTGTCCAAGGACAGACAGCGAATTCTCTGTGAGCTCAAACCTCCCAGCACCCAGACAGGCATGCTAAGGTTCCTCGGTCTGGTCAACTACTGCAGACAGTGGATTCCTCACTGCTCCACACATGATAAAGTCCATCACTCTGTTTGTAAAAAAGGACTCTCCTGAACAAATCACATGGACAGAGAACATGATGAACCTCTTTTAAGACTCAAAACCTCCTTCTGTTCTGCTTCTCCATTGGGTTTGCTGAATTATGCTTTGCCCTTTCACTTGTATGTCTTTGAATGTCAATTGTATGTTGTATATGTACAGACAGGTTGACGGCTAATTTCACTGGTACATGTGACTAGTGACAATAAAGGGCATCGTCATCATCATCATTTGAATCAGGAGGGACGGCAGCTGGCGTGTCAGCTCAAGAGCATGGAGGTAGTTATCCCTTTCTAAAACTCTAGAATTGGTTGTTCAGGGCATGCCTGCCTGTCTGTGTGCCGTCACTGCATCTGCCCTGATGCTGAACAAATTGTTTTGTCTCATCCACTTGTATATTCGTCTCACTAGGTAGTGACAATTCTTAATAACATTCAGACACAACACATGACAGCACAGGATTGCGGTGGGGATAAAGCAATCCTTTCTGTGACCCAAAGTCCTTCTATTAAGGCTGCAGACCCTCCCAATTCACCTGCTGTACTGTTACATCATCTATTGACTGCCTCATCATCCTCTGAACCTCCTGACTCACATGACTGTTTACATGAAATTACTGATGTCTCCAGCATTAGTTGGGATTAATCCTCTGGGCCTTTTCAGCATGGTGTGCATGTGTTTGTTGATGGTTTATGCCCAAAGCCTATTATTCCAATTTTTACTATGGTTATTTTCTGTGTTCTTCAATACTCTCATTCCCATTATAATTGACCCTAAAGGACACTGAAAAATCAGCTTTCCAAGATGACACTGTATACGTTCGGCACAGTGTGTCCATTCCAGTGTATTGAAGCTGAATGCATGTGCACTACCACTACTAGATCGGCACATGACTGCACATTCAGTTCCACACATGCATAATCAATGCACACAATCTGCTCAGACTTACATTACTGCCCCCTTCTGGAACTCATCTGTTACTATCTCAAAGGGGAACATGGAAGGAAAATGGAAATGAAGCTGAGTTTACCTGTAATTCGATTTCATTTTAGTTTGTGTTGTATTAATCATTGTTGTCTCTTTTTTTAACTGTTATTTTTACGATGGTTAACCCTGGTAAGTAGGACTTATATATATATATACTGCAGAGAACAAATGTTGGAAAATGCTGCAGACAACAAATGTTCATTCATTCATCATTTATTACCAGGAATCACTTTATCCTGGTCACATTTCCATAACTGACTTCCATAACAGCCATTCATCCTCAGGAACTGCTTTATCATGTCCAGGGTTGTGGTGGATCTGAAGTGTCTCCTGGCAACACTGCCAATGCAGCAGGAATAGACACTGGATGGGACACCATGCGCCTTCACATGCCTTGGCAGCTCTGACAGTATTACTTTATGGTGGATGTGATTAGAAAAGCTTGTTAACCATTTTTTAACCCACATTGTAATACCACTTAATCCAGTTTGTAAATATTTGATGAAAGGAGGCTGGCTACCATAACAAAACCACCAGTTTGTTTTGTGGTACAGCCCTCTCAACCCCTTTATCTCATATACATTACAGCACAGTGAAATTCTTTTCTTTGCACATCCCAGCTTGTTAGAAAGCAGGCATGGTCAGCCATGACGCAGCATCCCTGGAGCAGAATGGGTTAAGGGCCCTGCTCAAGAGCCCAACAATGGCAGTTTGGCAGTGCTGGGGCTTGAACCTCTAATCAGTAGCCCAGAGCCTGATATATCGAGTCACCACTACCCCAAGAGATTAAAGGCCTTTGTCATGTTAGGAAGATGGGAGGGGACATTCATAAAGTGGATGGCTTTATAAATTAATATTTTCTGGGAAGAATCCTCACTGAAGATGAGAGACCCTGATGATGCTCCCAGTGGTTTTCACTATCTCCTGTTGGATCTTGGACACTACAACAGAATACAGTTTTCATCGCAGACAGTGTTACAGCTGCACAGGGTGCTGTCTCTGATTCTTCTGAATGTAGTAAGGGTAGGAGGGGTGAGGTTTGCTCTGCTGTATTTACAGGAAATTAAGACAGTGTTGGGATTTTTCTGGCCCAGGTGAGATCTTCTGTGATGTGCCCCAAAGACTGTCTCCATGATCACAGCAGCAGAGGAACACAGATTGACCACTTGGGTTCTCCTGAGCTGTACTTTACAGCAGTGTTGTGAGTCATGAGAGGAATCATGATCTCAGCATCTAATGAAATGTACAACCCCGATTCCAAAAAAGTTGGGACAAAGTACAAATTGTAAATAAAAATGGAATGCAATAATTTACAAATCTCAAAAACTGATATTGTATTCACAATAGAACATAGACAACATATCAAATGTCGAAAGTGAGACATTTTGAAATTTCATGTCAAATATTGGCTCATTTGAAATTTCATGACAGCAACACATATCAAAAAAATTGGGACAGGGGCAATAAGAGGATGGAAAAGTTAAAGATACAAAAAAGGAACAGCTGGAGGACCAAATTGCAACTCATTAGGTCAATTGGCAATAGGTCATTAACATGACTGGGTATAAAAAGAGCATCTTGGAGTGGCAGTGGCTCTCAGAAGTAAAGATGGGAAGAGGATCACCAATCCCCCTAATTCTGTGCCGACAAATAGTGGAGCAATATCAGAAAGGAGTTCGACAGTGTAAAATTGCAAAGAGTTTGAACATATCATCATCTACAGTACAGTGCATAATATCATCAAAAGATTCAGAGAATCTGAAAGAATCTCTGTGCGTAAGGGTCAAGGCCGGAAAACCATACTGGGTGCCTGTGATCTTCGGGCCCTTAGACGGCACTGCATCACATACAGGCATGCTTCTGTATTGGAAATCACAAAATGGGCTCAGGAATATTTCCAGAGAACATTATCTGTGAACACAATTCATCCGCCGTTGCCAGCTAAAACTCTATAGTTCAAAGAAGAAGCCGTATCTAAACATGATCCAGAAGTGCAGACGTTTTCTCAGGGCCAAGGCTCATTTAAAATGGACTGTGGCAAAGTGGAAAACTGTTCTGTGGTCAGACGAATCAAAATTTGAAGTTCTTTATGGAAATCAGGGACGCTGTGTCATTTGGACTAAAGAGAAGAAGGACGACCCAAGTTGTTATCAGTGCTCAGTTCAGAAGCCTGCATCTCTGATGGTATGGGGTTGCATTAGTGCATGTGGCATGGGCAGCTTACACATCTGAAAAGACACCATCAATGCTGAAAGGTATATCCAGGTTCTAGAGCAACATTTGCTCCCATCCAGATGACGTCTCTTTCAGGGAAGACCTTGCATTTTCCAACATGACAATGCCAAACCACATACTGCATCAATTACAGCATCATGGCTGCGTAGAAGAAGGGTCCGGGTACTGAACTGGCCAGCCTGCAGTCCAGATCTTTCACCCATAGAAAACATTTGGCGCATCATAAAATGGAAGATACAACAAAAAAGACCTAAGACAGTTGAGCAACTAGAATCCTACATTAGACAAGAATGGGTTAACATTCCTATCCCTAAACTTGAGCAACTTGTCTCCTCAGTCCCCAGACATTTACAGACTGTTGTAAAGAGAAAAGGGGATGTCTCACAGTGGTAAACATGACCTTGTCCCAACTTTTTTGAGATGTGTTTGTAGTATGAGAGTGGGTGGGTGGAGCACAGAAGCACGGCAGGCCAGAACTGAGTTCCAAAAACCCTTTATTTTCCACTTTTCAGTGTAAACTTATTCTCCCAGACACACACACACACAAGTCACCTGGTTGGAGAGAGAGCTCCCTTCCTCTGCTCTCTCTCTCCTTATATAGGGCGCGGTCACTGGGGAAGACACACAAACACAGATTAAGAGACATCAGGTGCAGTGATTCTGCCACTTACCTTCCCTGACTCCGCCCTCCGGTCACAGACCGATGCTTGACCACGCCCCCGCTGCCACAGTGGTGTTGTCATGAAATTTAAAATCACCTAATTTTTCTCTTTAAATGATACAGTTTCTCAGTTTAAACATTTGATATGTCCTCTATGTTCCATTCTGAATAAAATATGGAATTTTGAAACTTCCACATCATTGCATTCCGTTTTTATTTACAATTTGTACTTTGTCCCAACTTTTTTGGAATCGGGGTTGTAGTGTTCAAACAGATTCGCAGTTTCGAACTCCTGCCTAAAAACTCAAAACCAAATCAGAGTGAAAGTTACTCTTAAAATTTATCGTACATATATTATTAGTTGCTGTGATTAAAAACAAAAGCCAAACCATTGTACAATTTCCACTTTTCAGGGACAGTTGAGCTGTGGGTAGTGTTGCTGCCCAGTTCAATGCTGAGCTCAGGTTACTGTCGATGTCAAGGTTTGCATTTTCTCCCCATATTTGTTGAGGTTTCCTTCATGTTTTCTGCTTTAATCATATTCCTCCCTCACTCCCAGTTTTCCCATGAATGAATCATGGGATGAATGAATGAATGAAGGAACTGATATCTAATAATCCAGTATATGCTAAGAATAGGGCGGCACGGTGGTGTAGTGGTTAGCGCTATCGCCTCACAGCAAGAAGGTCCTGGGTTCGAGCCCCGGGGCCGGCGAGGGCCTTTCTGTGTGGAGTTTGCATGTTCTCCCCGTGTCCGCGTGGGTTTCCTCCGGGTGCTCCGGTTTCCCCCACAGTCCAAAGACATGCAGGTTAGGTTAACTGGTGACTCTAAATTGACCGTAGGTGTCAATGTGAGTGTGAATGGTTGTCTGTGTCTATGTGTCAGCCCTGTGATGACCTGGCGACTTGTCCAGGGTGTACCCCGCCTTTCGCCCGTAGTCAGCTGGGATAGGCTCCAGCTTGCCTGCGACCCTGTAGAAGGATAAAGCGGCTAGAGATAATGAGATGAGATGAGATGCTAAGAATAGAAACTTCATAAATCATGAAAGAATCACCCCCCAAAAGTGCATGTAGATTTCTCAAAATCTTTGGCAGAACTGCTTTCAAAGGAATAAAACTGTGAAGGTTTTTGTACAGTGCAGCTGGATTTCCTGTCACTGTGGGCGCCAGAGCACAGTAGTATAGTGCAGAGTCTGATACAGCAGCAGAGGAGATGAGCAGATCCACTTGGTTATTTTCCTGAACTTTAGCAGTCATTCGTGGGGGGAGGTCAGGACTTCGAAATCCAGTTGGAGAAATATAAAGAAGGAACTTGGGTTTAGATTTTGGATATTGCCTGTACCACTGCAGGTAGTTGTTGCTTCCTGAAACACTGCTGAATTTGTAGCTGCAGGACAGAGTAACATCATCACCTTCATCAACAACTTTCTGAGTGAAAATTGGCTCTATTGAATCTGCCATGGAGTCACCTGTCATAAAGAAGAGAACATAATGTTTTTAATCAAGCCAGGGCTACATGTCAGACCTATGTTCTGAAGTAATCACTAGTTCAACACTTAATTTCTGAAACAACAAAAAGTCAAAGTTAACTCACTCAGTGAAAGCCACAGACACAGGAATATAACAGTGGACATGCTGAATGGTCTTAGTTGAATGAAAATATTCTGAGGTCTTTCTGTACTCTCATATGTTAACATCATAAAGCTTCATGAAGCTCCACCCCACAGCATCACATGACAGTGTCACCAATGTTACTGTCAGACTGTTGAGTTGCTGCAGCGTTCTGGCTTTACACTGAGCATCACGTGGGACCCTGACCAGGATAAATCACTGACTAAAGATGAATCAGCGTGTGTGTATATGAGGGTGTGAGTGAGGTTTACTGAATCAAATAAAGTTTGCAGTGATATTCGCTTGGAGAGTGTGTGATAAGTTGTTTTATGTGTTTTACTTCCTTCAGGTGTGCAGCAGCAGCTTAATGTTAGAACTGCTAAGTGGAAGAGAACCAGGTTTACTTGAGAATTAGGAAGAAATTCATATATATTACATTTTTTTACTTGTTAACAGTGGCATTGTTAGGCCCTATCACTCGGGACTATAGCCCCGGGTATTTTCACTCTCAAAAAAGTAAGCCATTAATCGAAAACAACTGACTGAAACAGATTGGAACTTGACTTGCAGCGTCCAAAGACAAAGGGAGGAGGGGGATCAAAACTTTGGTGACTGCCAACAGAAGAAGAACATTCAGAACTGGTTGGAAGATGGCTTAAAAAACAATCCACTATTGTTGTATTTTTCAAGCTGAAACCAGATAGTAAGTCCTCGACCGTGGGCGTATATAGAGAATGTATTAACAATTTAACCTGTCAAATTATGCTGATGCACAAAAACCACTCCATGTAGCCTGCTGATGTTGGATTTACAGTGTAGGCTCTGTATGATTAGTGTGCCAGGTGAGCTCAAAACTTCCAGTGGTTTAATGAATAGCCACAATCGTGGTCTATTTGTAGACACCAGTAGTTGCCCTGACATCATTTAACCATATGTTTTAATGCTTTGGGTAGCCTACGCAGAACCAGCCAGCCAACTGAACCATAGCCAGCCTTTAGCAGATTAGTCACATATAGGAAGATTTTTTTTTCCACACAATATTAATGTTAACATAAATTTGTGTTGTCCAGACATCACAAATGAGCTGCTGCAGTCAACTGAGCCTGGATGCATTGGAGAAAATGGTATTTATGTGTGTGCGAGAGAGACAGACAGAGAGAGAGACTTGGAAGACATATAAATATGATCATAATCTTGTGAGATGGGATGTCATTTGAGATTTTGGATACTGCAATATAATAATGTAGCTTAGAATGTTTGTGGTCCTAAAGGAGAGATATGTGAGTGACAAATTTTTATGAGTAGCACGCTGTGTGAGCACAATCGCTATCAGGCGCGTTAAAATGTAAATAACTTTTCTAGAATTTCACCAAAACTCATTGAATTTTCAGCATTGTAAGAGAACTCCCTAAAGTATTATTCAGCAAAACCCCAGAATGATAGCACAAATCTAGAATTTTTAACAGAATTTTAGTTCTTAAAATTTAACGTAATTATGGACGTCAGGCGTAATATTTACACCCGTGAAAAATCACTTTGAATGCTGTTTTGAAAGTTTTGATCAAATATTCTCTATAATAAAAAAATCGCTTAAATATTATAAACACACAGTCTTTTAATGTCATCTCATCTCATTATCTCTAGCCGCTTTATCCTTCTACAGGGTCGCAGGCAAGCTGGAGCCTATCCTAGCTGACTATGGGCGAAAGGCAGGGTACACCCTGGACAAGTCGCCAGGTCATCACAGGGCTGACACATAGACAACCATTCACACTCACGGTCAATTTAGAGTCACCAGTTAACCTAACCTGCATGTCTTTGGGGGAAACCAGAGCACCCGGAGGAAACCCACATGGACAGAACATGCAAACTCCACACAGAAAGGCCCTCGCCAGCCACGGGGCTCGAACCCGGACCTTCTTGCTGTGAGGCAACAGCACTAACCATTACACCACCGTACCGCCCATCTTTTAATGTATCAAAAAATAATTTTGATAAAGCAAGGAAATTCGGAAGAAAATTTGTTTTTTCTTTTGCTTGTTGTGCGCGTCACGCTACCAAAATCTAACTAACCCCTTCACGAACAATTCCAACTTTCATGGACTTGTAGCGCGAATAAACCTTTCAAAAAATATATATAATACTTCTCACCCAGTAAATTAGAATCCTGGTGATTTATATCCTCGTAGCTTCAGTAGATCTAGAGATTTAGTCGATTTAGTAAATCCCAAACGCTGTGAAACACGCCAGCCATCTATGGTGAGAAGTGCTGCTGTAGTTGAGAAACTCTCATTTCTCCCGCTTCCAACTACGGTAACTCCGTGACCCATACCAAAATAACAATGTCATGCTCATCACTTAAGGATGATTTATGCCAAGTTTCATGGAAAAATACAGCAAAATAAACTTGCTAGCAGCATTTTTCAAAATCCCAAACATTATGAAACATTTCTTGTAGGGTTTCAGGTTACAAATTTCGAGAATAGAGAAATTGCGGTGCAAAAGTTTGCCACTAAACTCGCAAAAATACTCCATCCTAGTGAGTTTCACAACCAAACTAGGCTACGTGACAGTCCGTGACCACCCAGGAATGTTCTAGAAGGTACGCTTCTAGGCACGTGCGATCGAGAAAGACGCCACGTGAAGGTAGTACAGGTAGTATTTCCACTGTCTTATGATGTTTTTGCTTGTTTTAGCGTGATAAACAATGCATTATGGGTAATCATTAAAATGCTGATTTCAAGGTTAAAATGGGTAAAAACAACTAATTTATATAGATATTGTAAAAATTGTGCCTAATAGTTATTTCAGGACATAAAATCAAAACCTGATTTTTTTTTCCCTATGTTACACCATTGTGCGTCTATAGCATGCTACTCATCTCTATATTTTCAGTAAAATTTATTAGCACTTTAATCGTGATATTTAATAGTCAGTTGGCACATGCCTCAGTTTCCTGAAACATTATAGGTGTTGATGATGATAATAAAGGAAACAGAAACTGAACTACATACATTTAAAAAGAGCAGTGCAAAAATCAGTAATAATAAAGATGAGTGTGGCAGTGAGGGTGTGGTCGAGTGTCGGCTGTGAACGGAGAGGAGTCAGATTGAACCAGCAGGCAACATAGGACAAGGTTCAACTGTGTTTAATTATTGGCGGTCTATTAACGTGTGTCTCTGTGTGTCTTTCAGATGGCCAGGAATGAGAAAGAGAGTGAGTTGAAGTAGTGGCCCTGAAAATTGACCATTAGAAATAAAAGTGCACCTTGGATTGTAGCGCCTGTCTCCATTTCCTCATTAGTGTTCAAATTAGCTTGGAAGGAGAGCTTCCTGAAGTATAGAAAAGCTCTTAGTGCTGCGAGATCAACATATTTCTCCTCCCTAATAGAAGATAACAAAAATAATCCTAGATTCCTATTTAATACTGTAGCAAAATTAACCAGGAATAAGTCCACTATCAACACATGCACACCTGCAGTATGTAGTAGCAACGACTTCATGAATTTTTTTAATGACAAAATTGAGAATATCCGACAAAAAATTCAAACTACTAATTTAAGGTTAGACAATGAAAGTGACCTTGTAGTTAACAATATAACTGTATCAGATCATCAGTTAGAATGTTTTACTCCCCTAAAAGAAACTGAATTACTTTCATTAATCTCTACATCAAAAGCCTCAACTTGCGTACTAGATCCCTTACCGACACATCTATTCAAACAGATAATGCCTGGAGTAATTGAACCGCTTCTAAATATAATAAATTCTTCTCTTATGATTGGCTATGTACCCAAATCCTTTAAACTAGCAGTTATCAAACCCCTGATTAAAAAACCTGACCCTGATCCCTGTCAGCTGTCCAATTATCGGCCAATATCAAACCTCCCCTTTATCTCCAAGATCCTTGAAAAAGCTGTGGCACAGCAGTTATGCTCATATTTACATAGGAATAACATCCATGAAATGTATCAGTCAGGATTTAGACCTCATCATAGCACAGAGACAGCACTGGTTAAAGTAGTAAACGACCTACTGTTGGTGTCTGATCAGGGCTGTGTCTCGCTACTTGTGTTGCTTGACCTTAGTGCAGCATTTGATACCATTGATCATTCCATTCTTCTGGATAGACTAGAAAATGTTGTGGGAGCCCTCTCCTGGCTCAGGTCTTATCTAACTGATCGTTATCAGTATGTTGATATAAATGGTGATATTTCTAGACGTACCGAGGTAATGTTTGGTGTTCCACAAGGTTCTGTCCTGGGTCCACTGCTTTTTTCTCTATACATGTTACCTCTGGGCGATATTATTCGTAAACATTGTATTAGTTTCCACTGTTATGCTGATGACACACAGTTGTATGTCTCTGCAAAACCTGATGAGAGACACCAGCTTAATAGAATTGAGGAATGTGTTAAGGACATTAGACACTGGATGCTTATTAATTTCCTTCTGCTTAACTCTGACAAGACTGAAGTACTTGTGCTAGGACCACATACAGCTAGAAGTAAGTTTTCTGATTACACAGTGACTCTGGATGGCCTTTCTGTTTCTTCACGTGCAGCAGTAAAAGACCTCGGAGTGATTATTGACCCCAGTCTTTCATTCGAAACTCACATTGATAACATCACCCGGATAGCTTTCTTTCATCTCAGAAATATTGCAAAGATAAGAAATTTAATGTCATTGCATGATGCAGAAAAACTAGTCCATGCTTTCGTTACCTCCAGGTTGGATTATTGTAATGCCTTACTGTATGGATGTTCCAATAAGTGCATAAACAAGCTCCAGTTAGTTCAAAATGCAGCAGCAAGAGTCCTTACTAGAACTAGAAAATATGACCACATCACGCCTGTCTTATCCACACTGCATTGGCTCCCAATCAAATTTCGTATTGATTATAAAATACTACTATTGACCTTTAAAGCACTAAATGGTCTCGCACCATAGCTCCTCTATGACCCGCCACGCCTACTTAGATCAAAAGGTGCAGGCTATCTGCTGGTACCTCATATAGTGAAGGCTACATCAGGGGGCAGAGCCTTTTCTTACAAAGCCCCACTGTTATGGAACAGCCTTCCAAGTAATGTTCGGGAATCAGACACAGTCTCAGCATTTAAGTCTAGGCTGAAAACACATCTGTTTAGTCAAGCCTTTTGTTAATGGTGTTTATGAGGTAAAGGAGTAGATCTGGAGGGTCCTCAGACATAGAGTGTTTTGGTAAACTGGGATGTATGGATGCTGTCAGTCCCCACTCGCTTGCTCACTCGAGTTTGTTGACGGTGTAGTGGCTGGCTGCTTTATGTCCCGGGGCTCCCTCATGCCTGTGTTACCTTCTGGCTCTCTCCTTTTAGTTATGCTGTCATAGTTAGTTGCCGGAGTCCCTGCTTGTACTCAGTGCAATATGTATACTGCTCCTACTTATTCAGGTGACATTGGGCATACCTAACCACCTGTGTTTTCTTTCCCTCCCCCCCACCCCAAATCTGTCCCTCTGAGTTACATGGAGTCAACAGGAAATCTTTTGGTGGAGACGGTGGAGACCTCGACTGGCTATCGTAGCCTGCAGGGAATCGGCCGTCAGACTTTCTGTCGCATGTCCCAGACCCGGTGAAATGTAACTGAATTGTTTTGGCCAGCCCTAAGGGTCCCATCTGCATCTCATCATTGCTGAGGAGTGTGCTCCCATCACCCAATCAAGCATCCAGCCAGAGCAGGTCATTATATATTTTACCATATTAACATGCCATTGTGTGTTATGCCTGATGTAAAGACTCTCGTCTCTGCGAGCCTACCACACAGATTTAATACTTGTCATTTTTAGGGCATACCTAACAACGTGTTTTCTTTCTCTCTCTCTCTCTCCCCCACCCCCACCCCCATCTGTCCCTCTGAGTTACATGTTGATCCTGGGATTGAGATGCTGGCCTCTTCTGCCCCTCGGACCTGCTTGATCCATCCTGGTGCCCTGTGTCTGGTCGGAGTTTTATCGCCCCACTCCTGTGAAGGACGGCCCCATGAGGACAGTTGAGGGTTATACCTGTTAAAACTGTTAATATTATAGTCAGGCTGTCTGTTGTGCCCAAATGAGGATGGGTTCCCTTTTGAGTCTGGTTCCTCTCTGTTAGGACTAGGACTGTTTTGGCCTCTAGAGGCCGCTGTTATTTCCTTTTCGTGTCATGTTTATTTTGGCCTCTAGAGGCCGCCACTGTTCCTGTGTTTTGTGTTTTTGTTAATTGCCTGTTTAGTCCTAATTATCTTCACCTGTGTCCTTAATTAGTTTGTGTATTTATACCCCTGAGTTCAGTCCTCTTGTCACGGAGTCTTTGTGCTGTTATGTTTATCTCCAGTTTCCTCTGTACCGTGTTCTTTGTTTTGTACTTTGCTTTTCTGGTTTTTTTTGGCTTTTGTTTTGTACCTTTTGGATATTTTTATTTTTGTGATCTTCTGAGCTTTTGCATTTTTGCCTTTTCCTTTTTGGACTTTGAACTCTTGATATTTTATTTTTTCCTTTGTCTTCCCAGTATTGGATTATACTCTTTGTTTTTGTTTTTTTGTTTTGCCCTGTATATAGTGTATATAGTATAAATAAACCTTTTGATACTTTTTCTACTTCCGCCTCACGCCTCTGCATGTGAGTCATCCCCCTGGTGGCCTAGTGGGGGTTTGCTGGATTATCACACCAACGAACCAGGTTCGAATCCCAGTAAAATCCTAACACTCTCGAGGTTTCTTCCTCATGTCATCTGAGGGAGTTTTTCCTTGCCACCGTCGCCACAGGCTTGCTCATTGGGGATAGATTAAGGATAAAATTAGCTCATGTTTTAAGTCGTTCAAATTCTGTAAAGCTGCTTTGCGACAATGTTTATTGTTAAAAGCGCTGTACAAATAAACTTGATTTGATTTGATTTGTCCCAGCATAAACACTGTCACAATGATATAACCTGTGAATGTGCGTTGGTGATGATATTTCTTGTAAAGTTAGATATAACCTCCCCAATCTATCTATGCCAATCTCCTTTAAAAGAAATACAAGCCCCAGGAAAGCTTGACTGAGCCCCTGGTCTTTTCAATAGCTAGAAACGCCCCTGCTTGTTAATTAACATTCATTAAACCCCTTAATACTCAGCCCTAACAACACAAGTTTATAGGGTGTTAGATATGAAAAATAAAACGTTCCTTTACTCAAGATAGCATCAAGAGAGCAGAAGAGAACTACAGGTACTTCGCTTTGTCAAAAAACAAGAATGACATTCAATGAATATGTATTCTAATTACAGTTTACTTTTCAGTGGACAGTTGTGTTGTTTTATCAGAATAGCATCTCTGTAAATGAGCGTAGTGACTCAGAGTAACCAGGCAAAATTACAAAAGCAAAATGTTTGTGGCAGATTTGCAGCAAACAAATTAGTTTGCCAAAAAAAATGTCACAAGTTTCCTAAAGTTCACCACTAGAGACAAACTTCCAGCAGCATTCTAGCAATAATGAGAAGTTTGCCACTACTAGCAAACATTCACCAGTGGAGGATGTAAGCAGGGTTGGACAACATTTCTGGAGGATGCAAGCAGGGCTGTGTGATCACTGACTGCCCCATCTTGTGTTCACCAAAGGGAAAAACCTTAACACATGAATAAATGTTCACCAATCATACAGAGCAGAAAGACGAAAATGAGGGTTTTTTTAAAATACATAAATATAAAAATATTCATTCTTTCTCTCTCTTTCACACACACACACACCAGATGCATTGTTTGTGCGTGTTGTGTGTGTTACAGAGAAAAGGAGAGAGTGAGAAAAGGAGACAAAGTTCATGTATTAAATGAAGGGTCACTTGTTCAAATCTGCTATTCAAATCAGCAAACACCTTTGGAACACCTTCGTCTGTTTAGGTCTTCACACTAATATGGATCTGCACCTTGGAGAGTGCTGTATTAATCACACTTTTTTTTGTTTGTTTTTTTAATAACATTGCAGCAAATCATGAAGTATTGTAACACAGTAATAGTGTACCATGGTAAGACAAATGATGACTATTAACCACAAAAGTAAGTAAGTAGTTCAAAAAATAAATTCACAGCTTACGCAGGTGGCTGTTTGTAAACAGAAAAGATAAGTGACTATACAGTACATGCATGAATATTTAATGTAAGTGAACATAGTTTGATTTTCTTTAATGTTTCTCAGGTTTCAGGCACAATTAAACTGTTCACATCCTGTGGCTCAGTCTTTCACCAAAGAGGTAATTCTTCTGCCAGACCATACATCTGCACGTGTGTCAAGAAAGCTTGGCTTTTTGAAAATGGACACATAAAATCTGCCTTGGGATTTGGCTGTGACTGGGACTCCAACAGAGTAATGCAGGAAATAACGGCAGCCTTCCATCCAATTGTGGAGGGAGGCAGGTAAGCTTTTGATCTGTTTTGTCACGTTTACCTGTTTTATGTGCTTTGTGTTTTTGCAATAATAACATGATGTACTATGAAAGGATAATTTTGAGTGTTTATTTTAAATTGAAATATTTTTGATATTCCCTTTTGCCTACTCATCACTCAGCTCTGTCCTCCCTCTCTTCTGCCAACCTCTGGCTGACTAAAACAGGTTTTCCTCCAGAACTGTCCTGTATTTAGTGCCATCCATCTTTCCTTTAGTCCTGACCAGCTTTCCTGTCCCTGCAGATGAAAAAATATCCCCACAGCATGATGCTGCCGCCACCATGCTTCACTGTAGGAATGGTGTTCTCAGGGTGTTGGGTTTGCGCCACACATGGCATTTCCCATGATGGCCAAAAAAATCAAGTCCAGGGTGTACCCAGCTTCTCGGTCATGGTCAGCTCAGATTGGCTCCAGCTCACTGATGACCTACAATGGAAATGCAGTATAGAAAATGGATGGAGGGGGAGAACAATATACTCTGATAAGTACATAAATGAATATTTTAATTATGTGTTTTAGTGGTGCCTCTACATGTGCCTCTACTCCAGATATCTGTTTTTTCATCTTAATTCTTGTTAGTGTCACAATAAAACAACAATTTTCACCTTTAAAGTGGGAGGCATGTTGTGTAAATCGAATGGTGCTAACCCCCCCAAAATTCATTTTAATTCCAGCTTGTAATGCGACAAAACAGGACAAATACAAAGGGAGATGAACACTTTTGCAAGACAATGTAAGTTTGATTCTTCAGATACAAATATGTGAAAGATGAATGAATAAGCATCTAAACTATTTAAAGAAGAATCTTGCCAGTAATCAGATATTGGCAATGACACATCTGGCTGTGAGAAGACCTCTGCACATCCATAAGGTATGAGAGGGTATTTTTGCACTGCCGGGATTTTTTATTTATTAATTTTTATTTTTTTTATTGGAGAGTGATAAGTAGTTATTCAGTCACTTTCATCACCTTCTCTCTCACACAGCTCACCATTTCCTGGCTCTGTGGGCTGGCTTCAGGCCGGTTTGTCTAGCCAAAGGCTGAACAGCAGTGGTGCCTGACTTTGATTAACCTGTAACATTAAAATGAGAAAATAACTAAACTTTCCAACCGTTTAATTTTTCACGACTTGTTTGAGACCTGACCATTTTTTTTCTTCTTCTCCTACATGTAAATATTTACGATGGAAGCTACTATAGTAGGCTACTATTATATACAGTATCTTGGCTATACATATCATGGATGTAGGCCTATAAATTAAATATGAAAACATCAGCTGGAGTTTGATTATTGACAGGAACGCTGTTGACCCCAGCAGTAAGTGATTTCCATACCACATTTTTTCTGCCTTCCTGTGATGCTACTGTTCAGGCTGCCAAATAGAAATAATTTATTCCATTGGATTTGTGATTTTAAAGCTTCTATTCTGAGAGCAGATATGTTTCTCTTCTTGACCATATTACACCTCTCCATGCCATAAAGTCAAGGAGCAAGACCTCTAAACCGATAATATTTAGGATTGTGATATTTAAATGACAATGGTTTTCACCCACCACATTTATCAATGCCCAATCATTCTTATGCTGTGATTGGCAAGATACAAACGTTTCATGAATCACACGTGAACCCTGTCATACGGTGATTTCTACACTTTGACCTGCACTGGTTTCTACATTAGATTGATAAATGAGGATTATTGTATCATCCTTGTTAGTATAGTGGACAGTATCTCCGCCTGTCACGCGGAAGACCGGGGTTCGATTCCCCGCCGGGGAGGCTTTAAAAATTTATTAACTTGTGCAGCAGGGGGATGGAGTGGTTCGCACTGTCGCCTCACAGGAAGAAGGTTCTGGGTTTGAGCCCAGCGGCTGGCAGGGGCCTTTCTGTGTGGAGTCACCAGTTTCCACCTGCATGTCTTTGGAGAAAACCAGAGCACACCCAGTCATACACACCACTTTGAAACCCACGCAGACACAGGGAGAACATGCAAACTCCACACAGAAGTCGCCAGCCCCGGGGCTCGAACCCAGGACCTTCTTGCTGTGAGGCGACAGCGCTAACCACTACACCACCGTGCCACCCTAGATGGTATGTATGACTGGTAATTACTAACACTGACCACTAGGCGGTATGTATGACTGGTAATTACTAACACTGACCACTAGGCGGTATGTATGACTGGTAATTACTAACACTGACCACTAGGCGGTGTGTATGACTGGTAATTACTAACACTGACCACTAGGCGGTGTGTATGACTGGTAATTATTAACACTGACCACTAGGCAGTGTGTATGACTGGTAATTACTAACACTGGCCACTAGGCGGTGTGTATGACTGGTAATTACTAACGTGTGCATGACTGGTGTTACACGTACACAGACAAACCACAAAAAAATCGACTCGATGGGTTTACCATTTTTTCTTAGGTATGGCGCTCCACTGGGAGCTCCGATATTATGGATATAATAATTGCATATTAATGATGTAATACTTTTATACCAATTTCCTACATGTGGTTTCAGGGATCTTTTTATGCGCAAAGTTCCGCTGCATAATTAACTATGAAACAGCAGCCTACAAACATTACAAGAAGTCCAGATTTATGAATTTATATCTGAACTTGTATATTATTACCAAAAACAAGACTTGGTAAATTTTGCAAAATAGCCTCCAAATACCACCTGACTATGTGCATTGATGGAGACTTGAGGGCAAAGTGCTTTGCAGAAATTGCACACCAAAGACACCTTCAGGTCCTCAGTCTCATCCACAGTGATCTCACTGATCTTCAAACTGTCCATATGGGGCCATTCTCACCAGCAGAAAGTGGTCTTCAGGTGATGAGAAATCATGAGCAGCACTTGCTCACCTTCTGGTGTCAGTGTTCTCAATATCCCCTCTTTTATCTGGATCATCTTTCCACCTTCAAAATATCCCTGACAGGCCCCAGTGAGGATTGAACTCATAACCCCCGGTTTACTAGACCAGCGTTTCTCAACCTTTTTTCAGTCACGGCACCCTTCAGGAGTATGCAAATTCTCAAGGCACCCCCATATAAAATATACGCAGCCACGCTGACCCCGGCAGTGACATTGTGACATGGGAAAGGGGGCCATGAGACAGATTTTGATAATGCATGAGGCGGCGATGATCTGCATTAGTGTAACTATCATTTTTTGGAATTTTAATTCATTTTATTTATTTCAATGTTAGAATATATAATTTTTTGATGGCACCCCTAATGAAGCCAGACAGCACCCCAGTTGAGAAAGGCTGTATTAGACCAGTGCTCTCACCACTGAGCTATGGAGCCCCTGTACTGATCCTTAAAACGGCCCACAGAACCTACTGGAACATCACTCACAACTTTAGTTCCTAACTGCAGTTAGCTTCTGTTTACTATTTGCCTCACAAAAAAAGGACACACATTTTAAATAATGCAGTGTGTCAATCGTAGAGTGGGCTGTGGACTGTACATTCTGGCTACTTTCTCAAGTATTTTTCAAATTTTTACATAAATAGATTTTGACTTAGTTTCTAAGAGCAATGTTTGTTTCCGGAGCATATATCCAAAACTATTCATGATACGGATTTGAAACTTGGTATACATATTAAGAAGGTGATGTAGATGTGTCTTTTCATACAAATAAATTTGAGAAATTTTAATTTTTCATGTTTCCATGGAAACAATTTCAGACTTAGTCTTTCAGGTTAGTCTGAGAGGGAGGTTTTGTTTCCGGAGCAGAACGTGAAAATTATGAGTGGTATGGTCTTGAAAGTAAGTATCTGAGTAGTTTGCCATGATCGTATAGTGGTTAGTACTCTGCGTTGTGGCCGCAACAACCCTGGTTCGAATCCAGGTCATGGCAAAGGAAAAAAAAGCTATCTGAAGAGGTGTAATTTTGGGTTTACTGTCATTACTCATTTGCACTGTTAGAGTTGATTTGTTTTTATTTATTTATTTGTCTTCTGTTCAATACTGACACTTTTGCACAGTTTTTATCTTCATTTATCACAATTCTTGATTTTAGCACTATTAATGCACAGTCACATGTACAAAGTGCATATATAGGTATTTTTTTTACTGTTACATTTTTATCTGTATATTGTAAAGTCAGCTTGTTCTTTTTTAATTCTATTTTATGTTGCACAGTGTGTCTTTTTCTTTTCACATGTTTGATAACTTGCTGCTGCAACAAAACAAATTCCCAGCTTGGGAGCTATCTATCTATCTTAGTGATTACACAGCCTGATAATTACAATTAATTTTTTTTTATACCCCCACTCCAAAGAAGGGGGGATATACTGGTTTACCTCCATTTGTCCGTCTGTATCTCCATCCATCCGAAACACCGTTTTTCTCAGCAACCACAAATCATAGCCACTTAGTACCAAACTTCAGCTTGGGGTTCTATACCGTGTATACCATTTTCAGGTCTGTCCCACATCGACTTCCTGTTTACCAAATGAATGTATTTACAAAACATATAGGGTGGATTTACAAAATTTTCAAAACACTTTTCTCAGCAACTACAAATCACAACTGCTTGATATTTGGTACTGAACTTCAGCTTGGGGTTCTATACTGTGTATACCGTTTTCAGGTCTGTAGCACATCAACTATCTGTTTACCGACTGAATGTATTTATGAAATATATAGGGTGGATTTAGATGCTATTTCAAGAAGCAAAATGCTATTTCAAAATGACAGTTTACCCCGGGATAAAACCCCAGTGGGATTAGAACCTCCCGGGAACGGACTCCTCGTCCGAATGCAGTGCATGTAGCTCCGGGGATTCGAGCTTTGATTTTGAAAAGATGATCAAGGTTTTGTTAAAAAAAAAATGCAATTGAGGAAATATTTAAAACACTCAGCATCGGCATTATCAGCATAGTAATATTAAGAAGTTGTGTTATGAAACTAGAAAGACCATTAAAGAGTTTTCTGGAGTTATAGTTTGTTTGTAAAAGATGAAAATATTGTTTTAGAAGTGTGCATATTTTGCATGAACCAATGGAAACTCAGGCATGGTTCCAGAGACCAACGAGCAGGCCAGGAAGGGCAGTTTGGGGGGCTTGCCATAGTTAGCTGGACAAACCCAGAAGTATAGTAGGGGAATTAGCTCAAGTGGTAGAGTGCTTGCTTAGCATGTAAGCAGTAGTGGTGGGATTGATGCCCACGTTCTCCAAAACAGCAGCTGCCACCTTGCTAACATCTTAGAGAGAAAAAAAACTTTCTTGTCATCTTGCAAAACATCTGAATCCTCTGCACTTTCAGCCAAGTCAAGATCAAATTTCTTTCACCACATTCAAATCAGCACATCTGTGAAAACAGCCATTATTTGGGTTAAACCCACAACCTTGGCATTGTTTGCAACAATGACCAAATCAACTAACTGCACGCTACTTTTCTGCTGATATGCTCCTCTGATGAGCTGTGAAGGTTAGCTATCACAGATTCCTTTCAGTTTGCTTGTCTTTATTTCTTGAATTGCCGACTGACCTCAGTATCTCTGACTCACATTTTTCAACAGGGTTGTCATATTCCCACCATCCACTATGAAATTCTAACTCTCGCTCGTGTGCAAAGTCAGCTTAGACAGCTTTTACAAACTGAAAATATGATGCTTACCTGCTTGTATTCTTAAACCTGCTGGTGAAAAGCAAGCTGCTGTCCTGAAAAGGCACTTTTCACCACCTTCTACCCAACTGCTCTCATTGAACAATGAAGCAACAAATGCTTCCTGAGGCATGCCCCAAAAGTGTGAGAAGCATGACAGGGACTCCATGTGAGGAGATTGGGTTGTTTTAGTGGCAAAACCCTTGAAGCTCACTGACTGGTATTCATGCAAATGGGAGTCAAAATACACTCCCCCAGAATAAAATCCGCTTCTGGGCAATCGCTCACTTGAAAATAAACAAACAACCAATGGAAACTCAGGCATGGTTCCAGAGAACAACGAGCAGGTCAGGAAGGGCAGTTTGGGAAACTCATGGTAGTTAGTTGGACAAACCCTAACCAGCTGTAGGGGAATTAGCTCAAGTGGTGGAGCGCTTGCTTCGCATGTAAGAGGTAGTGGGATCGATGCCCACATTCTCCAAAGCAGCAACTGCCACCTTGCTTGCATTTTAGAGAGAAAAACTTTCTTGTCATCTTGCAAACCATCTGAATCCTCTGCACTTTCAGCCAAGTCAAGATCAAATTTCTTTCACCACATTCAAAACAGCACATCTGTGAAAACAGCCACTATTCGGATTAAACCCACAACCTTGGCATTGTTTGCAACAATGACCAAATCAACTCATTGCACACTATTTTTCTGCAGATATGCTCCTCTGATGAACTGCGAAGGTTAGCTATCACAGATTCCTTTCAGTTTGCTTGTCTTTATTTCTTGAATTGCTGACTGACCTCAGTATCTCAAACTCACATTTTTCAGCCAGCTTGATATTATTCGGGCATTACGAGCCCAATTGTAGTAAAGGAAATTGGGAGGTGCCTGACCCCCACTGTCTTTTGACATCTGTAAGGTCTTCATCCTTCTCCGAGGTTTCTTTCCATGCCATATAAATTTTGACAGAGATCCTTCAACATCTAAAATGACTTCCCTATTCATCTTAAGTGGCAACATTTGCATAGGGTATAATATCCTGGGAAATATATTCATTGTAATCAAACTTATTCTACCCATCCAAGACATCGGAAGATCAAACCACCTGTTAAGGTTATCTTTAACAGATGTTACAATTGCTTTAAATTTTCGTTTATACAGCTCTTTAATGTCTACTGAAACTCTGATGCCCAGATATGTAAAACCTGAGGTTGACCACCTGAAAAGGAAACTGACAGGAGTTACTCAGTCCCCCAAGTCACCCAACGGTAAGGCCTCCAACTTGTTATAGTTAATTTTATACCCTGAAATCAGGTCAAATTGATTTATGATTTATTTTAAAGTAGGGATGAAATTCTCAGGGTTATTAATGAACAGTAATATGTTGTCAGCATAAAGCAAGATTCTGTATTCAACCTCTACTAACTTGCACAGTTTTGGGTTGCCACAATCGCTCAGATCGTGAGAAACATCTGTACTTCTACCGATTTACCTAAACTAATTGAAAATCAGGGGGAGGAAACCAGAAAATTGTCAGAGGAGTGTTGTCATCTCTGGCTTGCCAAACTAAACCAAGATCTGAGCGACAAAAATCCACACAACATAAGAGCGTGTTCAGTTCACTTTGTATCAGGTATGAGGGGTTTTTTTTAAGTTTTGATCAATGCCTGAAAATTAAACATGACACCATATTTCTACTGTCTAGCTGTGATGGTGCTTCTGTATGTTCTCTTGAGAGGAAGCTAAAGTTAAAAATCACAATGAGCCATCTGCTGTCAGCTGAGGTAGGCCCACAGGGGATGTGATTCATGACCTACAGTATATCACTGTACATGTAATGTACACAGTACACACCTTTGCTTTCACCAGATATTTGTCACCAAATTTCCATGCTTTTCATTCCCTGACCCAGCCACGGCACATCTGGTAATAAGCTTCTAGTCCCTTGAAACACTTCAGATCCTCAGCAGTGTGGGGACTTAGCAAAAAAAAAAAAGTAGTTGATGATGTGTGGGTATGTCACAACCAGCAGCAATGTGCTGTCTTCACTCAGCTCCTCTCCCATTTCATATGGTTCAAGACTATTGATTAACTGCAATTTTGCCATATAGCAGGCTCTTACACTGGGCTCTAGGCTTTCTACATACTTTCTAGCAGCTTCTGTCTTCTTATTGCAAATTTTTTTAGTCAATACTATTACAAAAATCAAGGTTTTTTTTCTTTTCTGCATGAAATGCAAGCATTGTTTGTTTATGGAAATCAATATCTCTAATATTGCATGCATCTAGAACTTTCATGGTTTGGTGGCATCGGTGAGAACACTGTATTGGAGGTCCAGAAAGCTGGTATAGGGTAAGGTGGCCTGGGCCCATCTCTTGCACCTTTGCAGCTTTGTTAGCCATTACAAACAGGCAGAGAAATCTCTGGCCAACAAGCGTTCTTGATAGATAGATAGATAAGTAAATAAATAAAAAAGGAAGGGGTAGGGGGTGTTGTGTGATCTGTTTAATGAAAAAGTAGAGAAAAGAATTACTGCAGACTAACAGTCCAGTTGCTTTTGTTGAGCATGGAGAAAAGTTAAACCAAGCAAAGAAATAATTTTTTTAAGATAACTATTTCTAGAACTACTCCAACACCATGAAGATACATAGAATAGTAAAAGCCAGCCCTTATACTAATTTTTCACTGTAAAATATCTAGCTACTCTTCTTATAAAGAAAACATACCAAACATTGAAATCATTTACTAAAGAAAAAAGGTATCTTTCTTGAACAAAAACTCCATTCTTGGAAACACTTCAATACTATAGAACAAGCCCCTATTTTAACACTCTGTTATAAAAATTTACTTAATATAACATTCTTATTTACAGAACAGACCAGGTATTAAACTGATAAAAACAGATACGACACTCAATCTTAACCAAAAGCAATAGCTTGCTGTAGTTAATAGCTTTAAATAAACCACTTCCAAATATTAAACTCCAGAAAGGTAAACACAGCTAGACTCCGCCCCCAACAGCTGGATCCTTTTGAAGAGAGATGTCACCGTGTGTGTGTGTGTGTGTGGTTTCCATGCAAAAGGTTCGATATTTCTAACATTTGACCATGAAACATGTCCAGCTCTACCAGAGCAAAGCCTGCAAAAATAAGCTGAGCTCATTAACATCCCTCTCCCCGGAAATGTTTAGTAAAAGGTGAAAGATTTGCGGTCAGTGAAGAGAAACCTGAGCTGCACTGAACACTGGATCAGGTTAGTGACACTGGATTGGAGGCTGGGAGACTCTCAGCCGAGGGTGTAGGTTTGGTATTAACACTGGTGGGGACAGAAACCCAATGCCAACCCCCAGTGGCGCCAACTTCCGGTTAACATTAGAGTCACAATATTTTGCTCCGTTGTGTTCCACCAAAAGAGATCCATCATCTCTCCAAAGTCCAGACTTTTAAAATTTGAAGTTCAGAATTGTACTAACTCATGAATAATAATAATAATAATCAATTCATTTGATTAATTGCAAATCTTGCATGTGATGATTATCTCATTCTACCAATTTGCAAATGTGTTTTAAGCGAATAACGCATTGACTGTCGGGAGGGTGTATGTTCCTTTCCCTAATTACCAGTCATACACACCATACACACCGCCTAGTGGCCAGTGTCAGTAATTACCAGTCATACACACCGCCTAGTGGCCAGTGTCAGTAGTTACCAGTCATGCACACCGCCTAGTGGCCAGTGTCAGTAATTACCAGTCATGCACACCGCCTAGTGGCCAGTGTCAGTAATTACCAGTCATACACACCGCCTAGTGGCCAGTGTCAGTAATTACCAGTCATACACACCGCCTAGTGGCCAGTGTCAGTAATTACCAGTCATGCACACCGCCTAGTGGCCAGTGTTAGTAGTTACCAGTCATGCACACCGCCTAGTGGCCAGTGTTAGTAAATTACCAGTCATGCACACCGCCTAGTGGCCAGTGTTAGTAATTACCAGTCATATACTCCGCCTAGTGGCCAGTGTTAGTAATTACCAGTCATACACACCGCCTTGTGGCCAGTGTTAGTAATTACCAGTCATACACACCGCCTTGTGGCCAGTGTTAGTAATTACCAGTCCTACACACCGCCTAGTGGCCAGTGCTAGTGGAGCCCCATATGCATAGAGTGTGGATATATAAAGAAACCCATCGAGTTGTTTTCTGATGGTTTTGGTTCTGTGCCACCACAGGAAACCCAACAACTGAGTCGTGAGAAACCCATCGAGTTGTTTTCTGATTTCTTGCCATGATGAATTTCATTGTACTGCTTACCTTTAACTGACAAGCATAATTTTATCATTCTGGCTATGATATAAGAAAATTCTACAACCCAGAAACAGATGGGCTTTTTTGGCAGTGCCTCAATCTATATATTACCGCTTAAAACTATTCCTATGCCATTCTTGAGGTCTCAAGGCATTTAAAAACAAGAAGTGAGGCCATGGTTCTGCACATCTCCTTTCAGTACCTTGCTCAAGGGCACTTCAGCCTGAGACCAGCCCATGTTAACTGAACTACATGTCTTTGAACTGTGGGGTTAACCAGAGCTGACACAGGGAGAACACGCAAACTCCACACAGAAAGGCCCCCACCAGCCGCTGGGCTCAAACCCAGAACCTTCTTCCTGTGAGGCGACAGTGCTAACCACTCCATCCCCCCCTGCTGCACAAGGTAATAAATTTTTAAAGCCTCCCCGTCGGGGAATCGAACCCCGGTCTTCCGCGTGACAGGCGGAGATACTGTCCACTATACTAACGAGGATGACGCAATAGCCCTCATTTATCAATCTAACATAGAAACCAGCGCAGATCAAAGTGTAGCAATCACCGTATGACAGGGTTCACTTCCGTTTATGAGGGAAAGGAACATACACCCTCCCGACAGTCAATGCGTTATTCGCTTAAAACACATTTGCAAATTGGTAGAATGAGATAATCATCACATGCAAGATTTGCAATTAATCAAATGAATTGATTATTATTATTCATGAGTTAGTACAATTCTGAACTTCAAATTTTAAAAGTCTGGACTTTGGAGAGATGATGGATCTCTTTTGGTGGAACACAACGGAGCAAAATATTGTGACTCTAATGTTAACCGGAAGTTGGCGCCACTGGGGGTTGGCATTGGGTTTCTGTCCCCACCAGTGTTAATACCAAACCTACACCCTCGGCTGAGAGTCTCCCAGCCTCCAATCCAGTGTCACTAACCTGATCCAGTGTTCAGTGCAGCTCAGGTTTCTCTTCACTGATGCGCAAATCTTTCACCTTTTACTAAACATTTCCGAGGAGAGGGATGTTAATGAGCTCAGCTTATTTTTGCAGGCTTTGCTCTGGTAGAGCTGGACATGTTTCATGGTCAAATGTTAGAAATATCGAACCTTTTGTATGGAAACCACACACACACACACACACACACACGGTGACATCTCTCTTCAAAAGGATCCAGCTGTTGGGGGCGGAGTCTAGCTGTGTTTACCTTTCTGGAGTTTAATATTTGGAAGTGGTTTATTTAAAGCTATTGACTACAGCAAGCTATTGCTTTTGGCTAAGATTGAGTGTCATATCTGTTTTTATCAGTTTAATATCTGGTATGTTCTGTAAATAAAAATGTTATATTAAGTAAATTTTTATAACAGAGAGTTAAAATAGGGGCTTGTTCTATAGTATTGAAGTGTTTCCAAGAATGGAGTTTTTGTTCAAGAAAGATACCTTTTTTCTTTAGTAAATGATTTCAATGTTTGGTATGTTTTCCTTATAAGAAGAGTAGATGGATATTTTACAGTGAAAAATTAGTATAAGGGCTGGCTTTTACTATTCTATGCATCTTCATGGTGTTGGAGTAGTTCTAGAAATAGTTATCTTAAAAAAAATTCTTTCTTTGCTTGGTTTAACTTTTCTCCATGCTCAACAAAAGCAACTGGACTGTTAGTCTGCAGTAATTCTTTTCTCTACTTTTTCATTAAACAGATCACACAACACCCCCTACCCCTTCTTTTTTATTTATTTACTCTATCAAGAACGCTTGTTGGCCAGACATTTCTCTGCCTGTTTGTAATGGCTAACAAAGCTGCAAAGGTGCAAGAGATGGGTCCAGGCCACCTTACCCTATACCAGCTTTCTGGACCTCCAATACAGTGTTCTCACCGATGCCACCAAAACATGAAAGTTCTGGATGCGTGCAATATTAGAGATATTGATTTCCATAAACAAACAATGCTTGCATTTCATGCAGAAAAGAAAAAAATCTTGATTTTTGTAATAGTATTGACTAAAAAACTTTGCAGTAAGAAGACAGAAACTGCTAGAAAGTATGTAGAAAGCCTAGAGCCCAGTGTAAGAGCCTGCTATATGGTGAAATTGCAGTTAATCAATAGTCTGGAACCATATGAAATGGGAGAGGAGCTGAGTGAAGACAGTGCATTGCTGCTGGCTGTGACATACCCACACATCATCAACTACTTTTTTTTTTGCTAAGTCCCCACACTGCTGAGGATCTGAAGTGTTTCAAGGGACTAGAAGCTTATTACCAGATGTGCTGTGGCTGGGTCAGGGAACGAAAAGCATGGAAATTTGGTGACAAATATCTGGTGAAAGCAAAGATGTGTACTGTGTACATTACATGTACAGTGATATACTGTAGGTCATGAATCACATCCCCTGTGGACCTACCTCAGCTGACAGCAGATGGCTGATTGTGATTTTTAACTTTAGCTTCCTCTCAAGAGAACATACAGAAGCACCATCACAGCTAGACAGTAGAAATATGGTGTCATGTTTAATTTTCAGGCATTGATCAAAACTTAAAAAAAAAAAAAAAAACCTCATACCTGATACAAAGTGAACTGAACACGCTCTTATGTTGTGTGAATTTTTGTCGCTCAGATCTTGGTTTAGTTTGGCAAGCCAGAGACGACGACACTCCTCTGACAATTTTCTGGTTTCCTCCCCCTGATTTTCAATTATTTTAGGTAATCGGTAGAAGTACAGATGTTTCTCATGATCTGAGCGATTGTGGCAACCCAAAACTGTGCAAGTTAGGAGAGGTTGAATACAGAATCTTGCTTTATGCTGACAACATATTACTGTTCATTAATAACCCTGAGAATTTCATCCCTACTTTAAAATAAATCATAAATCAATTTGACCTGATTTCAGGGTATAAAATTAGCTATAACAAGTTGGAGGCCTTACCGTTGGGTGACTTGGGGGACTGGGTAACTCCTGTCAGTTTCCTTTTCAGATGGTCAACCTCAGGTTTTACATATCTGGGCATCAGAGTTTCAGCAGACATTAAAGAGCTGTATAAACGAAAATTGAAAGCAATTGTAACATCTGTTAAAGATAACCTTAACAGGTGGTTTGATCTTCCGATGTCTTGGATGGGTAGAATAAGTTTGATTACAATGAATATATTTCCCAGGATATTATACCCTATGCAAATGTTGCCACTTAAGATGAATAGGAAAGTCATTTTAGATGTTGAAGGCTCTCTGTCAAAATTTATATGGCATGGAAAGAAACCTCGGAGAAGGATGAAGACCTTACAGATGTCAAAAGACAGTGGGGGTCAGGCACCTCCCAATTTCCTTTACTACAATTGGGCTCGTAATGCCCGAATAATATCAAGCTGGCTGAAAAATGTGAGTTGGAGATACTGAGGTCAGTCAGCAATTCAAGAAATAAAGACAAGCAAATTGAAAGGAATCTGTGATAGCTAGCCTTCACAGCTCATCAGAGGAGCATATCAGCAGTAAAATAGTGTGCAATGAGTTGATTTGGTCATTGTTGCAAGCAATGCCACGGTTGTGGGTTTAATCCAAATAGTGGCTGTTTTCACAGATGTGCTGCTTTGAATGTGGCGAAAGAAATTTGATACTGACTTAGCTGAAAGTGCAGAGGATTCAGATGGTTTGCAAGATGACAAGAAAGTTTTTTCTCTCTAAAATGCAAGTAAGTAAAATGCAAAGTTGCTGCTTTGGAGAACGTGGGTATCGATCCCACTGCCTCTTACGTGCGCCTACTGTGTCTCACTGTTACCGCTAAAGTAAGCCCAAAGTAAGCCCACAGTGGCCAATCAGGTCCGACATGGGCTTACTTTTGACCAATGAGGTTGCCTCCCATGGGCTTACTTTGGGCCAGTGGGCTTACTTTTGACCAATGAGGTTGCCTCCCATGGGCTTACTTTAGGCCCTGCCCGCTCGTTCTCTTGTCATTCGTGATCAGAACATCACAGCGATTCAACGAGGTAAGTGGACTTGCATTTCTCCTAGGTAAATGTATATGTAACTTTGAGATTTTTGGTGGATGATACGGAGAAATGTAGTCGCTACTGATTCTTGATTTTACATAAAATGCTGAGCGTAAAATTCGTAAAGTTTCGTGATACACGGTGTTGTTCTTCTGCCTGTGGTAATTGACTACCATTAACGTAGGTGGCTGTAAAGGAAATCTCTTACTTATACGAAAAGATATTAAACCCAAACGGTTTAAAATTTGTTGTTGTGCTTCATTTCTGGTGAAAACGGGTTAAATGGTCAAACAAACAGCCTGCCCACCTGAAATCTGGCTTACTTGTATGAGGAAGGGGGAAATTGTCGCATTTGTTTAATCAGACTAAACCGATTAAATGTAAAAGGCAAACTGCGTACTGAAATGTATTTGTATGTACTCAAAACGGTTTATTTGTTTTAAAACCGACCATGGTTTAGCCGATTCAATGAGGAATGTGCAGATGTAAAGACTGTAAACAGTGCTACCGAATGTCGAGTAAACAGAAGAATATGTGACGTTGATGTATGCTCTAGTATATTCCGTCATATTAATGTCTCAAGCGGTTTGAATATCGAAAATAGCAGATTTTATTTTATTCGTGTTAAAAAAGAAACAGTCTTTACAGTCGCCTAATTACGAGATCTTGCGGTCATGAGGAGAAACTCATTAACGACAATGAGAAAATAAGGCTATTGTGAGAAGTTTCGGTGGTCATTATTTTCTATCACCTGTGATGGGCAATTATGTAGATGGGTCGTGTTTTTCCAACATTGGAATGCCGTCTTTTGTCCACTGCCATTAAGCATGGGGGAAGGCAATCAATGTTGTAATCCCACACTTAAATAGAATGCATGCCAGCTGGTTAAATCATTACATGATTTACTACTACCCCATACAGGTCCAGCTATTTTAAGAGTAAGGGTAGACAAGTAATCAGTAGAAATTACATTAAATTAAATTACATGGCGTAATACATTTATTGTAGTATAGTATAGTTGTTTTGAAGATGACTACAGCTAACAGCCTCTGTTCACTTTCTTTCACATGCTCTGGATGGGATGGCAACAGGCCTAATGAAGCGGTACAGGGAGGCAGGTGTAGCTCCACCCGACATTATGTACGTGGACAGAGACTGCTGCAGTGGGGCAGTGAACAGGATGTTTGCCGACTGGGATGAGCTCCAAGTGCGCCTTGACGTGTGGCATTTCATGCGCCGCTTTGCCGCAGGTGTCAACACAGAGGCTCATCCCCTGTATGGCATTTTTATGATGCGCCTGTCCAAGTGCATCTTTGAGTGGGATCCCGAGGATGTGTCTGCTCTTCGTGAAGCTAAGAAGAGCGAGCTGGCGGCGAAGGGCATCCTGGACATCACAGAGGAGGCTCTCAATGCCTGGATATCTCGGAGGGAGTTGGCGCTGCACTGTCGGAGGAGGACCAGGGGCGTGGAGGAGACCTCCAGACTGCTTGAAGCATTGATCAGTCTGTTTGACAGCCCAGCTGGGAAGGACACTCTGGGTGTTCCTCTGCTCGACCACGAATGGATCCAGGGAATATGGAAGGATCAGAAGAAGCACGTGACCTGCATCCAGGACCCAGACTTCCCCCTCTACATTAAAACGGGCACCCTGAAGAAAGGCGACGTGGTGCTCAACTGCTACAGGTGTGCCCGTGGCTCCACCTCCCTGGAGTCTTTCCATCTTCACCTGACTAGGTTTATCCCAGGTATTTACTTTCTCTTTTTTTTGGGGGGGGGGGGGGTACTTTATTAATAGTTTGATATGACTTCTTGTGGCGGCCCAAAGGGCGTGTCTTGGTTTTTCCGCCCTCCTGCTTTTTTTTGTGTCTTCTCAGGTGTGCAAGATGTAGCCGATTAGGCTGACGAGGGACGCGTGGGTCCACCTGATGCTCCTTCAAAATGACCTGGCTCTTTTTTCTACGTAGGAGAGAGCAGCGAGGGCAAGATGACGTCCTTCTCAGTGCCTCCCGTTCAATCTTGAGCGGCGTGCCTCTTTGAAGGACTTTAAAGTTCATATTCTGGCTTTTGTTTTGTTTCACTCTTTGGTTGAATTTGTAGCGCTGGCTTTGAAAAGTAAAATAAGTGAACTGGCTCCATGCCTCCTCTACATTATTTCTCACTTGTGATGTGAGCGTAACACTCCTTTTGTAATGTATGTCTGGTTGTAATGGAAATTGTGTTATAACAGGAGGAGCATGGCATATAATTCTGTGACCTGGGGTCCTGACTTTTTTGTGTTCATGTATTTATCCATCAGGAACCAGTGCCAGCGCCTCGCATTTCCAGGCGTATCTTCTGGAAGGACTGATGCGCTGGAACGAGGACAGAATGAAGGACTCTGTTCAAGCACCCACTTCCATGCGCACCTACGGCAGTGTTCTGCAGGAGGCCGTGGATCGGCTCAGCCAAGCCGTTCTGGGAAAACGTTGGGATGAGCAGTACCGCAGTCCTGGAGTCTACACAGGTTAGCACTGATCACTTATTCAAAAAGGACAAAATTACCTCAGGCAGTGTATCATATAGTTACATTTTAATGTATTACTTGAATATGAACAATTTTCTGTTTTTCTGTTTTACTTTTCATAGGTGAATTGTTGGCCATGGAGTACCTGTACAGCCAGACTGGCATATCACTTACTCCAACGCTCCACAACCAAGAGGAGGAGGACCAGCTGGTGGAGGACATTGATGACGAGGACATTGAGGATGAAGGCTTTGAGGAGGAGACAGAGGACATCACAGTTCCTGTGCTGACTGACGATGACCATGACATTGAAAGGAGGCCCTCAACCACAAGGCGTCAGGCACCTTCACCACCACCTCTACCAGAACTGCCGTCCACGTCCACGGGTGGAGGTCAGCGTCCAGTTGCTGCTGCCGCCGTTCCGTCCATGTCGGGTCAAGGACTGCACCCTGCTGCTACTGCTGCTGCCACCACTTCAGGGGCTCAGGTAAGACACTAACAGATATTTCAATTCCAAGTTAATGTTACTACATTTTACATTTACCACTACTAATGAATACTTTTTAATTTTTTTTTTATTTAGGGCGTCGTCGTTGGACCAGATGGCATTCCTGGGTGGGACAAAGTGCAAGAGCTGGCTGCTTACCTGGTGGACCTGCGAGATGCCGCCTACCTCACTGAGCCACAGGTGACCGAGGTCATCCAGCTGTGGGCGGCACTCCCAGACAGCGACAAGGAGAGGATCGACTACCAGCCACGTCGCCAGGAGCGGCTGTCGTCTGGTCGATTCAAGGCACCGAAGCGGTCTGGAGTCACACCGGGTGTGGAGAGCGTCAAGCGCAGCTTGATAGGTCACCCTGGGGGGCCGGCTCAGTGGCCTGGTACCAGCCGCTTGGTAGACGCCATGTGCACACGCTTGTGCACTTTGCACAAGTGCACTACCAGGAAGGCCGGTGTTTCCACTCCCAGGTGGACCAGAATTCTGGATGATTACCACCACATCCGTGACTTGATCATTGCCAGCCCACGGTTGATGGCAGATACAACATTTCAGTTGTTTCAAATCAACCAGCGGACACTTATTCAGTGGTAGGTCTCCCCCTTTTTTATTGATTTCCCTCAAATTTACACAATAATGGTCTCATAATTGTCCCATGAACACACAAATGACCCTCCCACAAACTCTCATTTCAGGTTTCAACAGCGGCTGAAAGGTCAGGAGATGAGTACACTCACTCAGGGACTGACTCCAGCACCCCAAATTCCCGTCGCCCCTGCCCAGCTTCCGCAGCCGCAGGAAAAACTGATCGTCCCTCCTGCATCATCTGGGCAATGACATGAATTTGTGTTCCCCCCGAATCTGGAGGGCCGGGCTCCTCTGCTACGCCCAGGCCGTCGCCCCAAAGACTGCCAAGACCGTCCAATTGCCCCCACCCCACCACCCGTTTTTCCTCTCCCTGCAACATTAGGCACCAGTGCACTGCCAGTGCCAACTCCCTTCACATTGGTACAGCTCCCAGCAATGACTGTTCCTGCACCACCTGTTCCCTTTCTCCAGCTCCCAGCCACGACTTTGGCTGCCTCAACACCTGGTGCAGCCCCATCTGTACCTGCGCCACCTCCGCCCGCTGGCCCGCCGCCTCCTCCCGCTGGCCCACCACCTCCTGTTTCACGGTACACAGAGAGGAACAGGCGTCGGCGAGCCGCTGAAGAGGCCAGTGGTAGTGCGGAGAAAAGAAAATATGTAAGGGGTGCGACATATAACATGTGTAGCCAATGTGGCAAACCCAAGACTAAAGAGTATGGGCATAGTCGCTTTGGGAGCGCGACTTTCTGTTCCCAGGCCTCAGGTGGCAAGTCTGTTGAAGAGTGGTTGGAAGAACAGAGAGCTCAAAAGTAGTTCTTCTATTGTACAATATGTATATAGTGTGTGTATAAGTTCTGCTGCTATTGCTTGTATATAGTGTGTTTGTGTGTGTGTATATACCACATATATTATGTAGTTTTTACATGTACATAGTTTTCCTGACAACCTTCCCCCTTTACTCATACACATTTCTCCCTGTAAATTGTACATTGGTTTGTGTGAGTGATTAAATACATGCTTGGTTTTTAAACTTGATGTTTCATCTCTTGTTTTTTACTGTCCAATTTCAGATACATTAAAAGTGATTGATTGCACTCAGATGTATTTGTCTCGGCCTGTGTATCATCATAAAAAAAACCTTTATCATACAAAATACACCACATATTGTGTTACTGTCTTTGTGCACTTAACTTCACCATCAAACAACCTGAACATTAAATGGACTGACTATATGAAGATAATTATTATTGGCAAACTTTTAGTAGTAATTCTACTAATATAAGGAGAAACACCTCTCCCTATTAGGTCTACTATAAAGTTACTGTATCCTGTGTATCATCCTAAGTCAACAGTTGTAGCAGCTAAAAAAAAACAGCATATTGTGTCTGTGCCACTTTATTATTACCATCAAACAATTAACATGAACATGGGAAAGCATTACTATTAATATACACAGTTCTTGTCACTGCTAATATAAGGTAAAGACATTTTCTTTTATTACCACCATTTGTCATAGCATTGCATTGCCATAAGTTAGAGTACAGTTAGCCATAGATAAACATTTCAAATAAACGAATGAATGCATCGGTGGAGGAGGCATCGAAGAATCCCGCGCTGCTCTTTTTATGGTGGAGGCATCGATGAATGGCGCGCTGCGCGGTTTTCTTTTTTCTTTTTATTTTTTCCACGCCGAAAATTGAGACGGAGAAGATCGACAATCCCTCCCCATGCAGGAGTCTGTCGGGAGATGAGATGTGCTGCGCTGTTCTTCGTGGAGGAGGAGTCGACAAATGACGCGCTGCACTGTTTTTTTATTTTTTTCAGAACGACAGAGAAGATCACCAGAAGTGTCGCGGTATCGAATCCCGTCCGGCGCGACAACCTGCAAACTTTCAACTCAAACACAACATTAATACACTTCCACACAAAAAGCCCACGGTAGAATTTCACCAAATCCCCTTCACTCCGTTGGTGTTTATTTTCGTGATGTTTCCTGCATGCGCCGAGAGCTCAAAGATTGGGCCCCTGCCTATGCGAAGCAAGCACTTTACCACTTGAGCTAATTCCCCAGCAGCTAGGTAGGGTTTGTCCAATTAATACCGGGAGTTTCCCAAACTGCCCTTCCTGACCTGCTTGTTGCTCTCTGGAACCATGCCTGAGTTTCCATTGGTTTTTTGTTTATTTTCAAGTGAGTGATTGCCCAGAAGCGGATATTATTCTGGGGGAGTGTAATTTGACTCCCATTTGCTTGAATATCAGTTGGTGAGCTTCAAGGGTTTTGCCACTAAAACAACCCAATCTCCTGACATGGAGTCCCTGGCATGCTTCTCACACTTTTGGGGCATGCCTCAGGAAGCATTTGTTGCTTCATTGTTCAATGACAGCAGTTGGGTAGAAGGTGGTGAAAAGTGCCTTTTCAGGACAGATGCAAGCTTTTCATCAGCAGGTTTAAGAATACAAGCAGGTCTCATCTCATTATCTCTAGCCGCTTTATCCTGTTCTACAGGGTCGCAGGCAAGCTGGAGCCTATCCCAGCTGACTACGGGCAAAAGGCGGGGTACACCCTGGACAAGTCACCAGGTCATCACAGGGCTGACACATAGACACAGACAACCATTCACACTCACATTCACACCTACGGTCAATTTAGATTTGCCAGTTAACCTAACCTGCATGTCTTTGGACTGTGGGGGAAACCGGCACACCCAGAGGAAACCCATGTGGACATGGGGAGAACATGCAAACTCCGCACAGAAAGGCCCTCGCCGGCCACGGGGCTCGAACCCGGACCTTCTTGCTAATACAAGCAGGTAAGCATCATATTTTCACTTTGTAAAAGCTGTCTAAGCTGACTTTGCACACAAGCAAGAGTTAGAATTTCATAGTGGATGGTGGGAATATGACAACCCTGTTGAAAAATGTGAGTTGGAGATACTGAGGTCAGTCAGCAATTCAGGAAATAAAGACAAGCAAACTGAAAGGAATCTGTGTTAGCTAACATTCGGAGCTCATCAGAGGAGCATATCAGCAGAAAAGTAGTATGCAGCTAGTTGATTTCGGTCATTGTTGCAAACAGTGCCAAGGTTGTGGGTTTAATCCAAATACTGACTGTTTTCACAGATGTGCTGCTTTGAATGTGGCAAAAGAAATTTGATCTTGACTTGGCTGAAAGTGCAGATGATTCAGATGGTTTGCAAGATGACAAGAAAGTTTTTCTCTGTTAAAAGCAAGCAAGATGGCAGTTACTGTTTTGGAGAATGTGGGCCTCAAGCTCACTACTGCTTACATGCTAAGCAAGCACTCTACCACTTGTGCTAATTCCCCTGCTGTGTTTGAGGGTTTTGTCCAACTAACTACGGCAAGCCCCCCCAAACTGCCCTTCCTGGCCTGCTCGTTGCTCTCTGGAACCATGCCTGAGTTTCCACTGGTTCGTGCAAAACGTGCACACTTCTAAAAAAAATTTTCATCTTTTACAAACAAACTATAACTCTAGAAAACTCTTTAATGGTCTTTCTAGTTTCATAACACAATTTCTTAATATTAGTATGCTGATAATGCCGATGCTGAGTGTTTTAAATATTTCCTCAATTGCACTTTTTTTTCTTAACAAAACCTCAATCATCTTTTCAAAGTCAAAGCTCGAATCCCCAGAGCTCCATTCGGACAAGGAGTTAGTTCCTGGGAGGTTCTAATCCCGCTGGGGTTTTATCCCGGGGTTTCGTACCAGGCAGTGGATTTATCTCATTATCTCTAGCCGCTTTATCCTGTTCTACAGGGTCGTAGGAGCCTATCCCAGCTGACCACGGGCGAAAAGCAGGGTACACCCTGGACAAGTCGCCAGGTCATCACAGGGTTGACACATAGACACCCATTCACACCTACGGTCAATTTAGAGTCACCAATTAACATAACCTGCATGTCTTTGGGGGGAAACCAGAGCACCCAGAGGAAACCCACACAGACAACATGCAAACTCCGCACAGAAAGGCCCTCACCAGCCAGGGGGGCTCAAACCCGGAACCTTCTTGCTGTGAGGCGACAGCGCTAACCACTACACCACCGTGCTACCCACAGTGAAATCGAATTTGTAAATAAAATCAGTGCCCTGACTCTACTCATCAGGCCAGAGCTATTCTCTTTCTGTGTCTGTTTTGTACAACATAAGGAAACAGTATAGTAACTATAACGGTAAAGAAATAAAACAAGAGAGGCTGGCTATGATATAAGAAAATTCTACAACCCAGAAACAGATGGGCTTTTAGGCAGTGCCTCAATCTATATATTACAGATTACTGGGGAGAGGAATGTTAATGAGTTCAGCTTATTTTTGCAGGCTTTGCTCTGGTAGAGCTGCACATTTTTGGTGGTCAAATGTTAGAAATATCGAACTTTTTGCATGGAAACCACACACACGCCCAAAGCCCAAAGCGATGTCTCTGTTCAAAAGGATCCAGCTGTTGGGGGTGGAGTCTAGCTGTGTTTACCTTTCTGGATTTTAATATTTGGAAGTGGTATATTTAAAGCCATTGACAGTAGTAAGTTGTTGTTTCTCTGCTGTTTGTTTTAAATGAAGCATAGTGTTTGTTTTTTATCACTTTAATATCTGATATGTTGTTTAACTGAAAATGTTATGTTAAATAGGTTTTTAGACCAAAGAGCTGGAGTTAGGGTTTGCTTCTTCTGCTCCACTCATCAATCTGGTTTTATAGTATTTCCAGGAATAGTGCCTTGTTCTAAACACAAAGAAACAGCTTTCTTATTTGATATATTCTTTAAATAAACATAATAAATGAGTTTTCTAAAGTAATAAGTGGGAATAGAGCTTTTTCTATTCTATCTGTTCACATGACATTGTAGTAGATCTAGAAATTGTCTTGTTAAAAAAATAAGTAAAGAAAAAAGTTATTTCTTTGCTGGGTTGACCTTTTCCCCATTTCCTGGTTTTCTCCATGTTCAACAAGCTACTGGACCGTTAGTCTGCAGTAATTCTCTCCCCTAGGTCACAACCGGCCATACGATTTTTTGGCATTTCCCAAATCGCTGCGGTTTTTTTTTTTTTGTTCATGCAGAAAGACGCGCGTTGGTCTTGCAACCTGAAAAAACCGTAAGCGCCCGTAGAGTTTGTTTGACATGACAAAGAACCTCTGCGGCCGGTCTGCGGCCAGTCTACGGCTCGAAAATCAGCAGGTCACACGCGCGCCCTCCATGCGTTTCTTGCGTTTTTTGCACGTAGACCAAAACGTGCACGTAGGAGCACGTAAGGACGGTTGTGACCGAGGCTACAGATCACACAACACCCCAACCACTTCTTTCTTTCTTTCTTTCTTTCTTTCTTTCCATCAAAAACGCTCATTGGTCAGACATTTCTCTGCCTGTGTGCAATGGCTAATAAAGCTGTAAAGGTGTAAGAGATTGGCCCAGGCCACCTTACCCTATACCAGCCTTCTGCACCTCCAATACAGTGTCATGAACCTGGTTAAGTATAACCTAGATTTTGAGTGGTGTAAGGTGCTGTGTTTAGGTTGCAGTCTTTTCTGGAGGTGTGAGTTTGAATCCCACTTCTGATATTTGCTATCGCGGGTTATTAACGGGCCATGGGTTTTATGCTCATGGTTTGTGTTTAGTGAATGCTTGTCGGGAGTTTTGCCTGCACGTGAGTGAAAATGGAAGCTTCAGCTAGCATGCCTTTTCAGATAAATTTGTATTTTTTTTCAGTTTGTTGTGAATATCTGCCACATATTACAATATCAGTAGGTATTTTATGTTTTTAGATGTAAAAATATAAAGTTTTTGTTCGTGGAACGACATGTGACGTTTGACTTGGATTATCATGTGGTTACAATGTCAATTGCCTGTTGACATTGATTGATAAATTACAAAACTAGAAATTAATACAAACAACAATGAATGATTAACCATGTAGCCAGCAGTCAGGGTTCCGAGAATTTTTTTTCCAACAGGTTGACGATTTCAGGTAAAACCTTCAATCATGTGTTCATGTGTTGCTGGAATTTCATTATATCATTCAAAGGTTTGACAGTGAAAACAACCCTTTGGCTATGTCTTGGTTCCATGGTGTAATTTTTAGCACCCTGGACTTTGACTCCAGTGATCTGAGTTCAAATCTCAGTGGAACCTCTGAAGCCTTTGTTTGTGGCTTCTGAACTCACATGCACAGACTGTCTCAACCGTATGCTCATTTTGGTCAAGCAAGCTGTCATGTCCCAAACCCTTTGTTTCCGTTAAAGTGCCAGTCTTCTGAAAATTATATTACCCCTGGGAATTATACCTGATAAAACTAGACATGTTTAATAGTTTACTGTCTAAATTGTATTTTAATACGAGACCAGGCACATGTTCTGTTTATTTGGTAAAGTTTGGCTCTTTGAGTCCACCATTACACGAACGCGTTCCTGGTAAGTTACTGTTTGTTCAAAGAAGTGACATCATATGCGAAATGCTTAAAAGTTAGTTGGCATTTCTGGCTTCGTCTGTTTTGCAAATTGGAGCACATTTTTAACGATTTTTTTTATTTATTCTGCAACAAAACTAAAACCAAAGCAAGCCTCCTAAGGGGTGTGTCCTTCAAGGCTGTTCAAGTGACATTTAGTGTCAATGCCAATTTGCAGCGTTCTGATGCCGTGTGCAGCCCTGTTGACCTGACCTCACTCCGTAAACGAGCAACCAAGTGGTATTTGAGAACACCACCTCCCCGTGACGAATTGCAATGTCCATGCTTCCACAGTCAACAGACATGTAGATAATGCCCGATTTTGTTTTCAAAGCAGCCATCACGGACCTTGACGGAAAACCAGAGAGCCAGGGAAAACATTCAAACGAGGTTTTGTCCCGATGGTCGTCTGCACGTAGGAGAACATGACAACCACGAATCCACAGAAAGCAATCCGGTCACATTAAGGGTCTGTCTTTCTGGCTGTTTCTAGAGTACCTGATCTTAGCAAGGTGATAACTGGACGTTAACGAAAGCAGAGCTCAAAAGGCAAAGCATGGCTCTGCCAGGTTTCTCAGGAGTGTCTATTCGCTTGTTAGGTGCAAGGGGAAACCACTGCACAGCAGAAAACACGCGAAGCTTTTTCAGTGTCTTGGTTTGGGATTGTTCCAAAAGGCACGGACAGAGCAGAGATGGCAGCTCAACATTTGTTCGCTGCCAAGTTCAAGAAAATCAGCACCGTTTCCGCCCGGTTTTGAATCGCGGACCGCTCTCGTGTTAAGCGAACGTGGTAACCAATACAATACGGACACCACGCGTGTGCTAGCTCTTGCCTGGGCCTCAAGAAAAACGCGGGTCACACTTAAACAATTGTCACAAGAATAGGGGCACGGCCTTGGCATCGTAGAGATGAGCTGGTGGTCGAGTGTGACAAGGTTCAGCATCGAAAAGCGCTGCAACAACATCACGGGAAGAAATCAAATGCCTTGTTTGGATGGGCCAAGGAGGGGACTGAGGACTGGTCTTTCCACTAGCAACTTAAGTACTTGTTTGCAGGTTTGAATGACATCAGTTTGCCCCTGTATACGTTCGACCCATGAAGCGGTGAAGAACACGGGCTCCTGCGTGTTTTCCTTTCGTTGGCAACAAGTGACAGGTGTATATTTGTCCACAAACAGAGAACTGTAGAGTCACTGTTTAAGATTTGTTCAGCAAATGTGTCCATACCTTGGCTGGTCAAAAGCAAATACTTGCTTCCGTAGTCGGCACGGACAGAGCAGAGATCACAGCTCAGCAGTCACTCACTTCCGAGTTCAAAAAATAAATAAATAAACCAACCCAGCGCTGTTTCTGCCCAGTTTTGAATCAGGGACCTTTCGTGTGTGAGACGAACGTGATAACCACTACACTACAGAAACCTCAGCTCTTAGACCAATCAGCTGTTGCCTTGGCCTCAAATACAGAAGCAATGGCACTTAGGCATGTGTCCCCAAGGTAAGCCTGCAGAGTTGATGGTATAGTGGCTAGCATAGCTGCCTTCCAAACAATTGACCTGGGTTCAGTTCCTGGCCAACGCACACCCTTTAACGCTTCGTTGCTCTGATGAAAAGCAGAGAGCATGGCGAGGCACTTGGGAGGAAACAGCAGGAACGGATCAGTTGCTCGTCACTGCCTTGCCAAGGAGGTGACTGAGGGCTGCTCCTTCTGCTTTCCGCTCGCATTGCATGTAGTCAAATAGCATTGGTTTGCGCAAACCTGGGCATGTCTGAAGGACACGGGCACCCGCGCGTTTGTCTTTCGTGTCTTTTTCAAAAGACTCGGTATCAAGAATGCACGCCACGGCAGAGAATAGGATACAGTCCGTGTGGAAACAAAAGAACGGACTGGCGCAAATGATGTCACGCGTGCAGCGCCGCCGACCTGTAAATCGCTGCGAACTAATAATGGCGGCCGAGCTTTTAGTGATTTTTGGAACAGAATTCAGATGCAAAAAAGCAGTTTTCAAAATCATTTTTTGATTTATCTGGCAACTTTACAGTGTATTTGAGCACATCACACCTTCTGATGTAACTTTCATGAGATGAGCACTTGAAGAACAATTCAGCCAAGTGAAATCCCTGATTCCCCAGTCCAGATCCACTATTTAAGGTAAAACTTGGGCTTGTCCGGGAGTTGAACATGGGACCTCTCACACCCAGAGCAAGAATCATACTCCTAGACCAACAAGCCAACCTACACTCCTCAAAAAACAAATAAACAAAAAAAAACAAACCACCGTCCGCTTCTTTCCCAATGTGAGTTTCGAATGAAAGACTGGGGTGAATAATCACTCCGAGGTCTTTTACTGCTACACCTGAAGAAACAGAAAGGCCATCCAGAGTTACTGTGGAATCAGAAAACTTACTTCTAGCTGCATGTGGTCCCAGGACAAGTACTTCAGTTTTGTCAGAGTTAAGCAGAAGCAAATTAATAAGCATCCAGTGTCTAATGTCCTTTACACATTCCTCAATTCAGGTGCAGAAAAAAAATTCCAAACCAATTTTTCATTTATTTGCCAACTTCACAGTGTATTCGAGCACACCACTGTTATGTCCCTCTTCTACCTCTAGGTGGCTGTAGGTTCTCCCGTATTTTCTTGTGTTTTGTCTGTTGATTGTCTTCCAGGTGTTCCCTGTTGGTGGGACGACTCCAATTGGTCTACCTGGCATGTTGTGCACTATAAATGGGAGCTGTGACCAGGTGTGAGAGGAGGTTGCCTTCATGCCAGCAGCTGATGTCGTTATTTACCCTTATCATATTTAGTTATTGTCTTTATTTTTATTTACTATTTTCTTATATTGTAAACTCCTTAGTTGTAATAAGTCCCCTAGACTTGAGTCTGTTGGTCTTTTGGGTCATTCGTGTGTTACGCTGGTTAGCTGGTTGTAACATAATGGGGGCTTGTCCGGGAGCTTCCTAGTGGGCCTGTGTTGTGGGTATACGGCAAGTTGTCTCAATGTGATTGTTTTGGTGAGTACTGTTTTCTGGGTGTCTAGCGTGCACCATAATCAGGTAGCCATCGGGTGGACACCAGAGTCCACCACTTTTTTATTTTAGTTATATTGTTTTTGGTGGTAGCCCTTAGTTGGCCTGCTTCAGGGGTGACATCCTTCACCCCTGAGTTCGCGGTTAAACTTCGCCTTTTAGGGGAACCACTGAAGACTAGAGAGTTTGAGTTAGTTTTCTTTGGCTAGGTAAGTAGGGGTTGTGGTGCAGCAGTGAACCACCCAGTTAACGTGCTCTTTTGTTTTGATGCCTTGAGGTTTTTGTGTACTGCGATTGTAGTGCAGGTTGATATTTGTTAGGGATTAGACTTTGGGCTGCTGTGATTTCCGGGTTTTCGACCCTTTGATCGTCTAATCACTTATCCTCCTTTAGTAAGTTGTGCTGGCGTGGTATTTGGCAACACCCGAACATTTTCGTGGTCATTTTTTTTTCTGGGGTATTTTTTTGGCCACTTTGTTTGAAGTTTGTATATTGCAGCCATTTGCTTTGATTTATTTCTTTGATCTTGTTAATCATGTTTGTGGTAGCACAGGATTTCGTTGAAAATCCATCAGTGGAAGGTTTTCATCGCCTTACCAAAGAGCAGTTGATAGAGGTAGCGTCTTTTATTACAGATTGAATTAAGTAGTAGTGATAGACGTTTCCCAGATAGCAGAGGGTCGTTGATTCGACGTGGAATCATCGGCATGTTCTTCGACCTAATACGCCGTCGAATCACCGTCGATCACCGACGTTGATTCAACACCGCTTTGCTCATACGAGTTTTCATTGAAACGATGTTGAAAAGTGGCTGGTGGTCGACAGAGAATAGACCCCCTTTCACCCTTTATTTAACTACGTATTTCGGTCGATTTATAGTTGAATTTTCGGCGATGATTCATCCAACTTTACTTCCTGTTTTATGTACAACAGGAAGGCTACAAATTAAGCAAAACAGGCTAAATTAAACTAGCTAACAATAAAGCATCGGAGCTCTTGCCTAGGATGAACACACACATTACTTCAACCATGAAGGTGAACATTTATATCAATGTGCGTAGGCTACGTCCTGTTTTATGTACAACAGGATATAAAAATGCATGCACCAATGCACCCCTCCTAATGTTTGTCAAGCTATGTAATAAGGCATACATTTTACCATTTATAAGGAACAGAACACACTTGAACAAGTTCTTAGAAACATTTTCGGATTTATTTACAAATGTACAATTTTGTAGCCTACTCCTCCTGCGGCGCAGACACCTGTACATGGAAACAGAAAAACATAACCGAAATTTGATGCAGCATTGACAAAGAAAGTCAGCAGTAGGCTATTGCTGTCAAAATGAAATGCCACCCTACATCACGTCTCCTCATTCCTCCCTCTCTCTCTGGCGCATATTTCAGCCACTTCACGGCGTCACTGAAATTGGCGCGCGTGCTCCCTGGCAGCTGCTTTTGTAGAGCATCTGAAAGAAAAAGAACAAAACATTGAGAATTTGCATGGTGATAATTGTTTAAGTTTGAGTTGGGAAGACTGTCACACTCTAGTGGTAGGTGGCAAGTAATGGCACTAGTACAGAAAATATATGTAAAAATCATCAGAAACCATAGGTGTGAATCTTGTGACAATTAAAACGGGATTTAAAAATAATAGTAGTAATTTCCCCATTGACAAAGCGGAAATAGAAATGCCACTACCAAACCGTTCGTCACTCAGTCAGCCTCCCTGGACTTGCCTGTACACCTGCTTTTTCTGAGTAAGGCGCCTGGTAAGTTTCTTAATCCTTTGCATCTTTCACAATATGTTTGTCATTGTCATTATAATCGTAATGTTACAGTTAGTGAAGGAGTTGTTAAAGAACATTTAGAAATAGTGTGCAAGTACTTGCGACAGCTTTCTATTTTACCCTCTTTTACAGCTTTGTGCACATGCATAACCTACCAAACAGGACATCATGCATTTTGGTGTCCTTAAAGGCAGTTTTTTCCCCCTTTCCAGCTCAGTTGAACTGGCTGGCCAGCTGTTGTCCAGGAGGCTACGCAGCATCCGCCTCACCGTGACCCCTACATCAGTTCCGCCACAAAGGGCTAAGGTAGACACCTGATAGAATAAAATGTAGCATGAAGACAATGTGAAAGTATTCAGTGTTTATCATTGTTTCATTGATTCGCAATGACATTAAATATTTGTTTCCTTTTGCAGGTGTTGCAGATGATTGGAAAAGAAAGGTAAGAATAAGTACCATCAGCTGCTTTTGTTTGGCATCTTCCTTGAGGGCCTCTGCTGCCAAAAACTCCTCCATGGTGGAGAGTGGGAGCTTGGTAAGGGGTGATGTCTGGGGTGTGTCTTGTCTCCCCATCTCTCTCCTTTGGGCCCTGACCTCTTGCTCCAGCCTTCCTATCATCCCCTTCATCTCCCTGTTTTCCCCCTTCAGCTCCCTGATTTCCTCCCTCAGCTGGCCAAGGAGAGAGATCACGGTGCTGATGCCCATGTCTGTTAAGTAACACGAAACATTAGGACTTTTGTTACGCATTGCTTGTCATTTTTGAAAAGTGATTACAGTTGAGGACTCACCACGCAGCAACTCATTGTTCCCCTGTTGGGATGGCAGAGGTGTGGCTGAAATATCAGAGTACAATTTAGTTCACTGCAGGGTGCTTAATTTAAATGTCTGTTCTAAATTGACAATTTTCATGTTGATTGATTTCCTCTTTGACTTACCATGGAAGCGGTGACATGGCTGGGGTGAATCTGAAAAATTGTATGGTCAGTTGATCAGAACACATCTACATAGATGTTTGGTTTTTTTTTTTTTTTTTTTAGTCGTTTATGGCATAAATCAAGGCAATGTATAGTTACCATGGGTTAGTGGCTGACTGTGATGTAGGGGGCCTGGCGGGGTTTCTGACGACGGTAAATCTGAAAAATAGTAAGCAGTCAGTTTCCCTCCCTCAGCTGGCCAAGGAGAGCAATGACTGTGTTGATGGCCATGTCTGTTAAGTAACACCAAACATTAGGAGTTTTATTTCACATTGCTGGTAATTTATGACCAGTGAATACAGTTGTGGACTCACCACGCAGCAACTGATTGTTCACCTGTCGCAACGGCAGAGGTGAAGCTGAAATGTCAGAGTACAATTTTGTTCACATTTAGTTTAATACACATCTACAGTACATAGACATTTTTTGTTTGTTTTTTTTTCAGTCGTTTATGGCATAAATCAAGGCAATGTATAGTTACCATGGGTTAGTGGCTGGCTGTTAAGTACAAGGCCTGGCGGGGTTTCTGACGGCAGTGAATCTGAAAAATAGTAAGCAGTCAGTTGATCAAAACATCTTCACTTACTGGTATTTTAGTTTCTGGCATAAATAAAGGAAATGCATAGTTACCATGAGTTAATGGCTGGCTGTGAAGGAACTGGCTGGCTGGGTGTCTACTGGCTGACTGGGTGTCTAAAGACGGAAATGAAATCATTATTATTTCAGACAAGTTCTAGGTCTTCAGTAGAACAACAACAACAACAAGTGGTACAGATAGTCACCTTCATTAAGGGAGGGGAATTGCCACTCGCTGTCCAGCTGAGTGGCGTCAATAGATGGTGGCCTCCTCCCCTTACGCCTTGGTTGTGCCTCCTCCTCGCTGTCCTCCTCAAAATACCTTTTGTTTGGACTTTAAAATAAACACAGGACCTTACTGCCACAGCTCAAAACACAAACGAAACTGTACTTGAACTTATAACTGCAAGTTGTGATTTAAAAAGAATTTTTACCGTCTTTTCCTGGGCCCCATCTCACCATCAGACTGCAGGTCTGCTGTAAGGCAGCCTTCCTCCAGCGATCGGTTGAGGCAAGACCTGGCTTTGGCAAAGGTGGCTGAAAGGGAAGGCAGTCTTAATGATATTGGCTTAATGCAATATTGAAGTATTGTCATTGGTTTAATGAAGTAGCTATGCAGCTCACCACAGGTTGTCAGCACCCTGATTTTTGGGTGGAATTGCCATCCTTGTCCCGGGGGGATGGAGTTCATGGCGGCCTTCTCAGCTTTTTGGCCACTATAGGGTGGCCAGTAGCATCCCACTTCTCCGTCCACCTCTACCACCCAGCTGAGCGGCACAACTGCTGCACTCTGGTCCTGGAATTCCACCAAGTTCCAAAGCTGTGCCATCTATAATAAAAATAATAATAAAACAAAGCACTCCATGGAAAGGATAGTTAGTGCCTGCCATCCAGCTGGAGTACTCCAACTGTCCAGATTCTAATGTAAAAGTAAATGTGTTCTCTGTGTGTGTGTGTGTGTTTTTTTTTTTTTTCTTTTTCTCCCCATATAGGTTTACGAATGGTGACGAAGAGGGATTGCCACAAAGGTCTCTCCATCTGGGAACAACACACATTTGCCCTGGACAACCTCAAGCCGGTCAACGTTAAGGCAGCTGTCTATGCCAAATACTCTGTAGCAGCCAATGCTTTTGGAGGGGCAAGGATAATGGAAATATGACTCCCTCCTCTTGAATTTCATGTAAACCACAAAGACAGTGTCACAATGTTTGTTTTTCACCATTACGATTTCATTTTTAATCACTAGGCAATCATCGCCCTGCTTTGAAGAAAAACAGAAATCATTGAAATGCACTTTTTTAAATTGCTGGCCGGAACTTAAGTGTTGGGGTAATGGGCCCTCCTGGTGTGGGTGTAACAGCTGTGGTTGTGTAGGTGGTGGTGGAACTAAACGAACTGGCTCCTCTGAAAGGCGTTTGACAACCTGTTGTAAAGGTTGAGATGGCTTGCGTAGCATTTTTTTTAGTTTACCCAAAAAATTCTCGTAAGGAAAGGATGAGATGTCTAGGGAACCATACAGGCGGTACTCATGTGTCAGATGTATTGTTTGATGTACGCTAAACACAATCTCGTCTTTACCATACACCTCTCCAAAATGCTTCACAAAAGCCATTAACAATTTTTCGCAAAAACAAACCATACTTTCAGAAATGTTTGGTGTGAATAGCAAAAACATGGCCACAGAAAACAACATGAAGTTTTCATAGAGATCTTGTGGAAGAATGTCCCTCAGAACTACTGGCCCACTGTAAATCATAAATTGCCGCAGCTCTGCCGCTTTCCACCTATCAATTTCGGCGAGTTCATGGGGTTTTCGTGCAAATTCAGCTGGAGTATAGGGACGAAGCTGTATCAACTTTTCAGAGATGGCTTTAATGGCTCTTGTAGGCTGCCTTGTGGAGTTTTTCCTCCTCAACCAAAAATGTATCAACTTTCTCGTAACGCCTAGGCAACATAAATGCATGTAATCTATTGGGAAGGCAGACACCATTTTCACCAGACCAGTCAGAGGACTTCTGTTGATGTGGTGGTCCTCATCTACCATATTTTCAAACTCCTCGTCTGACCTTAGCCTAACATCAGTGTCTGGATACGTCATTTTTTTCTGCCAAATACCAGTCTGATAGCACTTATCGCATCCGGAGTACCCATTATGGCATTTAATTTGTTTTACAAATGCTCGAGCAGGAGCATCACAAATGAAGGATGAAATGGCCACCCTCAGCTTTCTACCTCCAAATGTTACCCCACTGCAAAGCAGAGCAGATAGGTCTTTAACAAACTGCGTCAGATCATCAAACACATTGGAGGGTTTTCCAGGGCCACAAAAGATGCCAACTAAAAACGGTGTTCTGGTGTAATCGCAATCAATCAGTGCCAAAATAGGCCAAAACTGAAGCTTGGTGCTTTTGAAAATAGGGAGACCATCAATGTTAAATTGAAGTCTTATTGTTTGAATAACATCTGGTAAATGGATGGTGCTTAATTTGGACAAAATTCCCTTTGCCAAGCCAAAATGGTAGTATTCCCCATTACCTACAGTCTGTAATGGTACTGCAGGCTTAGTGCCCAATAAGGTCCGAGCATCCTGGGGCAGTTCAGGGTGGCTTGTTCTCAAAATGGTCAACAGAGCAGTAATGGCAATCAAAGGCACAGAGAATGATGCAGCCCAGTGTTTTAATTTTTGGTGAAGCCCTGACTCTTCAAAAGAGTCACCATCAATATGACTGTCACCCTCTGAAGACATGCTACTGCTGTCAGACTCTGCATCACTGCACCCTCCCAACTCAACAGAATCTCCACCATCCTCATCTAAACCCATTGATGATGCAGGCCTGGGAGACACTGGAGGAGCAAGAGAGACTGGAGGAGCAAGAGAGACTGGAGGAGCATGATTACGCAGAGCTGACTCAAAATCGGACAGAATCTGCCTTTCTAACATTTCAGTAGCCTTCAAAACACGTCTTCTTTTTGACCAATAAGAAGCCATATTCTCTCCCCTAAAGAAATAAATGACTGCAGTACCTTTTGAGGGAATGTCGTGGTAGTGGTCTTCAGGTTCCATTGAGGTAAACATAGGGGGGGACAAAGACAACATTTATGTCATTACATTTGAAATAACCTTACACACACACACACACACACAGGTCAAACAATTGTTTTACAAAAAGTTCTGTTTTAACACCAACAATGTTTTAATGCTTGGATTAATGTTGTAATGGCTGCGACCCATCGGCCTACAGTGTTACAAAACTTAGAGTTTAAATCTAGCATGTAGGCCTAGGTTGCATGTTGTTTTGAGCTGACCTGTTTGTTTGTGTAGCCATGGCGGCCATGAACTTCAAAGATTATCCAGGCTACTTCTGTAGTGACCACTTTGTTTGAGGTACCACGAACGAAATTGCTTATATTCCCTCAACTCATACAAGAAACATGCAGAAACAATGCATCTGCATGTTTATTGTATGAGTTGAGGGAATATAAGCAATTTCGTTCGTGGTACCTCAAACAAAGTGGTCACTACAGAAGTAGCCTGGATAATCTTTGAAGTTCATGGCTGCCATGGTTACACAAACGAACAGGTCAGCTCAAAACAACATGCAACCAAGGCCTACATGCTAGATTTAAACTCTAAGTTTTCACACCAACACAACGTTTTCACTCCAACAAGACAACTACTTCCGACTCGTTTTTCGATCAAATAATGCATCTGCATGTTTGTTTCAAGTGGACGCACGCGCACACACACATTTACGCCATTACATTTGAAATAACCTTACACACACACACAGATCAAACAATTGTTTTATAGAAAGTTCTGTTTTAACACCAACAATGTTTTAATGCCTGGATTCATGTTGTAATGGCTGCGACCCATAGGCCTACAGTGTTACAAAGCCCAGCCCCCACAAGCTAGGTGTAGGCTAGCTACCGGTTATAACCGCGGCCTGTATACTCGATTGAAATGCTTTGTTTTCCAAGACCACAACTATGACCAGTTTTCGGCTAAACAATGCATCTGCATGTTTATTGTATGAATTGAGGGAATATAAGCAAAGTTGGTCGTGGTACCTCAAAGAAAGGTCACTACAAAAGCGTTGGTAGCCTGGATAATGTTTAAAGTTCATGGCCGTGACCCAAACACAAAGCCGCTACACAAAATAACAGGTCGGCTCACAACGACATGCAACCTAGGCCTATGGCGTTCATCTTCTTAAACTGCTTGAAATTGTATTTAAAATTCCCTTTACTAATAGCGACTGAATAATGGTACGTACCAGATGTCCAGGGATGAATGAAAAAGTAGCGTCTATCAGCAGGCCGATCCACAAGAGAGTCGCGTTCCAACTAGTGTTGGGAAGTTAACCTGCAGCCAGTATACAGTAACGCAAATGACATCATGCAGTAAACAACGGTGCATTATGGGATAGCATGGGTCATCCAACGACATCGCAATAGGCCTGCCCTTCTTTTTAAATCATGCCTTGAAATCAACAAACTGTAAAAAAAAAAAAAAAAAAAACTTTCATAGAAGGTCAAATCCATTGCTGAGTTCAGACAGTAGACCTAAATTGGTTTTATTCCTTTTTTCATCATTTACTTATCGTTTACTTGCCATTATCACTTAGCCTATATAGGCCTACTTATTTACTCGTGTCTATGTGTAAGCAGCATGACAGACAGACACTAGTGGCAATTTATAGAGCAATCCTACCAATGTTGAAAACTGGCCGGCAAAAGTGACGATGGTTCAACGTCGTATATTCAACCTTCTCTGACGGTCGACAGATCAACCTTTACCCACGTTGATTCAACGGTGATAAATCGACCCTCTCAGACGGCGGAGAAATCGACGTTTCACGGCGCCGTTTCAATGTTGATTTTCTGACGTACGACGGAAACCGACCATTCTGACCAAAACTCTACGTCGTTTCAACGACCCTCTGCTATCTGGGAAAGGGCCAGAAATTCATTCAGGTACTGTGGCGTGAGATAAAGCACATTTAGTGCTTTATAGTTCAATAGTAGTAGTTTATAATCAGTCTGAAATTTGATTGGGAGCCAATGCAGTGTGGATAAGATAGGGGTGATGTGGTCATATCTTCTAGTTCTAGTAAAGACTCTCACTGGAGCTTGTTTATGCACCCGTTAGAACATTCAGACAGTGAGGCATCACAATAATCCAACCTGGAGTTAACAAAAGCATGAACTAGGTTTAATGCATCATGAAGTGGCATTATATTTCTTACCTGAGCAATATTTCTGAGATGAAAAAAGGCTATAGTGATTAGTGGTGTCAACAATAATCGATTCGGCAATGCGGGGCATGGACGATTCAGCATCGATTCGGCAACATGCCAGATTGATTCAGCGTATTTAAAAAAAAGACTTCCGTGGGCGTTTTCGGAGCAACATCACAGACATGCACAGTCTGTAGCTGCACGCCAGTCGAGAGAGCACTAGCTTAGCAAAATGGCTGAGGCGGAGGAAGAGGACTGCGAGAGACAGGTTAATTATTAACGCTAAAAACACTAAACAGCTGTAATTTGCTTTCTTTTTCATATTTGAAACTCTATAACATTCAATTTTATTTTGTTTAAAACAGGAGTGATACACACAACAGCCAATAAAATGTTGTTCAGTATCTGACTGCTTGTATTGCCCCATGACCAGGGGTGTAGTGGGCGTGGTACGCGGGGATACGCCGTCCACCCACTTCTCCCGAGGTGAGATTAAAAAAAAAACAACTGTCATTCAATGGCCTGAGTTTATACGCTCTACAGTAAGTGACACGTGCCTTTGTGCTCATCATCAATGCCCCCCCCATCGAACGTTACGTAAAACGTAGCGACGCAAAGTAGAATGCATTCTAAACGCAGCCGAGATATTAGAATTATGTAAACGGTTGACTCCGCCATCTGTCGGTTTAATGCTTTATGATCTTTGAAGTTCTAATGCGATTTTTGCTCAGTATAGAGATCTTGCAGTCACGTGACCGGAAAGTACACAACCGCCATCGTGTCGGTCAAAAACACCGCTGAATACTGCTGCACTCGTGTACAGAATGGATCAATTTCAACCGACGGACTACACGGCTCATTTTTCTAATGAACAGATAACTAGATATATGTCTAAAATAAACGATCTACAGATTTGTGACCCTTATGGCTTTCCGGACGGAGTTTTCACGACCGGATTTTGAACTGCCAGCGGAATACCCGGACGTGTATAATTACCTCATTAACTTTCCCTCGCTGTTCAGTGGTGAAGCACTGCGTGCCTATAAATCTCTGGACAGTTATCTTTACAGAAATTCAGGATTTGTCAGCGACTCAGATGTGGCATCTTGTAAACAAGAAAATGATCCTCACTGGATGGGTAAGTGACTTAAGTATTGAGTATAGCACTGACCAGCCGATTATAGAATAAGGTAATTCCAGCTGTAATTCCAAATCGTCCGTATTGTTTACATGGATCTGGTGTTGGAGAGGTAGAGGCTTAGCAGTGGAGGTTTGAGTGGCTGTTTTCTGAGCTTAGTCAACAGGCCGGCTCTGCAGCCTCGCTTTTGCTCCCAGCGCCTCCTTAGCTTTGCTTCCAATAACAATCCACGGAGACCCCGCTGGTCTCGCTATCTTGTCCGGAATGTTTTTTTTTTTCTCGTCCGGAATGTTGTGCATGCGATGGAAATCGCTACAAACCGTCATTTTCTGCTGGAAACCAATGTCCAGTAAGTCCATACGGTTGTAGTGGATATTGAAGTCCGGTACAGACGAACAACACGCAAAAATACACACAAAAAACATAAAAACCGTGCACAGGTAGGGAGAGCTTGTAGCCGCAGCCGTTGTAGTAGAATTGTATATAGTAGGGTTTTCCAGAAGAAAAGGTAGAAGTAAAAGCAGAAGTAGAAGTAGAAGGCGGAATATGGTGTTTGACCGACACGATGGCGTCTGTCACAACCTGGATCGGCTGTGACGTCACATGCAAGATCTCTATAGGCCTATGATTTTGAATAGCCTAATAATAACAGTAGGGTCTCTCTCTCTCTCTCTGTGTGATTTCCGGGCGTTCATGGTAGCAGCACCGAGAGGGCAACAGAACTGATATAATCGCCTGCCTGGTCATCCTTACGCGGATAATTTCACCACATACTGTATTATATATATGATTTGAAATTCATAATCTTTGTGGCCTTCCTGTTTAGTGTTTTGTTGTACAGCCAAAAATGTGAAATGACAATAAATTTAAAGAAATACTCAAGTCTTTAAGAAGGAGTGCATGGTAGGGCTTAACCCAATGGCTGCAGTCATGTATTTTGTATACGCAGGTGCCTCAATCGCGCCAGACTAAATGCTTGATTTATTCGATTGGTGCCTTTTATAATAAATTTCAGCCCATTGCTGGTTTGTATGCGATGTGAGTGAGTGACGTGACTTTTTTTGAACTTCTGGACACATGCTGTAGCTGTTGCCACGGCAGTAAGTAGGCTAGTAAAAATATCGAATTCCGAATGCAGCTCGGCTCAAATGAACATGAATCGAACATGAACAAAGGTGTTTGTGTATCATAATTTCCAATATTTTGGCTTCACGCCTGATAGTCCATGTTAAACCTATGCAAGGTTTATGTTGAGTTCCAGCAGCAGAGTGGTGCTGTCTACAACGATGCATTCGGAAGGAGAAGGCGAATTTGTTCCTCTTTAGCCATTTCGGCATATTTATTGGAGACAAAATAAACCGCGGCTTTTCGCCATAACAGTTGGGCTGTACTCACAAACACGAATGAAAATTGCACACGTAAAAATGTCTGGAAAAAAGTGTCTTCTTGTGTTGTTCAAAGAACGTAACATTTATACAAATCATTCATACCAAACATAGGCGACCAAACAAAGGCTACCACTTCTGACATGATATCAAATCGATGACGTCACGAATCGCGTACCCCCACTTTAAAAATCTCCACTACACCACTGCTCATGACTACTGAAAAATTTGCCTTGCTTTCAGTAAAATTTTAACGCATCACAATGCATCGTAGAATCGAATCGAATCGAATCGTTACCCTCCGAATCGTAATCAAATTGAATCATGAGGGCTGTGCCAATGCACACCCCTAATAGTGATATTATCGGGAAACCTGTCCTGAGCACATTTAAGCAAACACATATTGAAAGGAGGAAATTTAATGTTTTTACATAATTACAATCATTTTAATATATAAACTACACTCGGGTGGCATAGAGGTGCAGTGTCACTGTCGCCTCACAGCAAGCAGGTTCCTGGTTTGAACATACCAGTCAATCGGGGGTCTTTCTGTGTGGAGTTTGCATGTTCTCCTTGTGCCTGCGTGGGTTTCCTCTGCATGCTCCAGTTTCCTCCCACAGTCCAAAGGATGAGGTCAACTGGCTTCTCTATATTGCTCATATGTGTGAATGTGAGTGTGAATGTCTGTCTGTCTCTCTGTGTTAAGCCTGCGATAGACTGGTGACTTGTCCAGGGTGTACCCGGCTTCTCCATCATAGTCAGCTAGGATTGGCTCCAGCTCACTGACGACCCACAATGGAAATGCAGAATAGAAAATGGATGGAGGGAGAGAAAAATATCCTCTAATAATTACAGAATTTAATATTTTAATTATGTGTTTTACTGGTGCCTCAACATTAGGGTCCTCGACCCCACAGAGAATATATTAGAGAGAAAAAAAGCCCAAAGCCTCTTTTTTATTTGATCTTGCATAACAAATATTTTCTGAGGTCTTTCACTGCTGGTCTTTCAAAGATGTCAACAAGCCATTAGGCTTTGGAAGGGAGTGGTGCGTGTGTGTGTGTGATATTTTTGTATTAAATGAACTGATATTCACTTTGAATGCTAATTTGTTTTGTGTCTTACTTTCTCCATGTGTCATATGTGCAGCAGCAGGCAGCTTAATGTTAGAGCTGCTAAGTGGAAGAGAATAGTTAAGGTTTATTTCACAGTTTAGACATCCGTGGACAGTTATGTTGTTTTATCAGAATGGTGTCTCTGAACTTAACTGAGTTACAGTACTAAGCGTAGCCAGAGCAGGGGTTCGGATAATATATATGCAGTATGTATGATAGAAGACCAGGTATACTCTGTCACAGAGGTTTTATTATGAAAAGTTATGTTCTTCATCAAAGAACTGAACATCTCTGGAGGATATGAGCAGGGTTGTGTGGTTCTCAGTACTTTGCCCACAATAAGATAACTGACTGCTCCATCTAGTGTTCACCAAGGAGAAAAACCTTTATATATTCATAAATGTTTACTACACATACTGTACAGTGCAGACATTATGGAAAGACAAAATAGTTATGGGGCGGCACGGTGGTGTAGTGGTTAGCGCTGTCGCCTCACAGCAAGAAGGTCCGGGTTCGAGCCCCGTGGCCGGCGAGGGCCTTTCTGTGTGGAGTTTGCATGTTCTCCCCGTGTCCGCGTGGGTTTCCTCCGGGTGCTCCGGTTTCTCCCACAGTCCAAAGACATGCAGGTTAGGTTAACTGGTGACTCTAAATTGACCGTAGGTGTGAATGTGAGTGTGAATGGTTGTCTGTGTCAGCCCTGTGATGACCTGGCGACTTGTCCAGGGTGTACCCCGCCTTTCACCCGTAGTCAGTTGGGATAGGCTCCAGCTTGCCTGCGACCCTGTAGAAGGATAAAGCAACTACAGATGATGAGATGAGATGAGAAAATAGTTATGAGCTGTCAAAGATTATTTTAATTTAGCAAATTAATATCTGCACAAAAAATACAGTACAAGTCAAAAATTTGGATAAGCCTTCTAATTCAATGTTTTTTCTTTGTTTTAATAAATTAAAGCACACTTTGTCTTCAAGTAATGATGGACTGTCATTTCTCTTTACTTAGTTGAGGGATTCCTGACATGATATGGATTATTACCAGTGTTGAATTGAGCTAGTTACTGTATTTTTATCATTTACGATTTACTGTTTGATCTCAAATGCATTAAGAAGGCAAGAAATTCCACTCATTAACATTTGATGAGGCAAAACATGTTAACTGAAAAGCATTCCAAGTGACTCCTTCATAAAGCTGGTTAAGATAATGCCAATAGTATGTAAAGCATCATCAAGGTAAACAGTGACTACTTTGAAGAATCAAAAATATGAAACATTAAACACTATTTTATTTACCACATAATTCCATATATGTGCCATGTGTTATTTCATAGTTTTTATGTCTTCACTATTGTTCTACAATATAGAAAAGAGTCAAAATACAGAAAAACCTATGAATGAGTCAGTGTATTCAAACTTTTGACTGGTACTGTATATAAAACTCTATAAGGAAAGTTTTTTGAATACAATTGTAAACATCAACAACTAAAATTAAATATTCACATGATATACAGGTACTTTCTGATCTATCTGGGGATTAAAAATGCAAAATTCTCTTTCCATAAATTTGCTTAAATGCTTGACCACTTTTAAAAATTATTCTGAGTCTTTGCTTCATGCTTCATACTGAAGACTGTGCGAAACAAACAATGCATTAATAAATAGGCCAGTTCTATTCATTTGGTGAAAATACAAGTAATTGGTTTGTAGTGTTTATTCTAGCTGATACGCTAATAAGAAGATGTGGAGTGCAGGCCAGTCATTGGTTTCCTCTGTAAAACTTTAATATTTAAAACAAACAAATCAAAGTCCAGGCCATATAAATTAATGTAACAAAACTTTAAATCACACACACTGCAGTGGTAAATTACATGGGTAAACTCCGAAGTGCCAAAGTGTGTAAGGTTTATCCATCCAGTGGCAGTTCTTGCTTGTATGGTGCCCTGAGCCAAATAGTAGAGCAGGAATCATAATCCGGAAACAAGCGAGGGTCAGTCAATCAGCAAACAATGCAACAGAGAGCAAGCAAAAGACAAGGTTGAGGATAAATGTAAACACGGGTCATCTCATCTCATTATCTCTAGCCGCTTTATCCTTCTACAGGGTCGCAGGCAAGCTGGAGCCTATCCCAGCTGACTACGGGCGAAAGGCAGGGTACACCCTGGACAAGTCGCCAGGTCATCACAGGGCTGACACATAGACACAGACAACCATTCACACCTACGGTCAATTTAGAGTCACCAGTTAACCTAACCTGCATGTCTTTGGACTGTGGAGGAAACCCACGTGGACACGGGGAGAACATGCAAACTCCACACAGAAAGGCCCGCGCCGGCCCCGGGGCTCGAACCCAGGACCTTCTTGCTGTGAGGCGACAGTGCTAACCACTACACCACCGTAAACACGGGTCATACACTGGAAATGAGGCAGAAAACAAACAGCTCGGTAAATTTAGACATGGGGGTACTAGACAATACTTTGCGAAGTGGGGAAGTGAGAGCTGAGTATATGTAGGAGAGAGGAGGGTGTACCCCGTCTCTCGCCCATAGTCAGCTGGAATAGGCTCCAGCTTGCCTGCGACCCTATACAGGATAAGTGGCGACAGATGATGGATGGATTAATGGATGATAACGGTGACCCAGTGGGCAGCATTGCTGCATCACAGCTTCAGGGTTCTCAGTTGGATGCTGAGGTCAGATTGCTGTCAATTTGTGTGCAGTTTTACATATTTACTCCGTGTCCGTGTGGGTTTAAAAAACAAAACCTTGCAGTAGGAAGTTTGCTTGGAGAAATTGCCTGAAGGTGTGAATGAGTGTGTGAAAGGGTTTGTGCATGGTGCTCTACGAAGGCCTGACAGTCCATCCAGGGTGAATTCTCACCTCACAGCTGGGAGCCCCAGGACAGGCTTTGTGTTCACGACAACACTGACCAGAATACAGCGGTAACCAAAAAATAAATAAAACTGTTTACTAATAATGGAATATGTGCCAGTAATATAAACTCTTCATAAATTTTGAGAGAGAAAGATTCCCACAAAAGTGCATGTCAATTTCTTAAAATCATCAGCAGAACAACCAACAATACAACAAAACTGTGTGAAAGTTTTTGTACAGTGCAGTTGGATTTCCTGTCACTGTGGGCCGCAGAGCACAGTAGTATAGTGCAGAGTCTGATACAGCAGCAGAGGAGATGCGCAGATACACTTCTTTCTTCTTTTCATCAACTTTAGCAGACATTCTTGGGGGATAGTTAGAACTTAGATCTCCACTTTGGGAAATATAAAGAAGGAACACAGGTTTAGATTTTGGATATTGTCTGTACCAGTGCAAGTAGTTTCTTGTATCAGTTGAGTCATAGCTGCAGGACAGAGTAACATTACTGCCTTCATCTCTCACTGTCTGAGTGAAAAGTGGCTTTATTGATGCTGCCATGGAGTCACCTGTCATAGAGAAGAGAACATAATGTGTTTAACCTTTACACCATCAAACCAGAACTACATGTCAGACCCACATTCTGATTTTTCTCACCACCACACAGACTAATTAATCACTCATTCTCCCATTAATATTTCTGAAATAACAAAAAAAAAAAAATGTATAACTCACCTAATGAAAGCCACAGACCCATGAATATAACAGTGAACATGATGAACGGTCTCAGCTGAATGAAACTATTATTTGTGTCTCCAATATTGTTAACATCATGCAGGTTGATGAAGCTCCGCCCCACAGCATCACATGACAGACAGAATGAAACAGGCTGATTTTGGGGGTGTGCCTTTCAATTTAAATATGTAAATATATCCACTGTGATTGGCTAACAGAACCCCTTTGTGTGCAGATGGCAGAGTTGGATATTAGCCAATCAGAGTGAAGCTATTTACATATTTTGAGAGTTCAAGCTGCAGCTGCATAATCAGCCTGGAGTTTTTACATCCCATGATAAAACAGCATGAGGCAAAAGAACCAAGGTGCTTTTTCAATCAAAACAATATCACAAACTTTACAAAAGCACCTCAGAGAATAATATAAATTAATTGAAAAGTGTATGGCATGTCCCTTTGAGCACTCTCAATCAATTTATAATAATAATAATCAGCATGGTCTTGGAACATATGAGACACTGGTTTTGAACTTCCTGTGTGAAGAATAAACATGTCAGGGTCTGTCCATTCTTCATCAAAAGCTCTGCTTTTTTTTTTGTCCATGTTTCTCTTTTTAGAGCACCATGTGAAATTACTTTCCTCTGTTTCTCTGACTGTCTCTTGTCTTTCCCCTGTGTGTGTGTGTGTTTCACTGACTCGAGTCCTTGACTTGAGGACTACACAGATTTCATTGGCCAAAGAAACACACAGCATAATTATTTTTATATCCTTATCAGAAATTGCTATGAATCAGTCATGATAAATCATTTAGTATCACAAGTTATTATTACTATTATGAGAATGTGATAGATTTACTGACTCTGTAATCACAAAGCCTGTTATTTCACTGAGGTGAGGAACAAACCAGCTGCTGCTCTTGGTAATAATATTAAAGATGCCAGTAAGTCATTAGGCCTTAAGGGAGGTGATGCATTTTGTGTGTGAAGTTTGCTGGATCGAGTGAAGGTTGCAGAGAGAGAGAGAGAGAAACTGGGTGTTTTATTTCCTTTATGTTTCTTATTTCTTCTCTGTAGCCTCGTGTTCTGCCTGGCCTACCTGTCCTCTTTCTATTTTTATTTATTTTTTTTATTAATTTGCCTCTAAAAAATAAATCTCATGATTGCTCATTGTCATTTAAACATGAAACTCTGTAAGCACAATAAAGTATTTACATTATCCAATCACAAACACCTCCATTACAAGTGAACCTGTCCAGAGCCCATTTTATTCACTGCAGCTGTAATGTGCTTGTCCATGCTGGAGACAAATATATTACAGGTCACACATTATTAAGAAACTGTATTTATAGCCCGACTGCAATTTCAGTTTTCTTCATTAATTCAGAGAAACAAGTCATTTTGTTGATGATAAGTTGACAATTATACTATTCAGCTCAATCGAATAATCAGATTTGATGCTGAAGCTCCAAAGATTCAACTGCAATAAGATCTCGCATTTGGACAAACTGTTTTTTTGTATAGTACTATAAGTACTATAAAAGTAGTATTCATAATCAAAGAAGTTGAACTCTTTGGAGATGTGATCAGGGCCCTCGTGCTTGGCCCACAGTAAGATAACTGACGGTGCCATCTTGTGGAGAAAAGTGAAAGACTTTAACACACCAAGGTTGTTTTGTTTTCTTAAAATGAACCTTGTCCCAGTTTACCCTGAAAACAAAAGTGTTGCTGGGAAAAAGAAGCCTTTTTTTTTTTAATTCACAAATCATTACAGCAAAGAACTGAACTTGAAAAAACTCATGAGCTTGCACAGATCCTCAGCTCCATCACTCAGGTTCAGTATTGGTCTCAACCACAAACCCTGTGGACCTTTCTGTAAAACCTTCTGTCTGCTGTAACTGAGTAAGCTAGAAAGTCTTCATGTGTCCACAAAACCAGGAAATCTTTATGATTTCGACAGTGAAAATTGGTCCATGCAGACAGAAGAAGTTGTATTTGAAAGCTTTGGCATTTGTATGAAAGTCTATCAAAATCAAATTTCTATATTTTGTTTTAATTTTAATAATATATTTACATGTTTACACAGACAACTACTTTACACTTAAAGTGTGTAATTCAAAATGTGCCATTAATCCAATCACCCAAAAAAAATGTGTAAACCACCATGAGATAAAAGTGACGCATTTGAGATCAGTTACTGACTGACCTGAGAGTTATATTCACTATAGATCATCCCTGAAGCCTTTAGCAACCTGAGACCTTTAACTGTGAAATGCTGCCCTCTCATAAGATAATCTGCTTTGGAAATCCTGAGTAATGTGTATTCGTTTTTCCACAAAAAGGATATAATTCATAAGTATTGAAAATGTGTCTAATCTAGTAGCCTGCTGAATGCGTGTACATGCACTGAATATGGCAATAATTCAACTGGGCATTTATATGCACAGCAATACCATGATTAGAATAAAAACAAACAAACAAACAAACAAACAAAATGGATCAGTGAAGTAGAGCAGCGGCTACAATTATCGACATCTTAATGATCTTTTGGCCGTTGCAAAAGTAGAAAAGACTTTCAATACGTAAATTGTGCATGAATCGTTACTCAAACTTCCACTGGAAAAAAAAAGAGTTGATTCCCGATTACTTAGCGTATCAGATCAAGTGACACCGTTCCACAAGTATTGACACCTTTGTCCACAGTTATCGACACTGTTCCACAATTATCAACACCCAGATGATTATTTATTTAAAAAAATAATCAGTATGTGGCATTAAGTTAACAAAACACTAAACATAGTTCTTATTTAAAATTTGTTTTAGATTGACATATTTTGTACAAATTTATTTTATATAAATATATGGACATCGGTGCTTACATAAATGAGGAAGTAATTGTAATGTTTGTAAACAAATGAACTGATAATGTTTAACCTGTCAGAAAATCTTAATAATAATAATAATAATAATAATAATAATAATAATAATCCAAAAATTTGGGAAAGGGAAAACCAAAGACTGGGAAAGTTGTGTAATGTTTAAAAAAATAATAACAATAATTAAAAAACTAATAAGGTTAATTGCCAACAGGTCAGTAACATGATTGGGTATAAAAAGAGAATCCCAGGGAGGCTGAGTCTCTCAGAAGTAAAGATGGGGAGGGGTTCACCACTCTGTGGAAGACTGTGTGGGCAAATAGTGCAACAATTTAAGAATAACTTTCCTCAAAGTTAAATTGCAAAGAATTTGGGATCACATCCTCTATAGTACATAATATCATTAAAAGATTCAGAGAACCTGAATAAATCTTTGTCCGTAAGGGATGAACGTGCGCACGTCGTATGGTCAAAGCCATCAAAAATCAGGCCAATGCATTACCATATTGTCTTAAGTCTGGGGCTGCGCTCTGCTATAAATGAATAAAAGTTGATTGGAATAAATCATGGGGTAAACTGGGCGACAAAGTAAACTAAAATGAAGTTAAAACAGGATGCAGCAGTAACACCTGACACACTCCCTCTTTATTTTCGGTTATTCAGCTGCATCTGTTACCACAAATGTTGTTTGTATCTGTGGTTAACTGATAAGTTGGTAAAGGAAGTATCTTTGATAAAAACCTTTTAACTTCACATGTACTGTTCTTAGGTTTTTGTACAGCCTCTCATTGACTCTGTATTACTGTGCTGCTCCTACTCTCAGTGCGCAGTGATAGAGTGCAGAATCTGAGATCTGTAGATCTTTAATAGTAAGTTCAGTCGAGTCTGAGGATGTTTTTGCCTTGAATCGTGAGCCAGAAGGGTTGCGCCCAGCAGAACTTTCTGACTTTGCGCCTTTAAGCAGTAAAAACTGTGGTGCACTGTTAGGATATTGTTTGTACCAGTAAAGCCAAATGTAATCGCTGCTTGACTGATATGAACATTTCAGAGTAACAGTGTCTGTTTCTTTCCCCACAATGTTGGTATCTTTGTCCATCGGCCCAATGTTATCTGCAAAACTGCCTGTTTGCAAAGAAGAATATAAAGAAATAGATTTGTGAAATATTTCTGTAAACAAAATACTGACTTACAAAAATAAGAAGTTAATATATTAATACACACATGAGCATTAGTTAATACAGTGAATGAACTGATGGTTAATTACCTGTTGCTACAGTGAGAATCAGTGGGATGTATCTCACTGTGTACAGTAAGTTGTATAGTTGAGCCATTTCTGAACACAGCTCTGTGAGGATTCTGTATAATAGTGCTGTATGTGCTGAAGCTGAGGTTGAAACAAGGTTTACACATGAGGGAACATGTGTCTCTAGAAGGCCACACCCAGGAAGTGCAGCTGTTGTAGCAGAAGGTTACACAGATCATCACTTCACAGCATCAGTGACAGTGAACTGAGTCACCAGTACAACACAGAACAAGTCCTGCTGCTGATCAACCCAAAGCATCTGATTTTTTCCCATCGCAATTGTAATTCATGATGATTTTATCAGTGAAATTGATGGATGATCATGATTTGACTCTTAAACAGCATTATTTAAAAAAAAAAAAACAGCGCACATACAGAACTGAATATCTCCGCCTCCATACATCCCTTTATCTTTACTAAGTGCACAGTGGATCTGGAACCTTTTCCTGAACACACTGAGCGAGTCGCAGGAATTATCTTCATTTTATTTCAGAGTTTTTGGAGCTTCACAAAAGAAGACTTTTTTTGTCGCAACTTGAGGCACAAGCACCTCTGCCAGTTTCTCTGAAATAACATTTTTCTGAACAGGACTTAAACAAGGTGTGGAAAAAGGTTTACACACAGTGGGTTAGTAAAATGTATATATTTTTTAAACAAAACAAAATATCTTTGGCAGTTCATCAGTAGATATCGCCGATGTGGAATAAACACTGATAAACAAGATTTCAGCAGATAATTATTGTACAACAATCCTAAAATACCCTAATGACACCCTGAATATGCTGCTGGTGTGAAATTATTTTTCTTGTACATTGCACGTACGTCAAGTTAATTATTAAATAAATATATGCAAAATATTCTGACTATATTTCAATGTGTTATGGAATTATGTATGGATATTGTAATGTCACATTGATATCACCACATTTTAATCAAATTTAACTCCATCAGGCAAGTGATTATCTCATTTAGTGTCTAATTTCTGCACCTGTAACAGTGTGTGTGTGTGTGTGTGTGTGTGTTTATATATGAGAGACCATTGCCAACTTGGCATTGTGAATAACAGTTAAAATAATCATAACTCCGTGAATCCACTCTGAAGCTCCACTTCTCTGACCCGCAGGTCTAGTTTTGCCTAGGAAAAACATTTTACTGAACTACAACCCCGATTCCAAAAAAGTTGGGACAAAGTACAAATTGTAAATAAAAACAGAATGCAGTAATTTACAAATCTCAAAAACTGATATTGTATTCACAATAGAACATAGACAACATATCAAATGTCGAAAGTGAGACATTTTGAAATTTCATGCCAAATATTCGCTCATTTGAAATTTCATGACAGCAACACATCTCAAAAAAGTTGGGACAGGGGCAATAAGAGGCTGGAAAAGTTAAAGGTACAAAAAAGGAACAGCTGGAGGACCAAATTGCAACTCATTAGGTCAATTGGCAATAGGCCATTAACATGACTGGGTATAAAAAGAGCATCTTGGCGTGGCAGCGGCTCTCAGAAGTAAAGATGGGAAGAGGATCACCAATCCCCCTAATTCTGCGCCGACAAATAGTGGAGCAATATCAGAAAGGAGTTTGACAGTGTAAAATTGCAAAGAGTTTGAACATATCATCATCTACAGTGCATAATATCATCAAAAGATTCAGAGAATCTGGAAGAATCTCTGTGCGTAAGGGTCAAGGCCGGAAAACCATACTGGGTGCCCGTGATCTTCAGGCCCTTAGACGGCACTGCATCACATACAGGCATGCTTCTGTATTGGAAATCACAAAACAGGCTCAGGAATATTTCCAGAGAACATTATCTGTGAACACAATTCACCGTGCCATCCGCCGTTGCCAGCTAAAACTCTATAGTTCAGAAAAGAAGCCATATCTAAACATGATCCAGAAGCGCAGACGTCTTCTCTGGACCAAGGGTCATTTAAAATGGACTGTAGCAAAGTGGAAAACTGTTCTGTGGTCAGACAAATCAAAATTTGAAGTTCTTTATGGAAATCAGGGACGCTGTGTCATTTGGACTAAAGAGGAGAAGGACGACCCAAGTTGTTACAGCGCTCAGTTCAGAAGTCTGCATCTCTGATGGTATGGGGTTGCATTAGTATGTGTGGCATGGGCAGCTTACACATCTGGAAAGACACCATCAATGCTGAAAGGTATATCCAGGTTCTAGAGCAACATATGCTCCCGTCCAGATGACGTCTCTTTCAGGGAAGACCTTGCATTTTCCAACATGACAATGCCAAACCACATACTGCATCAATTACAGCATCATGGCTGCGTAGAAGAAGAGTCTGGGTACTGAACTGGCCAGCCTGCAGTCCAGATCTTTCACCCATAGAAAACATTTGGCGCATCATAAAATGGAAGATACGACGAAAAAGACCTAAGACAGTTGAGCAACTAGAATCCTATATTAGACAAGAATGGGTTAACATTCCTATCCCTAAACTTGAGCAACTTGTGTCCTCAGTCCCCAGACGTTTACAGACTGTTGTAAAGAGAAAAGGGGATGTCTCACAGTGGGAAACATGGCCTTGTCCCAACTTTTTTGAGATGTGGTGTTGTCATGAAATTTAAAAATCACCTAATTTTTGTCTTTAAATGATACATTTTCTCAGTTTAAACATTTGATATGTCATCTATGTTCTATTCTGAATAAAATATGGAATTTTGAAACTTCCACATCATTGCATTCTGTTTTTATTTACAATTTGTACTTTCATCTCATCTCATTATCTCTAGCCACATTATCCTTCTACAGGGTCGCAGGCAAGCTAGAGCCTATCCCAGCTGACTACGGGCGAAAGGTGGGGTACACCCTGGACAAATCGCCAGGTCATCACAGGGCTGACACATAGACACAGACAACCATTCACACCTACGGTCAATTTAGAGTCACCAGTTAACCTAACCTGCATGTCTTCGGACTGTGGGGGAAACCGGAGCACCCGGAGGAAACCCATGCGGAAACGGGGAGAACATGCAGACTCCGCAAAGAAAGGCCCTCGCCGGCCACGGGGCTCGAACCTGGACCTTCTTGCTGTGAAGCGACAGCGCTAACCACCGTGCCACCCCCAATTTGTACTTTGTCCCAACCTTTTTGGAATCAGGGTTGTATTTAACTTATTGGTTCATAATTTTGTGTGAACATTTGCTCATTTAAAGGTCCCATGGCATGAAATTTTCACTTTCTCTGGTTTTTTAACGTTAAAATGAGTTCCTCTGACCTTCTTAAGTCACCCCAGTGGCTAGAAATTTCATAATGTGTAAACCAAACTATGCCCAACATTTGAGAATGGCGCGTCAAAACTGCGCGTTGATAAGCTCTTCCCTTTACTACGTCAGCAAGGGAGATGATCCCCACGCCCCCCCCTCTGGATTCCCACCCACTGTATGGATTGCCCCACCCAGTTGTAGTGAGGAGACCATAGAGGACACAACAACATGGCATCACCTAAGCAAGCGAAACATGGAAATTGCACTGTACATGGATGTGGCAACACAGAAAAGAGTCTGTTTTTACTGCTGACAGGAGAGCCCCTGAAGACGCAGTGGCTTAATTTTATTTACTTCAATAATACGCCGTCGAGTCTACCTAAGACGGTGTATGTTTGTCGGAAGCATTTTCCTGAGGAATGTTTCCACAACTTGGGACAGTACAGGGCAGGTTTTGCACATCAACTGTCACTGAAGCCTGGGTCCGTACCAAGCATCCCTGCTGCATCAGCAACAAACACCGAACAAGTAAGTGTATGACTGGTTGTTTTGCCGTGTTTTAAAATCGGTGCGTTAGCCTAGCAATGGCTACATTAGCTGTGCAGCTAACCGCTTCCTGCAGTTAGCCAGGTAATCTGCACTACAAAACTAAAGAGCATGCAGCATGCTCTGTTAAACTGAGTTTAGTCTGGAAATTGACTGTAACTTATGAGCTTATGTTTGACTATTGCTCCGCAATGCATGTCTTCTGTTGGATAAGCGATATGTTGCCGTAGTTGCTGTTTCTATCCTCTTTGGTTATGGAGTGCGTGTTCAAGCCTAGGGTATTATACGTTTGTAAACTACCACTCCGAACACTCTCACTCTCTGTTCTCTGTGTCACATTGAGTTTACAAAAGGAGTCAGAGGGAGAACGGGGTTTTGTCTTAGCAGCGTGGCTACAGGTGCTGATAGCAGCGAGTATGTGTGTGCGCAGCTTGGTCAAGCCCCTCCCCCTCCCCCATGGCCCGCCCCCCACCCTCTACCCTTCCCCGCCTCCTGCTTCTCATTAGCAAAACGACGCACTGGGAAAAGCGCTGAAATGGGGCTTTCTCCCAGGAGGCTATATTTACGTGCCGAGGGTTCATTTCGAGAAAGGCTGCGAATATAACATCCGGAAGCCTCCATGAGCCTGTTTAAAGCATTAACAAACCACCATGCCATTGGACCTTTAATAAAAAAAAAAACATGCTTGGAATAAAAAAACAAGTTATTGTCCAAAATGTAAAAAAGTTTCAATGATTCATTCCCACATTATATATGTAATGCTTAATGACAACACAATATATTAACATATTTTGACACTTTATATTTCATTGGTTTTTGATTAAAAACAAATACCATGTGAACTCATCGACTGGATTTAGCAACTACTATAATGCCTTTAGCAACTACAGTACAAATACCTTTAGCAGTTACTAATGCTTATTGCGAGGATGCGCATTGCAAAGTCACTCTGAGCAAAGTTGCACTTAAGATTCCTTCTTACGAGTGAGTTCAGGAAAACCACGTACAGAGACAATGTTCGTTGCTTAAGAACATCTTTAAATTTGCTCTTGAACTCTAAAGTGCAACGTTATCAGGAAACCCACCCCAGATGACTAGATAAGTCTATGTTATTGTTTTTAGCAACATAATTGTCATCTTTGTTCTCTTGTACCATAGCAACAAAGTGCACCGAATTAACAAATTAATGGATAATTAACATCCAAACATGAACAGGAAAGGAGAATCTTTACCAGTTTCTTCTCTCAGTTAGTGTTGCTGTTGCTCTGCCCCTCCTCTCTCTCTCAGCTCTCTTTTTCTTACATCCACCAACAAAAAAGAATGAAGACATTTCTGCAGAATCTGCAGCCGAACAAATGCTTGCTGATGCAAATATGTTGCCAGTAAAGCTGTGCTCACTCAAAAAAGACTGAACCATCCCTAATCACAGAATTATTATTTAAATTAAATAAATGAAACAATGTCCTTACTTATACTTCATCGAATAGCATATAGTCAAATCTGATTAAAAAACAAAAGAAAGCAAATGCCACAGTTTTCTTCTTCATCCATTTTATCTGCTGTATTTACATGATCGTATGAGAAAGTCTTGATGGAGTGTTTTGAAAAGGCCTTTGCCTGAGCTTGATTTGCAGTAAAGTCATACATACAGGGACACGCCCTGCGAATTACATACATTTAAATCAAAACATTCCTGCCAGGTTTTTAGTTTTGGCTCGATTAATTTCTTTCAGTATTTTATTCATATGAAATAAGGAAGGTTTATTTCTTCAGGATGGAAACTTGGCTCAGTAATCTTCATAAATAAAGCTTTATTTAAATAGTTTGGCAACGTAATCTGACTTACTTTGTGTGTATACAACATATACAACAACAAAAATGAGTCCACACAGCTACCAACAACATGCAGGTAACATCGCATGACCACATGATTAATGGTTTCTGTATTCACATGATTCTAATAACTATAAACACTTCCATGACTTTTTATATATACACATACATGAATTCCTTCACCATAATAAGTGCTTTATTCTGATCAGGGTCACAGTGGATCTGGAGCCAGTTATGGGAACACTGGGTGAGAGTCAGGCATATACCAAATACCTACATCATACAATAGTTTCAGGAAGAAAAAGGGAAGGATTGTAAGGTAACACTATTCTTTCTTCCACCAGAAATGTGGTTTGAATACATTTTATTTAAATTCAATTTTGTGTTTTTTGTTGGGAATTCTGAAAAGAAGTTTCAGAAGCCAGCTTCACTGAAATACATTTCTCCATGCTCTCTCTCTCTCTCTCTCATCTACACCTGCTTGAACTCAAAACTCCACTTCCCAGAATTCACAGCAGCTTTCAAATATGGCCACAACAGACTCCAACACCCACCCTGCACATCACTGCTCACAGTCTCCTGAGTGCTCATCATTTGCACTTGTTCACAATCACCACAGCTCACTGTTTATGGACTTCAACTCTCTCAGTTCACTGTGAAGTGTATGCTCAGTTCTTTGTGTCTGATTTTAAGCCTTTTGTTATTGTTCTGCTGATTCTGGTTTTGACTTTGTTTGGACTTTGCTTTTTGACGTTGCCTCTGATGTTCTGTTTGTGCCTCTCTTGACCTTTCCCTGTTTTTTGATACTGCCTTTTGCATCACAGTTTGGATCTGATTAACAGTGTGCGCTTTATAAACACTGTTCTGCTTTTACATCTGTCTGTTGCACATCAATCTCAATCTCTCTCTCTCTCTCGCTAATTTCACTGTTATACTGGAAAAAGGCATTGAACATTTTCATAGAAGAGAAAAATAAATAAGTTTTAGCTTCTTTTACTTCCTCGATCTAGGATATTCCAGCATGCTGAAACAAGCTTTCATTATTGTGCACCAAACTCAATAGCTGTTTAACAGGAAATGTGATGGTCTTTTTTTAACAAATCTCTTCTAGTAAATAACTGAAAAAAAACCCTTCAATATTATAATATACCATTGGTAAGAATGATGTTTAGGTCTAATTTAGAAATAAACTTCAGCAGATTAATACACAAATGATGGTTTATCTACAAAAGTAAACTGACATCATAGACTGAGGGTTGAGCCTGCAGAGGTAAACATGTACAGAGCTCCATCTTGTGAGAAAAGCACGGCTCTGCTCCAGTCATGTGTAGTGCTTTTTGTACAGTGTAGTTGGGTTTCCTGTCACTGTGGGCCCCAGAGCGCAGTAGTACAGTGCAGAGTCTGTCACTGCAGCAGAGGAGATGAGCAGATCCACTTTCTTATTCGTTTTATTAAGTTTGATGGACACTCGTGGATGAGGTGGTTGAGCCTTTCTGACCTGTCCACCGTTTTCAACAATCAACAGCAGAAACTCTGGTCTTGATCCAGGTTTTTGTTGGTACCAGTGGAGACTGTTAACTACTCCAGTATATGTGCAGGACAGTGTGATGTTGCTGCCTTCGGTTCCAGATGTAGTGGTTTGTTCTGGTTTAATGCTGTTGTCAGCAGCTTCTGCTAGAAATACATTAACATAATATCATGACCATTTATTATTAATAAACTGTGATTAAAAACATTGTTCTTTTTTTGTTAAATAATTAAACATTTAATGTATCATGTATCTGACTTACCAATGTCAGCATGAGTGAGGAAAAGCAAGAAGAGTAACATTGTTATGAGTGTTTAGTTCAGACCTCTAGTTTTAGAAATAAATGCCAGTGTTGTGTATTTGAGATTGTCTCTGATGTCGCCACATGTAGCTCCACCCACATGATGTCATCACATGTAGCTCCATATTTATTCATATTCACCATGACTCTGCTTCAGCTTAGAATACACAAGACTTTATTTGCATGTCTGTGACTTTAATCAATTGACGTTATGTTGCTATAAACTACAGCACAAATATTACAACTTTGAAAAATCCCCAACTTTGCCATGAGACATTCTATAATCAGATACAAATTGGCTGTGGGATTGGTTCTGGACTAACGGCCTTGAGGAACCGCTCTAGAGCATCGGCCTCAGATGGACTAGCCCTGTCTCAAAAATTTGTATGAGGGATCTCCTTCTCTAGGGACTCATAAATGAACCAGAGCATGACCAGAAAATCATGTGAGCTCCGAAGACACGGGTGATCTAATCACGAGGGACTCGGCCCATCGGTGTGCTCATCCAGTCAGCCAGGAAATCATGCATGTTACCCAGACAGGTTCTGGAGGCTTGGGTTCTTCAAGGTCTGCATAACAGGTGCCACACTGTACAGAGCATTTTTTAACATAGTTACTGGGAGACCAAATGGTCTCCCAGTGGCCAGATTTGGTCTCCTAGTCAATGCCAAACCAGCTTCACTGGAAGACCAACTTTTAAACCAAGTTATGTCATCATTTGGTTCAATCAGTTGCAATTAATTAACCAAGTACCATGTAAGTATACATTTAACAAGGAAAACGAAGATCTATGTTATAAGATATACACACAAGATCATGTTGGTTAAGAAAAACAAAACTAAAATTTGGTTACTGAGATGGCTGATGTCAGAATCCCATGTCATTACTGTGTAACTTTGTCATAACATTTGTGCTTGGTAATTGCTCTTGATAGCTGTGTAGCCACTGTAGTGTGTTTGTATGGTGATTGGTGAACCACTTTGCATCACAGAATATGCCGCAGCGGTGCAGCCGTATGGACTCTGGGGCTTGTGATTGTATTGCCCAGACCAGTTGGTCTCCTAGTGGAAAATCTTTAAAAAAATGCTCTGACACTGTATGCTGAAGCCACAAGGGAGATACTCTCCATCGTAGGGTGTTGAGTGTATACGCCGGTACACTGCCAGAAAAACAAAGCTAGAGGCTGAGATACAAAATTCCAGAAGTGGTGTGGCATGTGTACTGGAACCCTTCTGCTGCATTCATAGTTTGATGAAGTATTCTGTCAGGGAGCTGTGGGAGATGGATGCAAGCGCAGAAGTATTTATTAAAAAAACAGTGACAATCAGGGAAACACACAAACAATCCAAAGCAACAGGCAAATCTCAAGAATGGGAAACAAGCAAAAGGTCAGGTGAGGTATGGACAGACTATCACAGGCAAAGAGAACAATGGCAACTAGGAACAGGCACAGGAATCAGAAAACCAGGAAATCTAGCACAGGGAAATAAGGCTCAGTAATGTGTACTGTGTGTGAGAGTCTGCTTGGTGCGCACACAGGCCGGCGCGCATCCCAGTCCTTCTGGTGCGCCAAAGCATACAGGACTGACAGTGATGCATTACATAAAGACCAAAAGAGGCATGAACTGTCAAAAGCATTTTAATTTTGCAAATATATAGTTTTCACACACTTGCACACTCAGTCAAACTGAGGGTTAATCTAAAAATCACTTCTCCATCCACTAGGACCAGCTTTAAACCAGTCTATTATTGATAATAGCCCCTCTCACTCACCATTAATGAAACAATGTGTTCAAAGCTTGATATTCACGGTGTAAGGAAATCACACTTCAGCCCAAGATGCAACTTTCACTCTACTTTCACAGTCAGCATTACAACCCCAAATCAGAAAAAATGGGGACAGTATGGAAAGTGAAAAGTTTTGTTTTTTTTTTTAATTTACTTTGCCTTGTATTTCATTGTAGACAGTATGAACCCAAGATCATGTTTTGTCTGGTCAACTTCATTTCATTTATTAATATACATAAAATAAGAAAATAACTTTTGCTTCTGAATTAAGGTTTATTAAACCCCTTACTGCTCAGCCCAAACACAAAGTTAATCATTAAATATGAAAAATTAAACTTTCCTCTACTCAAGGTCTCATCAGAAGAGAAAGAACAGTAAAGAAAGTTACAGACAAGTTCACTGTTTGACACAGCAGGTGTTTTATCAAAGAAACTGAATTAATAAATCCTCATCTCTCATGAAAATTTAGTCACACGTGGACAGTTGTTTTATCAGAATGGTGTCTCTGAACTTAACTGAGCTACTAAGAGTAACCAGAGCAGGGGTTCGGATAATATATATGCAGTGTGTATGATAGACCAGGTATACTCTGTCACAGAGGTTTTATTGTGAAAAGTCGTGTTCATCAAAGAACTGAACATCTCTGGAGGATGTGAGCAGGGTTGTGTGGTTCTCAGTACTTTGCCCACAATAAGATAACTGGCTGCTCCATCTAGTGTTCACCAAGGAGAAAAACCTTTATACATTCATAAGTGTTTACTACAGTGCATACATTACAGAAAGACAATAGTTATGGGCTGTCAAAGATTTTAATTTTGAAAATTAATATATTGCACAAAAAACAAGTCAAATTTTTGGACACCTAATTCGAAAGGTTTATTTTTCATGACACTTCATGTCAAAGTCATGATGGACTGTCGTTTCTCTTTACTTAGGTGAGCGGTTCCTGACATAATATGGATTACTACCAGTGTCAAATAGAGCTACTTACTGTATTTATTTACTATTTGATATCAAATGCATTAAGAAAGGAATTCCACTAATTAACTTTTGACGAGGCAACACCTGTTAACTGACTACCTCATGAAGCTGGTTAAGATAATACCAATAGTGTGCAAAGCATCATCATGTGCCATGTGTTATTTCATAGTTTTGATGTCTTCAGTATTGTTCTACAATGTAGAAAAGTCAAAATATTCTGATTCCCACAATATACTGTCAGGGTTTTGGTTGAGATGGGGATTGATCATAACCTCAAGGCCACCCCCGGAAGGAGACAGGGAATCAGGACAGAGATGCAGAGAATTAGCGTTTTCAAAAAGGAAGTCTTTACTGAGAGCACCAGATCGAAAATCAAAATAAATCTTTAACATGTATACTCCAGTTCCAATAAGGCAAAAAGATCAGTCATTAAAATGCACAAAAAAAATACAGAACCAAAAATGGCAAGACAGTACTTGGCACAAAAGTTCAAAGCTCGAAAATCATTTATAAAGATCAAGTCTCAGGTTACAAAATCCAACAGGGGGAAAAAAAAAAAGGCTTCTAAGTGTCCAAAAAATAAGTCAGAGTTCAAGGTTTATATCCAATCGAGAAAGTCCAAAGCAAAACAATCCTCTTCTTAGCAAAAACAGAGGCAGTGGTCAAAAAGGCAATTGAGAACAGTGGAGCAAATAGCTATCGTTTAAAAAAAAAAGTACTCACATGTTGCCTCACAGGCGAACTCAGCAGAGCGAAAAGAAAACAGACTCATATAAATAGGCCAACCAATCAACTACTTGCCATCAATGATACCATTGACCAATAGCATGAAGACAAGTGTAACCCAATGAAAACAAGGGTAAAAGAAAATAATGCTGACTGGTGACATCTAGTGGCCAGGTAGATGAACAGCAGGCTAAAATGTCCACAGAACCTGACATATACAGTTTCAGTATTATATATGTGGGTTTAATACACTCAGATAATGACATGCCCTTCCTCAGGACAATCCAACAGTGTAATTACTCCAGTCAGAACAGAGAGACTCATGGGTCCACAGTCATTGTGGAATTCTGGTATGAGGATTGAGCCAAGCCTTGTCTTTAGTGCACTGGCTATTGAGGAATATGGAATTGTACCATGAGGGTACAAAGATTTCTTTATTATAAAAAAAATGACATAACAGCACACTACCACACATTTTAAGCAGGCAATTTGTAAAAATCTGATAATTTGATGATTATTTGTTTTACTGGCAGTACTGTGACACATGTGCAGTTTTACATGTTCACCCCACATGGGTTCTTCAGTTTCTTCCCACCTCCAAAAAAACAAGACTGTAGGAAATTTGCTGGGATAAAATGCCCCTAGGTGTGAATAAGGACTCACATCCCATTCAAGGTTTATTCCCACTTCACACCCAAGGGATTCCAGTACAGGCTCCATAATCACCACGACCCTGACCAGTGTGTAATGGTTACCAAAGAATGAATTCTGTCTCCTAATAATGTAACATATGGCAGCAATATAATCCCTTTATAAATATTCAGAGAGAAAGAGAGATTCCTGCCAAAAAGTTCTCAAAATCATCAGCAGAACTGCCTACAATATAAACAAAGCTGTGTGAAAGTTTTTGTACAGTGCAGTTGGATTTCCTGTCACTGTGGGCTGCAGAGCGCAGTAGTATAGTGCAGAGTCTGATACAGCAGCAGAGGAGATGAGCAGATCCACTTGGTTATTTCCTTCATCTTTAGCAGACATTCTTTGGGGGTTGTTGGAACTTAGACCTCCACTTTGAAGAACATAAAGAAGGAACTCAGGTTTAGATTTTGGATATTGTCTGTACCACTGCAGGGTGTTTTGTGTAAAACTTGTATCGTATTTGCAGGACAGAGTGACATCACCACCTTCATGAACAACTTCATGAGTGAAAAGTGTCTCTATTGACTCTGCCATGGAGTCACCTGTCATAGAAAGGAGAATATAATGCTTTTAACCTTTACACAATCAAGCCAGAACTACATAAGTCAGACCCCCATTCTGCTGTTTTTTAACACCACACAGACTAATTCATCACTAATTCAACACTTAATATTTCTGAAGTCACAGAAAAATGTTAACTCACCGAGTGAGAGCCACAGACACATGAATATAACAGTGAACATGACGAATGGTCTCAGCTGAATGAAAATATTCTTTCTGTGCTCTGATATATTAAGATCATGAAGCTCCGCCCCACAGCATCACATGACAGTGTCGCCAATGTTATTGACTGATTGATGACTCTTACTGAATAATCCTGGCTTTACATTCAGCCTCATATATGGAACCTGATTTTAGCACATTGTAAGCAAATGCAAACTGAAAGCAGAAACAACTAATAGTCACAACAATGCAGTGAAAATAATTTCATTTTAAAATCCATTATTATTATTCAATAATTACATCAGGATTTTATTTTTAAAATCAGGTTTCTGTTAGACAGTTGTGGTGAACCTTTGGCAATGTTGCCGCAAATTTGTGGCAAGGTCATATTTTCACATGCAAATTAATTTTGTGGCAAACCTCTGGTGCACTTGTGGCTAACTTTGTGGAAAACTTATGGCAAACAATTGATTCCTAATTCTATTTTTTGCGCAGGTTTGCTAGAATGTTTGCTGTTTGCAGCAAATTTGCTGGCTGTGAGATGAGTTCTCAGGGACTGTGTACAAAGTGCAACACTGAAAAGATTTATGACAAAGATATTCAACCACTTCACTCTTACACAGTGTAGAATCACCAACATCACTGCACATATCGATTATTATGCAAATTTTATGATCGACTACATGATATCCTCGGGCACCGTCCAGCCTGTGTACCGCATCACCTCGTCGGCATTGGTGCTTCCAACTCGCCGTCCCCTGGCCCGAGCACACTGCCAGAGCCACAGAGTCCGACCCCGGTCGATAGTGACGAGGGGACCAGCGACATGGACGAAGCCCCGGCGTGCGCCCCCGCTCCCAGTACGAGTGCAGCATTGGTAGACGATATAAGCGCCAGTGAAGAAGGTGAGGACAGTGGTCAGGATGACCAAGAAAGCACTGGTGATATCAGCCTGGGGAATAGGCCTACTTCAACCCCAAAACCAACCAAAAGAAGGAAAACAAAAGCTGATCAATTCAAAAAATATACGGAGGAAACATTCGAAATGTTTGCGGAGAGCCAGAAAGCAAATATGAAGGTATACACACACACACACACACACACATATATATATATAGTGATTTAAAAATGATTTATCATTTATGATGTTATTTTATAAAAGTAGTTCTTAAAATAAGTTTATTATTATTTCAGCTCTTCATTGATAATGAAAATAAAAAGATGGCTCTAGAACAAGAGATGGAAATGAAGAGATGGAGGGAAGAAATGGCATGGGAGGAACAGAAAAGGAAAGAGGAGAGAGAGGCAGAAGAGAAGAGACGAAGGGAAGAGAGGGAAGCGGATGACCAGAGGAGGAGAGAAGATCAGGAACACCAGATTCGCATGATGTCCATGCTTCTACAACTGCAAAACCCTGGCAGTCGTGCTGGTACAAGTGCAGGTGGCTACGAGCAGTCACCGAATCATCCAATGACGAGTGCATTGGATATTTTAGACCCTCCCGTCCCTACTAACAATATTACGTTCCGGTTACGTTCCCTGAAAGTAACTTTTGGTTCTGTGAAGGCTGTCACTTGTTTTTTTTTTTGAAAGTTTTTTTACGTTCCCTAAATGTTAGCTGTTAGCTGTTTGCAACGTTCCAATAACGTGGTTACAACGTGTTTTTTTTTCCCATAAACGTTCTTCTAAAGTTCCCCCAACCTTGATATCTGGACCATTATCAAGTCAAGCCATTATCAAGTCATTGGCTATAGTGTGTGTGTGTGTGTGTGTGTGTGTGTGTGTGTTTGAATTTATCTCAGTTTAAAATCAAACTTGGAATGCAACTTGAAATATAATTTACTTTGTATTTTAGTCTTTGCACTTTGGTCCAATTTGTGCTGAAAAAAGAAGAATGAATAGCCATTAGAAATTACAAAGCCATTAGAAAGCCTCATGTTATAAACATTTCAAAAAGCTGTTTCAAAACCAAGTTCCATAATACAAGCAATGGCCAGCAAATCAGCCATTTTGTCTGGAATCTGAATAGTAATGGATGTAATAGTAATGAATAGTAATGTAATTGACTTTGTATGCATTTATTTAGTCTTTGCACTTTGGTCCAATTAGTGTGCTATGAAAAAAGGAGTATGAATAGCCATTAGAAATGACAAAGCCAGCCTCATATGTTTATACACCTCCTTTTTCAAAATGCTGTCTTAAAACCAGTTTCCAAAAGCAATGGATGGCCAGCAAATCTGCAATGATGTCTGGACCATTATCAAGTCAAGCCAAGTGTGTGTGTGTTTGAATTTATCTCAATTTAAAACCAAACTTGGGATAACTTGAAATAAAATTTACTTTGTATTTTAGTCTTTGCATTTTGGTCCAATTAGTGTGCTATGAAAAAAGAAGAATAAATAGCCATTAGAAATGGTAAAGCCATTAGAAAGCCTCATGTTTATAAACCTCATATTTCAAAAAACTGTCCCAAAAATGCAACCAGCAAATCAAAACAAAAACTTTCTGAATGGTTCTCAGAGCAACCAAAAAACAACCAAGAATAACGTTGGCTGATGGTAGCAGTGCAACTACAGGCTAACGTTTCAGTTGGGTGGGTCCCTAAACGTTCAAGGAACGTTAGCCTTTGTTAGGTTCTTTGTTTAACAAAAGGGAACGTTCTTTAAACATTAGGTTTTGGTTTGGTTCTAACCTAACCTTTAGAGAACCAATAGCCAATCCCATGCTGCCCCCATCCCTCCCCGCCTCCCCTCCCCTCCCCGCCAAGTTAACGTTATTGCGCGAGTTACATTTTACACACAATTTACAGGATGTTCTGGGGATGATCACTACTGTCTAAATTAAAGAAGGGGTCCGACAGGAACAAATTATCTTTAAACCTTAACAAAACTAAATTCATGTTATTCGGGAACTGTAAAAGATATTACCATACTTAAATTACTGTGTAGAGAGGGGCAATACTTATAAATGTACAACCACTGACTATACTGCAGAAAAGAGCCATAAGGACAATTCATAACACTGGTTACAGAGAACATACTAATCCTTTATTCTTAAAATCATAAATACTAAAACTCACAGATCTGGTTCATTTTCAAACAGCACAAATCGTGTACCGTATAGAACAATGAACAACCTACTTCCAGTCAACATTCAAAAACTGTTGTTTTTTTTTTCAGAAAGAGGAGGGATATAATTTGATGCCTACGTTGTGATTACACTGTATGTGTGCACCTTTTAATAAAAAATACACAAATCACTTTACCTCGCTCATTTGCACTATTCTGCACTACCTCATCTTAACAGCTGCTAGTTTGTAGTCCGGGAGCCAAAGGCCCAAATTTGGCTGAACCTGGCTTCATCGGTTAAAGTTTTTTTTTTTTTTGCTGTTTGTTGTTGTCCAAGGTCTACTCATTAAGATAAGAGAGGGTGCCCGGTGATATCCCTTGGGCAATTCCGGATATTGGCCCTTTATTGTTGGATGTGCTGCAGTCATAGCCTAAATTTTGACATTCTTCACTTTATGTTCACCAAAGTCTATATATCATACTTATTTTTGTGTTTGTTAACATAATAGGATGAGTTTAAGGCCTGGGGGTGGGGTTCCAGCCATGGTTGGGGGTGTGGCCATGCAATTGGGGGCGGGGCTTATACCAAAAAGCCCTTTATTACTCTATTACTTTGGTTGTTAATGCGAGCCTTAAATTATTAGGCATACACTCCATTGGGGAAAAAGAATGGAAAAGGTTATTTATCCTCACCAAACCTGGCTGTTCTTCCACCAACAACAGAGGCATTTCTTGAAAATGTGAAAAGAGCACATTTTCAAGCAATATTATGGAGAACTCTGGATAATCGTCCACTTGAACTAAATCCTGAGGAATTTGGATGGACTAAAGACACACAGAACAAAGCACTGATCCCAACAAGTGTACCTGGAAATATCAAACTGGCACCGGATTACATTTTGAAGATGATCAGATGTAGCTGCAAGAGTAAAAATCCCTGCAACTCTAAATGCAGTTGTTCTGTCAATAGTGTGTCTTGCACAATTTTTTGTGCTTGCTTTCAAGTAGGATGCTCCAGAGTAGAGATTTAGCACCACAGAATTTCAGAAAAGGGGTTTAGAGGGTTTTTTTTTCATCTGAACTCTTAGTTCTTTCCTTAAATAGTTTTTGTTTTTTGTGTGTGTGTTTGCATACTGTATGTAATTATTTTACATACTTATTGCTCATTAGTGTGTGTGCGTGTGTATGTGTGTGCGTGTGCATGCATGCATGCACGTACATGCTTTATGTACTGTAGTTCTTGTATCAAAATTGTTAATTTTGCAAATTTATGAAAGGGTCAATTACACGTTTGACTAATTTGAATGACAGTAAAGCGTGAATACTGTACAGCCAATTTGGTTAATTGAAAATCAGTATCTTTTGCTATTCTTGTGTGTGCGCGCATGCTGTATATGCCATTTTGCATGCTTGATATATTGCATACTGTAGTTTTACATAGTGGATCACTGGTGTGAGTGTATATGCATGCTGTATATATTTCTATTTCATGCTGTATATACAGTAGTTCTTTTACATAGTGGATCACTGGAGTGAGTGTATACATGCTGTATATAGTTCGTTTACATAGTGGATCATTGGTGTGAGTGTATGCTTGCTGTATATAGTTCTTTTACATAGTTATTGGTCATTAGTGTGTGTGTGTGTGTGTGTGTGTGTGTGTGTGTGTGTGTGTGTGTGCATGCTGTATATAGTTCTTTTACATAGTGGATCACTGGTGTGAGTGTATACATGCTGTATATAGTTCGTTTACATAGTGGATCATTGGTGTGAGTGTATGCATGCTGTATATAGTTCTTTTACATAGCTATTGGTCATTTGTGTGTGTGTGTGTGTGTGTGTGTGTGTGTGTGTGTGTGTGTGTGTGTGTGTGTGTGCATGCTGTATATAGTTCTTTTGCATGCTGTATAGTTCTTACATAGATATTGATCATTATTTTGTATTAACTGTAGAGTTTATGTAATACTTGTATAAAAATCGCTAATTTGGAAAAGTTATGAAAGGGTTAATTAATCCACATTTGATGTATTTGAATGACAAATATAGAGAAAAATGTGAATACCTATCAGATACAGCCAACTTGGTGCATTTAATATCAGTATTTACACTGATATTATTTTTTTTGTATTTTCTTCCATTATTTGGGCATATAGGGCATTAAAGGGTTAATATATTAAATTGCCCAAGGGATATCACCGGGCACCCTCTTAAATCTTGAAGAGCTACCTCAAATCTATAAGATAAAGCAAAAAAAAAAACTTTAACCAAAAATTCCGGGTCCGACCCCATGGCTCCCGGACTATTTGTCTGCTTATTTCATGTTTACCTGCTATACCTCAAGTGCCCTTGACTGTTTGTTTATTTGAACCAATTTATGTGTGTGTGTGTGTGTGTGTCTATATGAGTGTTTAGTCTACGTCTAGTTCATATCTAGTGTTTATACTGTTTATATTGCCTGTTTGAGTGTTTAATCTGTGTGTAGTTCTTATCTAGTGTTTACACTGTTTATATTGTCTGAGTGTTTAGTCTGTCTTGTTCTCATCTAGTGTTTATACTGTTTATTTATACTGTTTATATTGTTTGTGGGTGGCACGGTGGTGTAGTGGTTAGCGCTGTCGCCTCACAGCAAGAAGGTCCTGGGTTCGAGCCCCGGGGCCGGCGAGGGCCTTTCTGTGTGGAGTTTGCATGTTCTCCCCGTGTCCGCGTGGGTTTCCTCCGGGTGCTCCGGTTTCCCCCCACAGTCCAAAGACATGTAGGTTAGGTTAACCGGTGACTCTAAAGTGAGTGTGAATGGTTGTCTGTGTCTATGTGTCATCCCTGTGATGAACTGGCGACTTGTCCAGGGTGTACCCTGCCTTTCGCCCGTAGTCAGCTGGGATAGGCTCCAGCTTGCCTGCGACCCTGTAGAAGGATAAAGCGGCTAGAGATAATGAGATGAGATATTGTTTGTCTGAGTGTTTGTAGTCTATGTCTAGTTCCTATCTAGAGTGTTTATATTGTTTGTTTGTTTTCAATTGTTCTATTTTTATTTTTATTTATTGCATTGCCTGTTTGCACTGTGGGTCAGAGAGGACTGGAATTTCATCTGTGCTGTATGTCGAGCATGTATAGCATATTTGACAATAAAGTTACTTGACTAACTTCTCTGATGTCTTTCGTATTACACTAAGGAAAGGGCATTTGATTTGATAGCAATAATAACTAAATAAACGTGCCGGAATAAGGCAGAATAAATAAACTTATTGTAAGGACAATAGTGTGCTTTTTCTTTCATTGGCTCTTAATGTTCTGTTTTGCGGGATGCATTTTGCATTTTGCAAAGACAGGTGAGAATGGTGACCTGGGGTAGGGCAGCTTGCGCATTCCGGCCAAACGAGCTGTTACGCATTACAAAAGGTTATGCATCAGCAGATTCGTGCAATGAAAGTAAACATTTTACGGGACCATTTTACCATTAATGAAAGCCTACATCAAGCCCACCTTCTCAGATTTTTAAGTGCAACAACGCAAATTGTCAAGGAATAAAATATTTACAAAACAAGAAAGACATTCAAGACTCAAGATTTTTATTTGTCATATACACTATAACAGACACAGCGGTTTATTATTGGGTATAATGAAACTCTTATTTTGCAACTGCCCGACCAAACTACGCTTACCAATATAAAAAGAAATATATACATATAAAATATGAAATATAAAATATAACGTGCACATGGAATGAAAAATATAAAGGTAGAGTGAAAATGAAGATAACATTTAAAAAAAAGGAGAGGCAAGCAAACAATGTGCAAACATAGAGGTAGATATACCGGTACTGTGCAATGTCTTGTGCAAAATTGCTAATATAATCCGTGGTTCAAAGCCTGATGGAAATATAGAGGTAGATGGTGATTATAATCCGTGGTTCAAAAGCTTCGATATGATGCTGATGTCGAGGTTTTATTGGGCGTATTATTATTACATAATTACAGGGCATAGTGGAAAATGATAACTATCTTGTCGGTTCAAATAGCCTTGTGATTACACTGTACCATATGTGTGCACCTTTTAATAAAAAATACACAAATTGCAAGAACTTCTCTGATGTCTTTCGTATTACACTATAAGGAAAGGGCATTTGATTTGATAGCAATAATAACTAAATAAACGTGCCGGAATAAGGCAGAATAAATAAACTTATTGTAAGGACAATAGTGTGCTTTTTCTTTCATTGGCTCTTAATGTTCTGTTTCGGGGGATGCATTTTGCAAAGGCAGGTGAGAATGGTGACCTGGGGTAGGGCAGCTTGCGCATTCCGGCCAAACGAGCTGTTACGCATTACAAAAGGTTACCCATCAGCAGATTCGTGCAATGAAAGTAAACATTTAACGGTACCATTTTACCATTAATGATAGCCAATCACATGTGGCCCCCATCACGCCCCACCTCCTCCCATCCCCGCCAAGTTAACGTTAAATGTCACCACTGCGCCACAGTAGGTTACAGCACATTACAACCAAGATGACGCGCATCAGCAGAGAGAGTTCCCAGCAGATTCGTTCAATGAGAGCAAATGGAAAGTCAACACATGAGATAAGGCAAAGTTTGGCATGCAGGGGCATCAACGTTACACCGAGAGCTGTGATACATCACTACAAAGAGAGACCACCGCGACGCTCAGCTCCCAGAAAACTGCAGAAGTAAGCAGTGGCGGTTCTAGACCAAAATTACTAGGGGGGCCGAGGTGGGGCCAGTGTTTTTTCAAGGGGGCACATATGGACAAAACATGGCAATATTTAAGTGTTCAAAATGTTTTGTTTAGTTTATTTAAAACCAAAACAAAATACATTGAGCATAAATACAATGAGAAACATTCTGTCTCAATAGCCTAAACATAAAATAAATTGTGTTCAATAAATCTTAAAACCATGTTTCTCTTTTTTGTAAAATAAGATTTCTATTTTTGCATACAATGAATCTTTTCTTCAGATGTGGCTGCACTGGAGTGTCGTCCAAGCACTTGCTGATATCTGGAGAAAGATGAATACAGTAAATATGAGAGTGCTACTGAGAACAACATTTATCATTATTCATTTATTAATTTATTATTATATCTATTATTTGTATTTTATATTTATAAATTTTTATTCAGACTTCACACTTTCAGGGTAGGCTATATGAATTGTAGGCCAACACTGCTCACACACACATTTATTATAACATCACAAACCTGATGGTGCTGTACTTGATATGCATGGTGAATCTGGTTGTCCCAATGACTCGTTGGGTTGTCCCTCATTCTGTCCCTCAATCTGATCCTGAATGTCTTCATCCTCACTCTCAGATTGCCTTTCAGATGCCTCACTTTCCACCTCTCCAACCATCACCTCTGGCTCTCTCTCCACCTCTGGCTCTCTCTCCTCTTTCATAATCTTCATCTTCCTTACTCTCTCTATGTTGCTTTTTGCCAACAGGGGC